>NC_083225.1:109189163-109501663 GCF_032191835.1 Heteronotia binoei | reverse complement strand
AGCCAGTGGAATTTTTCAGGGTCCCTCTTTTCTTAAGCCTAATTTAAATGTGAGTCTGGTGAGAGCCCTGTGGCACAGAGTGTTAAAGCTGCAGTACTGCAGTCCTAAGCTCTGCTCACGACCTGAGTTCAATCCCGAGTGTAAGCTGGGTTTTCAGGTAACCAGCTCGAGGTTGACTCAGTCTTCCATCCTTCTGAGGTCAGTAAAATGGGGGGGGGGGGAATATAGATGACTGGGGAAGGCAATGACAAACCACCCCGTAAAAAGTCTGCTGTGAAAACATTGTGAAAGCAACGTCACCCCAGAGTTGTAAATGACTGGTGCTTGCACAGGGGACCTTTCCTTTCCCTGGTGAGGTAAAGGTCCATGCATGTATACTAGCATTTAAATTAGCCTGTCAGTTATGCAAAGCAGAATTGCTAACACCAAAGGCCCAGTGGCTGTTGTGTTGGCATGCTAATTAAACATTAATAGCTGCTTTGTGTTGGTAGCAGCCTATTTTAAATAACAGCTGTGTAAGTGTAACCCCACAAGTGAGTTCTTTTGTTTTACCAGCATAATATTTAAATGGGCAAAAGGGGAGGAAAGGAGAAAAAAAATTCAATTTAGTGGTGATCATAACTTCCAAGATATCAGAAGAATGAACAGTAACAAGATGGATCAATACAAGAATTTGTTTGTTTTATATTTAATAACTTTTATAGGAACTACATCACCAACTTATTTCAACAGCAACTAATCAATCAAGTTGTAAAGGAAATCATCGTAACCTGTTTGAGTCCAGTGCCACCCTAAAGACCAACAAAGTTTAATTATGGATATGAACTTTCTTGTGCATACACATGAATGCTTAAAGCAAGAATTACACTTTGTTGGTCTGAAAGAAGCCACTGGACTCAAACTTCATTATGTTGGCTAGATTCAAGCTAGGATGTTGTGGGTTTAGGTCTTTTTACTACCTCTAGCTGTTATGGCTTTCTTACTGGACTCCATATTATGGAGTAATACTCCATATTATGGGATCTGTCATCTTATTGGTGTCAGAAAGCTAGGCACTATCTTCTGCTATGCTTTTCTATCTTTCAGAGAAGTGAGCTGACTTCTGCTTCATAAACTGGCTTCTTCTGCACAATAACAGCTGAGATTACCAAGCTGCAACTACCCCCAATAACTGGTAATGAAGAAACAGCTCTAAAAACAAACTATGTGCTTGTATACATCCCAACACCATTTCCTTCAACACTGTTTTTTCCCCTCTAATTGTTGAGCTTATTTTCTAATTGTGAAAAGATAAGTGGGACATTTGTTGCATTTTCAGGCCAACTGGCGCTCTGAAGTATTTTCTGTCATTCTAATTGGGTTGGAAACAAATAGCCTTTCAGCATCTCATGGGAATACACAGCAATAGTGCCATAGTCTGGCCCTGGTAGGAACATTTCCCCCAAAACTGAAATGCCACTGGGTATACAAACCTACTGATTTCCCAGGCAGATGTAATCTGTGATTTCTGGACGATGAAAAAATCCCTTGCTATAAAGCTTCTACTGCTGGCATGACAGGCATGAGAGTATTAAATATGGTTCTATAGTATGTTATTGTACGCAACTAGCCCAACAACTAATAGCCTAATCAGAATTATTTATGGATGATTATTCTGTAAGATGATTTCCTCCACAATTCCAGAACAGCATCCACAGCCCTCCAGATGCCCTGTGAGTTGCATGAGTGTCAGAACAATATACTACATAAGAAACCAGACTGCTAAGTATTTGAAATATGGAAACAATGGTGTAAGCAACTGGGGTGCATGGAATGACACATTCTTCTTTGGTGGGGGAAAGTGCCATTGAGTTGCAGCTGACTTACAGAAACCTCAAATGAACAGACGTGGTTTGCCATTGCTTGCCTCTGCACAGCTACCCTGGACTTCCTTGGTGGTTTTCCCATCTGAGTCCTAATGAGAGATGACTCTGCTTAGCTTCCAAGATCTGGTGAGATCAGGCTAGTCAGGGCTATCCAGGTCAGGTCACTTTTTTCTTTACCAAACATATATACCTATGTCAAAAACATCTTACACTGATAACAGGCTAGGCTAGACCTTGCTTCTGTGTACAGATATATGAGGTCAGTGGAAACATCATTCAAACATGATTCCAAGAACCTGCCTTTAGGGTGAAAGAGCTGCATCATACATTCTGTTAATGTTTCATTTGGCTATACTTCCCTTAGAATTAGTCTTCAATAAATGTATCCATTTTCATGAGACTGCCAGTTCACCAATGCAGCTTGAACTTTCACCAAATTGTATAGGAATACTATTCTACTTTTAATATAAGAACCAACAACAACAACAACAACAAAACTTTATTTGTATCCCGCCCTCCCCGCCGGAGCTCGGGGCTACAGAGGAGAAGGCCCGGTTACGAGTGCTTTGCAGCTTCACCTCTCTCGGTCCGGGAGTAGTCAACAAGTTTTTCCCGGCTGACCTCAGTGCTCTCTGGGGTTCATATGGGGAGAGACGGTCCCTAAGGTAGACAGGTCCTCGACCATATAGGGCTTTAAAGGTAATGACCAGCACTTTGTAACAATCCCGGTATATAACTGGCAGCCAGTGCAGCTCGCGCAGTCCAGGCTGTATGTGCTCCCATTTAGGAAGCCCCAACAACAGTCTAGCCGCTGCATTCTGCACCAGCTGCAGCTTCTGGGTTCGGTACAGAGGCAGCCCCATGTAGAGGGCATTACAGTAATCCAGTCTCGAGGTGACCGTTGCGTGAAGTACCGTTGCCAGATCTTGGCGCTCTAGGAAGGGAGCCAACTGCTTTGCCCGCCTTAGGTGGAAAAAGGCTGACTTGGCAGTGGCTGCAATCTGGGCCAATTGATAATGAAGGCTCCAGTAAAATTCCCAGACTCCTAACCCGTCGAAGACCAGAAGAGGTATTTCCCCTTCCCGAGCGCCCCGACCCAGACAAAGGACTTCTTTCTTTGCTGGATTCAGTTTCAGCCCGCTCCCCTTCAACCAAGTTGCCATATCCTGCAAGGCCCGGTCTAAATTCTCAGGGACGCAGTCAGGCCGGCTGTCCATCAGCAGATAGAGTTGGGTGTCATCAGCATATTGATGGCACCCAAGTCCATGTCTCCTGGCAATCTGGGCAAGAGGGCGCATGTAGATATTAAATAACATTGGTGAGAGAACTGCCCCCTGGGGCACTCCACAATCCAGTGTGCGCCTCTGGGACCGCTTGCCCCCAATTGCCACCCTTTGTCCCCGATCCTCGAGGAAGGAGGAGAACCATTGTAAGGCAGACCCCCTCACCCCTATATCGGCGAGGCAGCGGGTCAGTAGCCGATGGTCGACCGTGTCAACCGTGGCCGACAGATCTAGCAGCATCAGCACCGCCACACCGCCCCGATCCAGGTGCCGTTGGAGATCATCTACCAGGGCGACCAGTACTGTCTCCGTCCCATAACCTGGGCGAAAGCCGGACTGGCAAGGGTCTAGGATGGAAGCATCATCCAGAAAGCTCTGCAACTGCGATGCCACTGCCCTCTCTATTATTTTATCTAAAAAACGGTAAATTAGAGACCGGTCGGTAGTTTGCCAATTCGGCCGGGTCTGCTGTACTTTTTTTCAAGAGGGGTCGGACCAAAGCCTCTTTCAGAGATGATGGAAAGTGCCCCTCCGAGAGGGATCTATTTATGATGTCCCGTAAAGGACATTCAAGCTCCCTCAGGCAAGATTTAATTAGCCAGGAGGGGCATGGGTCCAAATCACAAGTTGTAGGGCGCGCAGAGGAGAGGATTCCGTCAACTTCCTCCAGGCTGAGCGGGTCGAAATGATCCAGAGTTAAATCAGAAGACAGGCATGGGGCCTCGGGCTCATGTACTGTATTTAAGGTGATGGGCAGGTCCTGGCGGAGCGACGTGATTTTGTCTGCAAAAAATTTCGCAAAAGCCTCACAGCCTATTTCTAATTCTCTAACGTTTGGTCTGCCCTGGGGCAGTGTAGTTTTTTTTTTTTGGTAGAAAAACCCAGCACAAATGTATTTGCATATTAGGCCACATCCCCTGACTCCAAGCCAGCTGGAACTGTGTTCCTATCTGTTCATGCTCAGAAAAAGCATTGATAAGACAAAAGAAAAGCCAAGTTGGACCAGGCCAATGGCCCATCCAGTCCAATAGTGGCCAAAACCCATATGCCATCAAGAGGTCCACCAGTGGAGCTAGAACTCCAGAAGCCCTCTCACTCCAAGAACCTAAGAATACAGAGCATCACTGCCCAGACATAGACCAATTTTGCACTACACTTGTTCCGGGTGGAGAGCCCTTTTGCTATTGGGACTTCTCTCTATTTCCGCACAAGTTGCCCGGGAGCTGCAAGTTGTCAGAGGATCTCACTTGCTGCAAGATCCACTTGTCAGAGGATCTCACTTGCTGCAGAATAGCGGCACACCAACTCGCAGCTCCAGGACAACTTGTGTGAAAACGGAGAGAAGCCCCGGTAGCCAAAGGGCTCTCCACCTGGAAAAAGCGTAGTGTGAAATCAGTCGTAGTGTTTTATTTATACCTTGTGGCTAATAGCCACTGATGGATCTCTGCTCCATATGCTTATCCTGGTGAGTGAATGCAGTTTCTGAGTTAGCAAAGAGTAAGCACCCAGATTCCTCAACTTCAGCCTTTCCTCCATCTGTTCTACAATCTCTTGCACCTGTAACAATAGATTGTTTTAGGATTATCTTGTATTCACATTGGGTTGAAGTTCATAAATGGTTCATAGTGTTCATGGAAATTGTTATTTCTTGCTTCTTCCTTGTCACAAGAATACATTTCTGTGGCCTGGAAATTCTCATGGACAAAAGCCATAAGGCATAAGGGATGCAAAGTCAAGGGGGAATTTTTATTTTTAAAAATGTATTTACATTATTTATAGTCCTTTTCCCACTAAGACTCAAGCTGGATTACACAGTGTAAGTCAGTACAGTCAACAGGACTGGACAATGAGCAATGTAACAGAATTAGAATAACAAAAAACTAAAACTAAGGACAAATTTGAAACAAAGCTGAAGCAAAGCATAAGTATTAACGTAACATGTCAAATAATGTAGAAATTGCATACTATGATCAAACTTACAGCAACAAATACTACATACTACATACAATATTTTTAAATAACACAGCATTTTTAGTAAAGATGAAAATAAGGCAGCACAATAAGAATATGCACAATATTGTAGCCCAGAGTCCCTTTCCCTATATTAAAACATTTTGCTGGACCATTCTGTTATAGTTTATCCATATTGGTGGTGAAGAGTGTCACCAACTTTATGGCAGGGGTGTCAAATGTCCATCCCATGGGCCAAACCAGCTCACTCAGGGCTTTAATCAGGTCTGCAGGGATCTTTTCTTCCCCTCCCCCTTCTCTCATCACCCTTGGAAACCCCAAGGCTGCCAAGTTCCCAGTTCCTTCTTCTTCATCTTTACAGAGGCTAAAGCAGAAAGCAAAGCTGCAAAGAAAATGCAGAGTGGATTTTCTGTTAAGGTCTCTGGGCACATAGACCTGAATGGAAAATTCACTCAGTGTTTTCCTTGCAACTTTGTGCTGCAATGTGCTTCAATGGAGTGGACTTCTCAGCATTCCTATGGCCAGCTGAGTTCCTAGAGTTGTGTCCTTGCACGTTGATACTTTGAGCCAGCTTTGTCTCTGTTCAATGGACATGAGAACTGGTGCCTAGTGAGTACTCTAACTTGGGAATCCACAGCCAAAGGGGGATATTACACTGGAGAGCCATTGCCAATCTGAGTAGATCAGGGGAGGGGGGGGGAGAAGAAGCTTGCAATGCCCTGCCATTTGATGTTTTCCCTGGCTGAGAGCATTTTATATTTTTAGTTTCTGCTGAGATCCTTGTGTTTTTTCTTTATGTTTTATTTTTAAAATTGCATTGCAAAATCTCACTATTTCCCCACCTTTTCACTTTAAACAAAATATTGCAAAAGTTTTAAGCATGTTTGTATTTTAAGATAAAAATAATATCTTTAATTGTGTTTGTCTGTGCCCTTTAGAAAGTTTATATCTCTGCTATCTGGCATAACATTTTATGACACGCATGGTTCAGCCCCACAAAGTCCCATTTATGTCACATCTGGCCCTCCTAGCAAATGATGTTGACACCCCTGCTTTATGGTGACCCATAGGGCTTTCTCCCTGACCTGGATGGCCTAGTCTAGTGAAATCTCATCAGAGCTCAGAATCTAAGCAGGGCTGACTCTGGTTAGTATTTGGATGGGGGGACCATCAAGTAATTCCAGGTTTGCAACACAGAGGTAGGCAATAGCAAACTACCTCTGTTAATCTCTTGCCTTGAAACCAACAGGATTGCCATAAATCAGGTGCAACTTGACAGCTCTTTACACACAATTCATAGGGTTTTCAAGGTAAGATAATAGCCATATTACCTGTGCAAAAATGCCCTCCTGAATAATTCAGTTTTGCATCATTTGCAGGATGCCAGGAGAGTTGGAGCATTCCTAATTGCTGAAGATAAGTTACACAGGAGGCTCCCACCCTTGGAATCTTGTACCTCTGATGCATTAGAAAAGGAAAGTAGCCACTAAGTTTCACACGCACACCCCATTTGGGAAAGCATATTTCCTGTCATGTTCTTTGTCGCCTTTCTTTTCTGCAAATATGGTACCAAGTATGATCTATTTATATACAGGCTCTTTTAGGTGTATTCAATAAAGGCTGTACGCATATATTTGTGTAAAAATATTTGTCTCAGCATTGCATCTATCTTGTCAGAATTTAGCTTCTATATGTTCACTGTTAGCCAATTAACTGGTTATTTAGGACTTCTGCTATGTCACCAGGGGATATGGATAAGCAGATATAGAGCTGGGTGTCATCAGCATATTGATGATGACCAGCCCAAAACGATGAATTATTTGTCTGCGGGCTTTACATAGCAGTTAGATTGCATGGGGGATAGGATTGTGACTTGTGACTTGTGATAGAGCCCCCACTTATGACAAGTGGTCTCTAATGATAACCCTTTAAATTCAGTCTGTGAAGAATCATTTCAACCAGTCCAAAACACACACCCTGAAATCATAATCCCTCTCTCTTTTTCCTGTAGACCCCTTGTACCAGGAGAAGTCCAACTTCTAAAAAAGGAGTGATTTTTCTTAATCCTCTGCTCCATGAATTGCACTTGTTTTCCTGCATGTAAAAGACAATGTTAGTGGTAAGTGGTCTTGAACCCTTCCAAGCAAACACTTTACTATTGACAGGTTATAAATCTTTCCCTCTTTATCAATATTTTCAGCATTTCCCCACTGTTTGCAGTTGCAGTTATAAAATACTGAGAATTAGATAGTTTATATCCATTATTCTGGCCTCAGAATAAAATTTGTAATGATAGAAATGAAGCATCAATAATTTTCTCTCTTTGTACCATCTTTACTTAAATTATAAGAGAATATGGATAGTCTAAGACCTGTATGAGGCCAATGATCTATCTAAAAAAGTCTCCATTTGCCTTTAAGCTGCCAGTAGGTTGCTGACTGCAGAGTAGCTCATGTAGCCCATAGAAGATACAGGAAAAGAGTGTGAGAAGATCCATTTCAGACTTCAAAAGAACAAAACAAAAACTTTGATTTCATAGTGCTGCTTAACTGATGCCTTCTGTTTCAAGGTCAGTGGAAAAAAACTGGTAAAATTCAAGAGGGGTATCTAGGGATGTTTTCCACTACTCAGAAATACCTTACTCAAAAGGTTGGAAATCCCTGATCTAATACCATCTTATTTCACAGTAGATGCCCACAGAAACAGGGCATAGAAGCTCCCTGTTGTTTTCCTCAGCACTGGTATTCAGAGAATCACTACATGTGAACATGGAGGTTCTAGTTAGTCATTGTGGCTAATATAAATTAATGGTCCTTTCCTGCATGAATTTGTCTATTTCTCTTTCAACACCAACTAAACTAGTGGCCATGGATATATCCTGTGGTGTTAATTTCAACAAGTTAATTACTCGAAGGGATGAAGTACTTTATCTGTCCTGAAACTGCTACATATCAATTTCCTTGGATGTCTGTAAATTCTAAAATTGTGAATGAAGAAGAAAACATTCTATTCCCCACCATACCCAAACCTAGGTTAGATATAAGAGAATTGTGTTAGCTGCTATAACAGAATTGAGAAGATACAAGATATAAATTGCAGCAGGATTACCTCCACAATCACCTTTTTTAACTACACTATGCCCTTGGTTTAGCTTAAACTATCAACTTAAATTATTTTTATTAGGAAAGAGATATATGTGTTATGTAATTTTATAACAAGGCAAGCATAACTTCATCTATGAATACATGCAGTCAGTTAAACAGCAAACAATCCTTAAACTTCTTAATTTACTTCAAAACTAAATACAAGCAGCATTGGAATACGCATTACGCATTACTTTTGTTTATTCTTCTATCTCAGTCCTTTACTATACAGAAACACAATTCATTTGTGGTATTAATTTTCCTCCCACAAAATGGTAATGTGTCGGTGTAAGCCACTGTTACCAGCCCAGGAATGACTGACAAGACAAAGGGAGGTTCCAACAGAGAAAACACACAAAAATTCAAGCTTAAAACAGACAAAACACAACAAGATTTCTTGAGGATAAGTGGTAAAAACAAAGATACATAATTGAATTGTCCTGATTGATACCCAGCAATGCAGCCCTGGAATATGATACAACATATGCCCACCTGAACTGGGATGGTCTTTTTTCCACAGAAGAGAAACAAACCCAATAAAATCTTAAGGCCCCTAGGCAGGCCAGCATGACACCAAGTCACTGATCAAGCTTTGCATGCATTTTGGCTTTGCTGAAAGGCTGTATCCATTTTCTGATCCTGAACATATGAAGCTGCCTTATACTGAATCAGACCCTTGTTCCATCAAAGTCAGTATTGTCTACTCAGACTGGCAGCGGCTCTCCAGGGTCTCGAGCTGAGGTTTTTCACACCTATTTGCCTGGACCCTTTTTAGTTGGAGATGCCAGGAATTGAACCTGGGACCTTCTGCTTACCAAGCAGATGCTCTACCACTGAGCCACCGTCCCTCCCCTATCCTGGGAATGAAGAGACCCAGGCCCAGAGAGGGAAATATTGTGGGTAATGCTGGAATATTTACCCTTCAGCAACCTCTTCCAAGCCCTGTTCTCAAACCATAAACAATAAAAGGACACAAACAACCCTTCATTCCATTGTCTGAAGAAGCATACAAAAGCTTACATTCTGAATTAAACGTTTTGGTCTTAAAGGTGCTACTGGACTTCTACTTTGTTCTATTGCTTCAGACCAACATGGCTGCCCACCTGGATCTACTCCTTCACTGTAGCAATTCCTAAACAAATAGTCATGATTGGTTTGGTCTATTATCTCTCAGGAAAGACAGCAGAAACACAAAGGCTATGTGCCACCTTGTTATGGGTGAATGTGTGGTATATCTCCAATCTGATTTCACATTTCTGCCAGGAAAACTTTGCTTTATTATCTGTATTTTCCTTTAATCATTGATAAAGGCCATCAAAGTAAAACCATCTCCAAATTCATGATGAATGGGTTTCCATTTTGACACATAGAGAGAAATCCATCACCTTTTGCCCAGGCTTCAAGGGAAACTAGCCTCCCGCAATAAACCTGGCCATAAAACCATTGTCCAAATTAAAATTCCTGTTTTGGGGCTTGCATGTATTTGACACCCTCCTTTCTCATTGGATATTTGGAATCTTAAGATGTGACATAATTTACCCTTAAAAATAGGCCATCATGCCTGTTAGGTTCTGATGACTTGACTTGGCTCGGGTTCAGGCTCTCTCCCTTGGGTCTCTTTTCTTGAGAGATTCCCAGATTCCTTGGGAGCTCTGAAGCTCTTGGCCTCTTGGCTTCAAGAGAGCTCCCACCTTCCTTCTCTCTGACTGTGCCTACGTTGCAAGAGCGAGTTAGAGTATCACCCTTCCCCTCCCTATCTATCAGTTAACCTCTGTAATTCTTGTATGCTTGAAATTCTCTGGTTGGGATGTAAATATTTAAAAGCATTTTTAAATAATAAAATCCACTGGTTTAACCAACGGTTTCAGTGTTCTATCTCAGTATACATAGACAGGGTTTCAGATAGCTTTCATAGTAGGTTTTCTGGACAGATTGCTCCAGGGTTTATTGGCTGACAGGTATCTGAATTCCCTTGGGTGTGCTAACCAGCTTTCTCTGTGTCTGCCTTTATCCCTTACACTCATAGTGGAGATGGCCTAAGGCATATTAAGATCCCACAGAACTCAAATTATTCTGTTGCAATACTAACATTGCAATCAGAAAGGGTGGGGACAGACCGGAACTATAGTACTATGCATATTTATGTCTACCTGAATATATATCATAGACTATGGAACTGAATATAAACTATAGTAGAGTTCAAATCAATCAATGGTATAAATAACAAAGTCATATTTCAATACCAGTGATTCAAGTGAAACATTAAACCTAACATAACAAGCAGTGAGCCAGATCTAGCAAATCTAGTGATTTTTCAAAAGCTTCATTATACAAAGCCTGGTGAGGATTTACGATGGGTGGGTGGAGGAGAAACAGCTTAAAACTACATTATGGGAGAGGAAAGTTTCAAAGATGGCTCTTTATTGTATGATATGGTCATGAGCGACTTTACTGAAGTGCATTATTTGAATAATCATAGGTCTGCAACAATACCGTAATGACCTATTTCATGCAGTCGTCTCATGAAGATAGCTACACAGCTTCTTTGAAACTTTTAAAATATAGCACCCATTGTCAATGGCCTTAGTGCCATGAGTAAAGCAATAGCAGTTTACATCAGCTGAGAGTCCTACCTGGAACTAAATTCTAGTATGTATTGTTGTGTTAAAATGGAATCAAGAGGAAGAGTTGTTACTCTAAGTGGTTGTAAGGGTCTCCTGAATTTGTTGGGGAAATTAGCTAGGAGACTCCTAGGCTCTGCAAGAGGCTGGTAAGCAGGATCTCCACCTATGTATATGGGTTTTTTTCCCTCAGTAGAATTCTCAAAAGAACCAGGCTTTAATTAATAAAATGGTTTTTATGAAAGAAATAAAATTAAGCATATTAATTAAAGAGCACTCCAAACACGCATAAAAGTTAGGAAAATAAAGTTAGTAGCTTATAGAGACAAGAAGGGAACTTATTTTATACAGGGTTGTATTTATTTATTCCAGTACAGATTTGAGGAGAAAAATGAGCAAAATGAACCAGCTTTCCACTCAAAGAATTACCGAACTTTGTGTTGGGAGTGTAAATTAGTGGATGTCCGGATAATGCATGCACACACAAACACAGAGATAGAAAGATACACACAGTCTCACGGTCTCAACCTTCCTCCAAGAGCCAGAGTGTGTATGAATATGCTATGCTATGATGGTATGCGGTATGTATATGCTTTGATAGTATGAATGAAACAATGTATCTGAGCCAGGAAGCTGCATAACTTTCCCAGGAGCTGTGAATGCAATGTATCATTCAAGTTAAAATGTCTGTTGTGTTTGGTGACCTCTAATAGACAAAGCGTTATTGATGTAACTAACATGAATTTGAGCAGACTTCAGAGGATGGTAGAAGACAGGAGGGCCTGGCGTGACTTTGTCCATGGGGTCCCAAAGAGTCTGACTTGACTGTGCGACTGAACAACAACAAATAGACATAGCAAGAAAACTATTATGGGATTAAAATGGTTTTGACTACAGACTAACAAAGGATAAACCAGGTAGAGGAAAGTCACACCAGGTGGGGGAATGGATTAGTTGTACTGCCTTTTCCTGAGAAAGCAATCTTTGACATTGATGGAAAAGAACTGCCAAAAACCAGATCTTTCAACCTTTAGGATCAGTTTTCCCAGACAAGCCTCTGGCCAGTATTTGATGGGGACTCTTGCACACTGGGGACTCTTGCACAGAAAATTGTGACTCTAGGGCCTGCTTTGATCCTATTTGTAGACCAGGGAAGAGTCTAATGATGAAATGTTAAGAAAGAAGGTTGCCTGTCCTCACCTCTTCCAAGGTACCAAACCAGTCCTTTGAGAAAGGAGGGGTCCAGGCATAACAATAAAGAGGAAGAGTTCTGGCTATGTCCAGATGTAGAAAACAAAATGACTTCAGCAGCAGGAAATACAGCAGGGGGCTGTACCCCCTGCAGTTTCTACTGCAGATATGATGATTGAAAGCAGAGGTGGGGGGCACATATCCAAATGCTATCATTGAGAGAATATTGTGAGTCAATTTAAAACATTTTAGTACTATTTTAAGTGTTATCTCCTCAACAGTGCCATTAACTGAAAAACTTTCAGCCTCTGCATTCAGCAGTCATTATCATTTGCAACTGCTGCTACTACTGATGGAGGAAATTAAAATGCACATTCTCAGCATTATAGTAAACAGATACCTCCAAATTTAAACAGTGAATTGCCATCACTCAGAGAAAAGACAGAGATGTATATTATTAACTTACTGAGTTATTTATATAGATAGTTGCTGGGATAAGGAAGAAAGCTGAAGGGTAGGATGAAGGTAGAGATTAGCTTCCTGTCCCACTGGCTCACCATCTCCATCTCTGTCACTGTTCTGACCTCACCAGCACCACTCAAGAACTGGAGTGACTAATCTTCCCTCCTCTTTCTCCAGAAGTTCTCTTTAAAAACAACACTACATGCCAGAATGCCCTAAGTGAGCACTGAACTCTTATTAAATCCCTTCCTCTTGCAAGAGTTTGCCCACCATTTTAGTTATCTAAACCACCAAGAAGAATGTTGGGGCAACAAAAATGATAACTAAATTCTCAACAGAATATCACTTCATGAAGCCTTATAGGCTGCATTCTTTTCAGAGAAGGATGTTCAAGAGATCCTGCAATAGAGACAACTATTTGTTTAGAAGCAGGGATCATTTAATAGAAAAGGAGGTGCTGGAGCTCATTAACACAATTTATTTCCATATGCACACACCGCTGAAATTACCAGAAGGTATACTAAATTTTATCAACTCAGCATCTACTTTCAAATGATTCTTGAATTATAATTGTCATAATGAAATCTTACTCCCATTTTTAAATTACTTTCTCCTATGTGGCCACAGTGGCATGATGAAGATTTCCATCTGTCTGCTTTCTGTGTTTTGGTTATTTCCCCGTTTTTGTGTGTGTGTGTGTGTGGGGGGGAAATATTAGAAAGTTTGTCAAATCCTATAATTTAGCAAAATTCTCCCAAGGGCTTTGAACAATGGATGGAGGAGGGTAAGAAAGAAAGAACACAATAAAATTTAGAGGTTCTGGAGCCCAAAATGAGACCTGTTTAGAAGCTTAATAAAATAAGTTAGTCTTGATTTTAAAGCTTTTTGTAGCCAACCCCACATACTGTATCTGAAAGACTATCTCTGTATGAACTCAGATGTTGACTCGGTTTTTCCACTGCCTTCTCCTTTATTGTTTCCTCCCCAAGGGAACTTGATCTGGACAATTCCAGGACATTTTCTCCAGCTGTTTGGAATTAACTTACAGTGCAGGTGAGGGCTTGGCTCCAGTGATGCACAAGTGGGAGAATAAAGAGATTTAGTGCAGTACAGTTTGTGCAAGAGTTGTGCAACAGCTGGTGATTACCTTCCTATATTTTCTTGCATTTCTGCTTGCTCAACAGCTCTTGCACAGTGGAAAGTTTAGGCTAGATTCAATCCCAATTTGACCTATCATTGCTGAAATGTATAAAAGTGTATAATATTGTGTTATTTCAAAGGACCTTTTGGTTTACTGTGAAGGTGTACCATTTTTATTTTTTTATTGTTCCTATGTACATACCACATAATGATGTATAAACAATCTTTGACCCATTTGTTGGTTAAAGGTGATTTTTATGTTTTTATATTTTTTAAAATGTCTATGGAATGACATATGCCCATCCTTTCTAATTAAAATACTAGATAATCTCATTAGTATGGTATTGGTGTCATTTGCATATCATAAGGTTTGTTTATTAAAAAAAAAAGTGTCAGAGGAATATGTGACCAAATGTTTGTATGATCAAGGTTTTTTTTAAAAATAAAATATTCTAAATTATATTTTATATGTTCACTCAAGTATAAGGATTTTCTTTTTGGTAGATACAGCTAACTTAGTTAATGGAAATAATTCCTTATGCTTTTCTATTTTAGCATTACTGCCAAATTATAAGTAGATGTATAGCATTAAACATTGAATTAGATTGTTTAAAAGAATGGGGGGAAATATCTTTGTTTAGCCAAAGGAAAGCAGCACAAAATTTTTCTACTACTTATGCTTCTAAACTGTAAAATGGATGCATATGTGATGTCATAATGATACATATTCATAAGGAATAAGCAACTTGATGCTGAGTGCCCAAGGCTGGGGCACTTGTCCAGGACCTCTTTCTAGAGCCCATATTTATTCTCACAATGGGCCTTATTCCTAGTGGGTGTGTTTTTAGTTGTTTGAGGTTTTTTGTACATGTCCCAACTATAATTTATAAATTATGAAATGTATTCTTTTGTAAACAAGGATATCATGATCATGACTTGGCCTTACCAAATAGCCATTGCAGTTGACATCATACAATCATGTTTTGCATATGATCATTGCATAAACTGTCACTGTCAGAAATTCAGCCAAGCTTTTGTAGAGCTTTTCCTCCCTATTATCATGAATCCTGTTGTACATTTAAGCAGTTAAGAAAACTACATCAACATGCAATTTCAAAAAGATATCACAAAATTAAATCCATTTATATATTTGAAAGTAATTTATGCTCTGTGGTTTAAAATTGAGTGCTTTCGGTTATAAAAGTATGGTAGTTGAAAGGAAATGTTAAAATAGAAACTAGACTATGAATAAGTATGAAATAGTTGTTGGATTTTTAAAAATGCCTTTTTTCCATATCAATATGCACAGATATGGTGTGTTCTGCTTTCCAATAGAGTATGTCCTGAATTTTCAGTAGAACTCTTACTGAAGTCATTGAAAGCTAGGATGTTACTATTTAAGCCATTTTAGTATAGCAACAGTGTCAAAAAATATAGCAACCACAAAGAAATTATTTTTAGGAGTGTCAAATGCTTACAATAGATTAAAAAGATTTTTAACCCACTTTAGACAATTTAGATTAAGCTTGTTTCAGTTTCAGTTTCATGTCACTTGTGCTTTCTAGATGTTCTCCCATTGTTGATGGGGTGGAGAATTTTTAGTTACTCATACCTGCTGTTTCAGCTCCAAAATCCCAATTTCAATTTATCTTGTCCTTGTACTAATCAAACCCACACCACTTTCTTCACTGTTTTTTTCATAAAATGTAAATACTTTCCAATTTTTATGTATTAAAATCAATATTATACCTTATGTATGTATTATTTGTATAACCAATACATATTGTGTTTAATATGTATGTTCATAATACAGAGAAAGAAGCTGGCAACAAAAACAAAAGAGGGAACATGGCAAGTGAAAAACATGGCACTTAATCTTAAGTGTTCATGTACCAGAATCAATTGATACTCATGTGGGAAGATTGATTTACAATTCCATTTCAGACATCCTGTACTTTATAATATAGATGTGGTTTTGCTATTGTCAGAAAGAAAAATATATTAGAAAGTTAAAAGGAATTGAGCAATTTGAACTTAAAAGTCTATATGCAGTATTATGGGGATACAATGAAGGGATTTTAAAAAGATGGACAGCATAATTATGGTGACTGAGAAGGCAGAAGAAATTAGCAGAGACATCTACAGAGGACAGAAGATTATAATAGTTTAGTATTTAATAATTGTCCAATTAAGTCTGAAATTTGTGGAACTGACCTGACCTTTCAATTTCAGCTAACTAGTTAAAGAAATGAAACTGACACCGATTCCCCACCAGCCTTGTCCCAGTGTCATGCTCCTCTTCTCCGCAGGGCTTCTTTCCAATTTTGCACAAGCTACCCAAGGGTTGCAACTTGCTCCACCTCCTTCTCATTACAAGCAAGATTCTCTAAAAACCAGTTTCTTCTTGCCACGTGAAAGAGGCAGAGAGAGTTGCAGCCCCGGGGCAGCTTGTGAGATATTGGAAGGAAGCCCCGCAGAGAAGAAGAGTGTGAGACTGGGACAAGGCTAGTGGGGAATCGGTCTGAGAGTATAAAGAAGTGGGAAGGTGAAGAAAGCTTGCTGCCAGTCTGGTGTAGTGGATAAGAGCATGGACTCTAGTCTGGGAGGAGGAGGAGGAGGAGCAGAAGTAGGAAATTAGATTTATACCTCGCCCTTTACTTGGAGTCTCAGAGTGGCTTACAATCTCCTTCCCCTCCTAATAAGAACATAAGAGAAGCCATGTTAGATCAGGCCAGTGGCCCATCCAGTCCAACACTCTGTGTAACACAGTGGCCAAAAAAAATGACATAGATATATATGTATACATACATACATACATACATACACACACTGTGGCTAATAGCCACTGATGGACCTCTGCGCCAAATTTTTATCTAACCCCCTCTTGAAGGTGGCTATGCTTGTGGCTGTCACGGCTGGGGCCGGGTCAGGCAAAGTCCAGAGGCAGTCCGAGGTCTGTAGCCAGTAAGCAGGAGGGTCCGAGGCGCCAAATCCGAATCACTGTAGAAGTATCGCAGGTCTGAGGTCCAGAAGCCGAGGTCAGGGAGTCCAGAAGTCCAAAGCCAAAGTCAGGGAGTCAGGAACCAAAGTCAAGCCGGAGTGGATGCTAGAATGTCAGGGAGATGACTAGTTGCTTCCACAAAGCTTCCTCCCAAAGCCCACAGCTATATAGCCCTCTGCTGGCTGTTGCCCGTTTGGGCTAATTGCTGGCTCAGGGAGGCAGCCAGGATCCTGTTACCACTCAAGCATCCTTGCTCTTAGAAGGGCCAGGATCCTCTCAGAACTCAGGGCTCAGGGAGCGTCTTGCTTGTGAGCGTGCCGCCCTCCTCCGATCCCTGAGGTCCTGCCGGAGGCGGTCACGCACACGAGCCACCCGAGAGGGCGAGGCAGGGGGGCTGGGATCTTCTCCAGCAGGAGGCAGGGGCACTGGTGCAGGTGGCAGGGGCACAGTTTCCTCATCAGACTCAACTTCCTCTGAAGCGTCCCCAGCACCCATGACACTATCCCCCCCCCCAGGGCCCCCCTCCGTCGAGGGACCTGGAAGGTCGGGGTGGTCGTTGTGGAACTGGTGCACCAAGTCCGGGGCATGAAGATTGTCCTCGGGCTCCCAAGACCGGTCTTCTGGGCCGTATCCCTCCCAGTCCACCAGGTACTGGAGGCCTCCACGATGGTACCGGGAGTCCAGGATCTGGCGCACCTCATATTCTTCCTCGTCATCCACCAACACTGGTGGTGGCGGCGGTGGGGAAGGAGTCCGAGCTGGGTCAGGGGGTGCAGCCGGAACAAGGAGGGAGCGATGAAACACGGGGTGAATGCGGAGGTGGGGTGGCAACTGGAGCCTGAAGGCGACGGGGTTTATTTGTTCAACGACGGGGTAGGGTCCAATGAACCGTGCATCCAGCTTGTGAGACCGACCAGGCCGGCGCAGGTAGCGAGTTGAGAGCCACACCTGATCCCCCGGCTGCACTGGAGGGCCTTCTTGCCTCTTTCGGTCCGCAGCCCGTTTATATGCCTCCTTGGCTTGCTGTAGCTGCTCTCGGAGCAAGTCTTGGCTGGCACGGAGTTCTTGCAGGTAGGCATCGACGGCGGGGACATTCGTGGGTGGTAGGATCGCTGGGAAGAACCGAGGGTGGTACCCGTAGGTTGCAGCAAACGGGGTCATTTGGGTGGATGAATGGACCGCGTTGTTGTATGCAAACTCCGCTAGGGGCAATAGAGTGGTCCAGTCATCCTGCTGGTAACAGGTGTAACAGCGGAGATATTGCTCTAGCGTGGCATTGGTGCGCTCTGTCTGGCCATCTGTCTGTGGGTGGTAGGCCGAGGACAGGTGCACTCGAGTACCCAGGCTGGAATGGAGGGCTTGCCAGAACCGAGAGGAGAACTGAGGGCCCCGATCGGAGATCAGATGGGCTGGGAGTCCATGCAGACGAAAGATGTGTTGCAGGTAAAGCTGGGCCGTCTCCTGAGCTGTGGGGAGTTTCGGGCACGGAACAAAGTGGGCCATCTTGGTAAATAGGTCGACGACCACCCAGATACAAGTCTGACCCTTGGAGCGTGGAAGTTCCGTGATGAAGTCCATCGAGATGGTATCCCAGGGTCCTGAAGATGTGGGCAAGGGCTGCAGCAACCCTGAGGGTTTGGCTGGGATGTCTTTGGCCCGTCGGCAGACGTCACAGGAGCTGACATAGCGGGCAACATCAGCGCGAACTCGTGGCCACCAGAATTCCCTTGTCAGCAAGTGGGTGGTCTTATGCTGTCCAAAGTGCCCGGCGGGTAACGAGTCGTGGGTCAGGCGTAGCACTTCTGCCCGCAAGGGCCCGGGCGGCACATAGAGGCGTTCGCGGTGTAGCAAGAGGCCGCCTCGAGTCGTGAACTCCCCTGTTGGGTCATCTTGGAGAGCCTGGAGGTGTTGCTGGACCCAGGGATCATTGGCCTGGCTAGCCCGAATGTCCTCCACGAGTGCTGGTGAAGTGGAGGTGGCTGCAAATACTGAGGGCGGCAGGATTGGAGCAGCGGGCGCGGTCTCAGTTGAGGCAGGGGCGTATTCCGGTTTCCGGGAGAGCGCGTCTGCTTTCCGGTTCTGGGTATGGGGGATGTAGGAGATCCGGAAGTCGAAGCGAGAGAAGAATAGGGACCACCGGATCTGGCGCTGGTTGAGACGGCGGGTGGTCTGGAGGTGTTCCAAGTTCCGGTGATCGGTGAGCACTTGAACAGGGTGGCGAGCCCCTTCGAGGTAATGTCGCCAAACCTCAAACGCCGCCTTGATCGCGAGCAACTCCCTCTCCCAGATGGTATAGTTCCTCTCTGCAGCAGTGAGCTGCCGCGAGTAATAGGCGCAGGGCTGTAGTGGCTGGGACGGCTCCTCGCGCTGGGACAGCACTGCTCCCAGGGCCACGTTGGAGGCATCAGCTTCCACCGTAAAGGGAAGCTGGGGGTCGGGGTATCTCAGGAGTGGCCCGGTGGCAAAGCGAGTCTTCAGGGTGGAGAAGGCGTTATCGGCCTCTGGGGACCAGTGGAAGGGTTCTTTGGGGCGGAGTAGTTGAGTCAGGGGTGTGGTCAGGGTTGCGTAGGCCGGGATGAATTGCCGATAGTAGTTGGCAAAACCGAGGAACCGCTGCAGGTCTTTGCGATTCTGAGGAGCCTGCCAGGTCAGGACCGCTTCTACTTTTTTCGGGTCCATGAGGATCCCCTGCGGTGACACGATGTGCCCAAGGAACTCGACGGAGCGCAGGTCGAAGTCGCACTTCTCCAGCTTGGCGTAGAGACCATGGGCTCGTAGGCGCTGCAGGACCTGGCGGACGTGCTCGGCGTGCTGGGCAGGATTGCGGGAGTAAATTAGGATGTCATCCAGGTATATGATCGCGAAGCGGTCGAGCAGGTCCCGGAATATGTCATTCATGAACCTCTGGAAGACAGCGGGGGCATTGGTCAGTCCGAAGGGCATTACCAGGTGCTCGTACTGCCCGTATCGGGTCCCAAACGCGGTCTTCCATTCGTCTCCGGGCCGTATGCGCACCAAATTGTACGCTCCACGGAGGTCCAGCTTGGTGTAGATTTGGGCCCCCTTTAGGCGATCCAAGAGTTCAGGGATCAGTGGTAGAGGGTACCGGTCGCGGATGGTGATCTTGTTCAGGGCCCGGTAGTCATTGCACAGCCGGAGCTCCCCACTTTTCTTCTTCACGAAGAGCACTGGAGCAGATAGGGGAGAGGTTGAGGGTCGGATGAATCCGCGTTTCAGGTTCTTGTCCAGGAAGTCTCGCAGAGCTGCCAACTCCGGCTCCGACATTGGGTACAGACGCCCCACCGGGAGTGGTGCCCCAGGTACCAAATCAATGGCACAGTCGTAGGGCCGGTGAGGGGGAAGCTGATCAGCTCCTGTCTCTTCGAAGACATCAGCAAAGTCCACATACTTCTGAGGGAGCTGAGGACCACCACTCGGGATGCCAGCTGCTAGAGTGGTGGGAGGAGTCAGATGGGGGCATGGGTCTCGGAAGCGAAGTTCCTGCTGGGCCCAGTCCACGATGGGGTTGTGCAGCTTCAGCCAGGAAAGCCCTAGAATCAGCGGGAAGCGAGGCATGCGGGCGACATCAAACCGCAGCTGTTCTTGGTGCTGCTGGACGTGGAAGGTGATGGGACAGGTCTCCTGGGTGACGGGGCCAGAACGGAGGAGGCGCCCGTCAATAGCCTCCACCAGCGACGGAATCCCTTTTGTCTGCACAGGGATCTGGTGCTGCTTCACAAAGGCGGCATCTATAAAACAGTGGGCCGCTCCCGAGTCCAGCATGGCATACACGAACAGCCAGCGTTCGTCAGGCAGACGGAGTTTGACTGGTAGCAGGAATGGCCCTGGGGTATCAGCCCGCTGTTCGGAGGACCCAGCTAGTCGCCCCAGGCTGGGGGGTCCACTTACGCCTGGGGCTGCCCTTTTGGCGGCGGTGGCAGCGAAGGTCCAGGTATCCGATGCTTAGCAGGGCAGCCAGAGGCATAGTGGCCTGCCGTGCCGCAGTAGAGGCACAGATTCTGCGTGCGGCGTCTGGTCTTTTCCTCTGGGGTCAGGCGGGGTCGAGCAGCTCCAAGATGCATAGGCTCATCCTTGGTGCTGGTACTAGCTGGGGACGGGCGAGGAGCCAGGTAGCACGGCGCAGGGAGCTGGCGCCCTCTGGTCTTGGCTTGGCGGCGACTTTCCAGGCGGCCATCGATGCGGAGGCAGAGGGTGATAAGTTCTTGGAGCGTGGGTGGCTGCTCCACCCTGGCCAGTTCATCCAGGACCTCCTCTGCCAACCCCTCAGTAAACTGGTCCATCTGGGCAGCCTCATTCCACGCCAAGTCCTGGGTCAGGAGCTTGAATTCAGTGGCATATTGAGCCACCGAGGAGTTGCCTTGTTTCAGTGCCCTGATCTTCCGGTTGGCTGTGGCTGCTTGGACTGGGTTTGAGAAAGCAGCAGACAGGTGGGCCTCAAACCCCTGGTAATCAGTCAGTAGGGGAGAGGACGCGACCAGTAAGGGTGTGGCCCATTTGGCCGCCTGCCCCTTTAACAGACTGATGACGAAACACACCTTGGTTTTGTCATTGAGGAAGTCCCGTGCTCTCAGTTCAAAGTACAGCCGACACTGTGCTAGGAAGGCAGGAAATTCTTCCACGGCACCCCCAAATCTGTCAGGTGGGGGAACTGGGCACTTGGCTGGAGCACTGGCCGCAGGTTGTTGCTGCAAGTGCACTACTGCCTGTGTTAGCTGCTGTACCTGGGCTTGGAGCGCAGCCAGTAGTTCTGTGGTTTCACTTGCTTCAGCATCCATCCTGTGGAGTGGGTGTTTGTCGGTGGAAGCAATCTGTCACGGCTGGGGCCGGGTCAGGCAAAGTCCAGAGGCAGTCCGAGGTCTGTAGCCAGTAAGCAGGAGGGTCCGAGGCGCCAAATCCGAATCACTGTAGAAGTATCGCAGGTCTGAGGTCCAGAAGCCGAGGTCAGGGAGTCCAGAAGTCCAAAGCCAAAGTCAGGGAGTCAGGAACCAAAGTCAAGCCGGAGTGGATGCTAGAATGTCAGGGAGATGACTAGTTGCTTCCACAAAGCTTCCTCCCAAAGCCCACAGCTATATAGCCCTCTGCTGGCTGTTGCCCGTTTGGGCTAATTGCTGGCTCAGGGAGGCAGCCAGGATCCTGTTACCACTCAAGCATCCTTGCTCTTAGAAGGGCCAGGATCCTCTCAGAACTCAGGGCTCAGGGAGCGTCTTGCTTGTGAGCGTGCCGCCCTCCTCCGATCCCTGAGGTCCTGCCGGAGGCGGTCACGCACACGAGCCACCCGAGAGGGCGAGGCAGGGGGGCTGGGATCTTCTCCAGCAGGAGGCAGGGGCACTGGTGCAGGTGGCAGGGGCACAGTTTCCTCATCAGACTCAACTTCCTCTGAAGCGTCCCCAGCACCCATGACAGTGGCCACCACCACCTCCTGTGGCAGTGAATTCCACATGTTAATCACCCTTTGGTTGAAGAAGTACTTCCTTTTATCCATTTTAACCTGTCTGCTCAGCAATTTCATCGAATGCCCACGAGTTCTTGTATTGTGAGAAGGGGAGAAAAGTACTTCTTTCTCTACTTTCTCCATCCCATGCATTATCTTGTGAACCTCTATCATGTCATCCCACAGTCGACGTTTCTCCAAGCTAAAGAGCCCCAAGCGTTTCAACCTTTCTTCATAGGGAAAGTGTTCCAGCCCTTTAATCATTCTAGTTGCCCTTTTCTAGACTTTCTCCAATGCTATAATATCCTTTTTGAGGTGCGGTGACCAGAACTGCACACAGTACTCCAAATGAGACCGCACCATCGATTTATACAGGGGCATTATGATACTGGCTGATTTGTTTTCAATTCCATTCCTAATAATTCCTAGCATGGCGTTGGCCTTTTTTATTGCAAATGCACACTGTCTTGACATTTTCAGTGAGTTATCTACCACGACCCCAAGATCTCTCTCTTGGTCAGTCTCTGCCAGTTCACACCCCATCAACTTGTATTTGTAGCTGGGATTCTTGGCCCCAATGTGCATTACTTTGCACTTGGCCACATTGAACCGCGTCTGCCACGTTGACGCCCACTCACCCAGCCTCAACAGATCCCTTTGGAGTTCCTCACACTCCTCTCTGGTTCTCACCACCCTGAACAATTTAGTGTCATCCACAAACTTGGCCACTTCACTGCTCACTCCCAACTCTAAATCATTTATGAACAAGTTAAAGAGCATGGGACCCAGTACTGAGCCCTGAGGCACCCCACTGCTTACCGTCCTCCACTGCGAAGACTGCCCATTTATACTCACTCTCTGCTTCCTATTACTCAGCCAGTTTTTGATCCACAAGAGGAACTGTCCTTTTACTCCATGACTCTCAAGCCTTTGATGAGGAACTTTATCAAAAGCTTTCTGGAAGTCAAGGTAAACAACATCTATTGGGTCCCCTTGGTCCACATGTTTGTTCACTCCCTCAAAGAAATGCAACAGGTTAGTGAGGCAAGATCTTCCCTTACAGAACCCATGCTGCGTCTTCCTCAATAACCCGTGTTCATCAATGTGCCTATTCATTCTGTCCTTGATAATGGTTTCTACCAACTTTCCCGGTATTGAAGTCAGACTGACTGGCCTGTAATTTCCCGGATCTCCTCTGGAACCCTTTTTAAATATGGGGGTGACATTTGCTACCTTCCAGTCCTCAGGAACGGAGGCAGATTTCAATGAAAGATTACAGATTTTTGTTAGAAGATCCACAAGTTCAACTTTGAGTTCTTTCAGAACTCTCGGATGTATGCCATTCGGACCCGGTGACTCTTCCCACAACAGCCACCCTGTGAGGTAAGTGGTGCTGAGAGAGTTCTTTCAAGAACTGTTCTTGAGAGAGTATCTTTTTCAAGAACTGTGAGTAGCCCAAGGTCACTCAGCAGGTGCATGTGGAGGAGTGAGGAATCAAACCTGGTTCTCTCAGACTAGAATCCATAAATTTAACCACTATGCCAAACTGGCTCTGAATCTGATTCCCCACTCCTCCACATGGACCTGCTGGTATGACCTTGGATCAGTTACAAGTTCTCTCAGAACTGTTCTCTCAAGAACAGTTCTCAAAAGAGCTTTTTCAGCTCCACCTACTTCGTAGGTTATCTGTTCTGAGGAAATTATAAGCCACTCTAAAACTCTGTGTGAAGGGCGGGGTTCAAATCCAATCTCCTCCTCCTCCATTGCATACAAATACAATGTATGTGTGACCATATTTTTCATTTAATCACATATTCATTTTGCCATTTAATGACAGTGTGGAAAGTCCATCCCTCTAGAAAATCTCAAAAATATTCAAGGCTGAATTCTTAAGTAATTTGCAATATTCAAATATCATTTGCCTTACAATATATATTTATCTAATAATCAAAGCATATTCTACATACTCTGGCAATGCCTTATAGTTAATGTTAGCTGTTGCACATCACTAATTTAGTAGTGGACCACTTTATGATTTCTTTGTGGATCTGGGGGTGGGGGGTGGTTTCTTAGTTGTTCTGGGAGTACCTTGTTAATTGATTTATTAGGAGTTTTATTCAATCAATTGTTAATTAGATTTTATAATATATATATTTATATATATATTGGAAAGTATTTATATTTGATTCTTAGCTTATTAATAAGGACGGGGTGGGAGGGACGATATTTTTTAATAATGCTGGGAAGAATTAAATTTATAGAGATTTTATAACAACTGACTGAAATAGATTGGGGAGGGTAACTAAATTAATTAACTTAAGATATAGGAAGTGGGCCCAGCAGTTGGAATCAGAGGGGTTGGTAAGAGGACAAGTTAAATCGACAGATCGGGAGAGAGTTGGTGATCAAGATCTGAGAACTCCACTCAGTGCAGCCGCGATGGCCGGCCGAGGGATTCCAGTGCTCCTGGGGAGGGGAAGGTATGACGGTGGGAGTAGACAGTCATATAAAGGAAGGAGACAGAGACAGAAAAGGGCTCGGTCACCTTCCAGTCTACTTCCCATCCCAACGGTGGCAGGTAGTGGGACCAAGAGGAATTGCTCGCCTCTGTCATTGGTGTTATGCAATGCCAGGTCCATAAACAACAAGACCGCGACCCTGAGGGAGTTTTTGCTCCAACAGGATGTGGACCTGGCTTGTGTGACCGAGACCTGGGTGAGGGACGGGGAGACAGTAGCTCTCTCTCAAATGGCCCCCCCGGGATACTCGGTCTTTCACCAATCACGGACTAGCGGGCGGGGGGGAGGAGTGGCGCTACTCATACGGGAGAGTTACTCCTTTCGGGCCCTCCCGGACCCAAAGATTGACGGCATTGAATGTGCCGGTCTGGCGTGGGATGTCGGAGAGGGGTTGGCAGTCTGGTTGGTGTACCGTCCGCCTACTGCACCAGCCAGCGCCTTACCATCACTATTGGAGGCAGTGGCGGGCTGGGCGTTGAGGTTCCCGGGGCTTATGGTCCTGGGTGACTTCAACGTCCATGCCGACGACACGGCCTCCACTCAGGCGATGGACCTAGTGTCTTCCATGGCGACACTGGGGCTCTCTCAATTTGTTACGACTCCCACGCATCAGGCCGGACACACATTAGACCTGATCTTTGCGTCTGGGATTTTGGTGAACGATATCGCGGTAGAAGCGATACCATGGTCGGATCACCTAGCCCTTAAGGCCCGTGTGGGGACGCCGCCCCAACCCTGTATGGGCGGAGAGCCTATTTTGGCTCGCCCTCGGAGCCTGATGGACCCGGAACGGTTCCAAACGGCCCTAAGGGATCCCTGGCCCACTAGCAATTCCCTCGATGGCCTTGTGGAAACCTGGCAAGACCAGCTAACCAGGGCCATCGACGAAATAGCACCCCGGCGCCCTCTGCGCCCTCGTATGAGGCTGGCCCCATGGTACACCTTGGAATTGCGCCAGCTGAAACAAGGGCTCAGACGACTAGAGAGGCAGTGGAGACATACTCGGGACGAAGCAATGAGAACATCCTACAGAACGTTTATGAAGTCGTATGAGATGGCAGTCAAGGCTGCAAAGAAAAATTACTTTGCAACCAAGATTGCATCTGCAAATTCGCGCCCAGCACAATTATTTAGAATAATTGGGGACCTGATAACATTGCCACAAGGCAAACCAAACATTAGAGAATTGGAGATTGGCTGTGAGGCATTTGCGAAATATTTTGCAGATAAAATCTCATTGCTCCGCCAAGACCTGCCTACCACCTTGGATACAGTGAGCGAAATTGAGGCTCCGGGCCTGTCTCCGGATTTGGTGCTGGACCATTTCGACCCACTCAACCTGGAGGAAGTCGATAGGATCCTCTCTGCTGCTCGCCCAACAACATGCGATCTGGATCCTTGCCCCTCTTGGCTGATTAAATCCTGCCAGAGGGAGCTTAGATGTCCTTTACGGGACATCATAAATAGATCCCTCACCGAGGGGCACTTTCCAACGCCCTTGAAAGAGGCGCTGGTTCGCCCTCTTTTAAAAAAATGTACAGCAGACCCGGCCGAATTGGCGAATTACCGGCCGGTGTCCAATTTACCATTTTTAGGTAAAATCATTGAGAGGGCAGTGGCGTTGCAGCTTCAGAGGTTCCTAGATGACGCTTCCATCCTTGACCCGTGCCAGTCTGGGTTCCGACCGGGCCATGGGACGGAGACGGTGCTGGTCGCCTTGGTAGATGACCTCCAGCGACATCTGGATCGGGGCGGCACTGCGGTACTGATGCTACTAGACCTGTCGGCGGCATTTGATACAGTCGACCATCAGTTGCTAAAGTGCCGCCTCGCCGACATAGGGGTTGGGGGGTTGGCCTTGCAATGGCTTTCCTCCTTCCTCTCCGGTCGGGGACAAAGGGTGGCTATTGGGGGGGAGCGATCCCAGAGGCGCACACTTGATTGTGGGGTGCCTCAGGGGGCAGTTCTCTCCCCAATGTTATTTAACATTTATATGCGCCCCCTTGCCCAGATTGTCCGGAGGTTTGGGCTGGGTTGCCATCAATATGCTGATGACACCCAGCTCTATCTGCTAATGGACGACCGGCCCGACTCCGCCCCGGGGAATCTGGATCGGGCTTTACAGGCTGTAGCGACGTGGCTCAGGTTGAGTGGGCTGAAGTTGAATCCAGCGAAGACAGAGGTCCTTTGCGTGGATCGCGGCGCTCTAGGAGGGGAAATAGCTCTCCCAACCTTCGACGGCGCGCTATTGAAACCCGCGCGCCAGGTAAAGAGTTTGGGCATTTTACTGGAGCCTTCATTGTCAATGGAGGCCCAGATAGCAGCCACTGCCAAGTCAGCATTCTTCCATCTGAAGCGGGCAAGGCAGTTGGCCCCCTTCCTGGAGCGTCGCGACCTCGCAACAGTGATCCATGCAACGGTCACCTCAAGACTGGACTACTGTAATGCCCTCTACTTGGGGCTACCTCTGTGCCGGACTCGGAAGCTGCAGCTGGTGCAGAACGCGTCGGCCAGGCTATTATTGGGGCTCCCAAAATGGGAGCACATACGGCCGGGACTGCGCGAACTGCACTGGCTGCCAATTACCTACCGAGTCCAGTACAAAGTGTTGGTTATTACCTTTAAAGCCCTATATGGCCGAGGACCAGCCTACCTAAGGGACCGTCTCTCCCCATATGAACCCCAGAGGGCACTGAGGTCGATGGGCAAAAATAAATTGACTATCCCTGGGCCGAGAGAGGTCAAACTTCAAAATATCAGAACTCGGGCCTTCTCAGCCGCGGCTCCTGTACTGTGGAATCAGCTCCCGGAGGAAGTGCGGGCCCTGCGGAACCTTGACCAGTTCCGCGGGGCCTGCAAGACTGCTCTTTTTAGGCAAGCCTATGCTGATATCTGCTGAGTTGCTAAGAATAAGGAGCCGCCATCTACTATACGATTATGGAACCATCTAAACTGGCAGAACCAGCGCCAAACAAGTTTACTGCTGCCAGATTTATTCTATGTAATGAATTATGTATTTTAAATATTTTAACTTAATTAACTGGTTTTTATTTTTAATTTCTTTAATTGTTAAATTTTAAAGTTTTATCCTTTGTTAAATATGTGAAATGTTGTTAGCCGCCCTGAGCCGCCTAGGCGGGGAGGGCGGGATATAAATGTAAATATAAATATAAATAAATAAATAAATTCTACATGGGGTAGTTTGATGAACATATTATTTCTTAAGATGGGAGCTGGTAAATATTTATGTGAGGGGAGGTGAGAGCATGCAAAAATGGCCAGTTATGGAAAAGAGTGCTTTCTGCTTATTTAACTTCCATCCATCCTGTTGTGCATGTGAACTAAAATATGCATATCAATGGTGTTCCTGCCTGGCTCATTGCAGCCTGAAGGACAGAGCTTGGGAACAATGGGCAGTAGGATCCAAATCCTTGCTGCCCTGCTCCAACCAGGGCTCCCCTGCTGGTTTGAATGATTCAATAATATGCTTGTGTGGGAACCATGAGTTGTATATAGTTGGCCCCGTTCTCTAGTCTTTGAGTGCAGCCCTATACTATGATGTACTGAAATAAAGAGCAAGGATCACTGCCACCTCGCTTCTTCCTTGCGTTGAACCCTTGCGTATATTATAGTGGTGATGAGGATGGGATCTGGATGAGCAAAGCCCAGGGCTAACTGGCATCACCCAGTGCACCGAGCTCCATCACCACCGCGCAATGGACACTGCCACCTGGCCCTACCATGGTTGCCTCTCTCAGACCACACAGATACATTCTGGAATTCAATCCAACTCACCCAGATATGTGGGATACCTAGGTGAAGCGGCTACATGGCCACTTTGTGGTTGGCAGAGGGCCTCATCTCACCCGCCATGCTTGAGGAGGCAACATACAAAACACTGGTGGAGAAGCTATGCACAACCTGCCAACTTGACTTCCACAAGCGGAATCAGAGGTCTTCGTTGTTAAGCTCCACGGGATGGCCCTAAATTGCCCGTTCTCAAACATCATGGAAGCCCTACTCGATCACTTTGTGACCGGCCTCTGGGACAAAAAGATGCAACGCAAGCTGGCGAGCCATGAGGTCCTCACACTAACGAAGGTGCTCAGTGAGGCCTCCACTTATGGGAGATCCCAAAAGAAGAAGACATTGGATTTATATTCCGCCCTTCACTCAAGAGTCACAGAGCGGCTCACAATCTCCTTTATCTCCCTCCCCCACAACAGACACCCTGTGAGGTGGGTGGGGCTGAGAGGACTCTCACAGCAGCTGCCCTTTCAAGGACAACCTCTGCCAGAGCTATGGCTGACCCAAGGCCATACCAGCAGGCGCAAGTGGAGGAATGGGGAATCAAACCTGGTTCTCCAAGATAAGAGTCCGCACACTTAACCACTACACCAAACTGGCTGTCTTGAAAGGAGCAACCCGCAACTGGGGTGCATCAGGACACCGCCACATCTGCATCTGAGGACTCCAATGGTGACAACACCCTCAAATTTCACCATTTGGCCCCAAAGTACCCGCCCCCATGTGCTATGGAAACGGTGCCTGCCCAAGAGTGTGCCAGCTCCAGGGAGCCCACGAGTGCCACTCCTGCAAGTTCTGGGATGGCATCTACAACCAGTGTGGAAAGACGGGCCATCAGCCATGAGTTTGCCGCTCTAAGTCGACTCGCCAGCTATCAGGGGGAGCAACTAGGTGACAATATGGCTGATGCCACAAGATCATCCTTGTCGAGGAGCTACACTCCCTCACAGCATTGGCTGGCCAGGTATGCCAACTTTCTATGCCTTCCCTGGAAAAACTTAAAACCACTGTCCTAATAGAGGGCACTCCATACAAAATGGAGATTGATTCAGGGGCCATCTATACAGTCACCTTGACCCAGCCCCACAGGCGGCTATGCCTAAGCAGGGGGGGGGGGGACCCCGGCTGCACCCTTCCCTGGTCATCGTTCAGGACTTCCAGAAATGGGAGATCACTGTACAAGGGGTAAGGTTGTTCAGGATGAAATATGGACTGTTCTCAGGAACTTCATCCCTGCTAGTGGTAGAGGGGGCCCTTTGTAGCTTATTAGGCCGGGATTGGTTTGATCCCTTGGGAATCAGGGTGATGGGAATTCACCAAACCCCCACAAGCATGGACTTTCAGTGAATCTGCGGAAAGTTCCCATCCATGTTTAACAGGACTCTAGGAACTTATACAGGCCCCCCAGTAGCATTGCAGCTGAACCCCAATGTGCAGCCCATACGGCTGAAGGCCCGGCACATACCCTTCGCACTAAAGCCTAAGATATAGGAGGAGCTAGGCACAAGGGGTCTTAGAGCCGGTCACTAATGCATGTTGGGAGACACCGATCATCACCCCAATGAAGCCCAATGGCAGCATCCGCATTTGCACGAACTACAAATGCACTATCAATAGGGCACTACCCAGTCCCAGAGGTCCCAGAGGTCAGCCATGTTCTAGCTTCACTTGCAGGGGCTAAATTTTCAGTTAGTTGGATTACCAAGAACTTCCTGTAGACGCCGCCACAGCTAAAGCCCTGACGATTGTGACACACAGGGGTGCTTTCCGAGTCAAGCGCCTCCACTTCGGGATCAGCGTGTCCCCGGATATTTTCCAGAACTTAATGGACTCTCTCTTAAAAGGCATCCCCGGGGTCCAGTTATTCTTTGACAATGTGCTGATCACCACTGCAATGGAAGAGGAGTTCGCCTTGCACCTCCGTGCTGTGTTCCAGTGCTTTGACTCAGCTGGTCTGAAGGTCAAGTGGGAAAAGTGCCTCCTGGGCATCCCCAAAAGAGACTTTCTGGACTATATAGTGGACATGAACGGCATCCACCCAGTTCGGGACAAGATCAGGGCCATCTGTGACACATCGGCCCCGACAAACAAGGCACAGCTACAGGCATTTCTCAACCTCTTGAACTTCTACCATGCCTTCCTCCTCACAAGGCAGCTGTGGCCGAGCCACTCCACCAACTATTAGGCAAGAAGGCTCTGTGGGTTTAGGGCCATTGGCAAGCCGCTGCTTCCAAACAGTAAAGGATCTCCTAACCTCCAACAGCTTGCTGGCGCACTTTGACTAGTGACTGCCTGTCATGTTGACTTGCAAAGCATCTCCATGCGGGGTGGTTGCAGTCCTAGTTCATATGCTGCTGGATGGCCGCGAGATCCCAGTGGCTTACTATTCTAGGACCTTACAGAAACCGGAGTGCAATTATGTAGATTGATAAGGAGGGTCTGGCCATAGTTGCAGGGGTTAAAAAGTTCCATGATTACCTCTTTGGTTTGCCCTTCACCATCCTCACAAACCATAAACCCCTGCTTGGCCTCTTTGCCCCCAACCACTAGACGTCCCAGATACTGATGCCACGGGTCTTGTAGTGGTCCATCTTCCTAGTGGGATACCAATACACCCTCCAGTACTGCCCAGGGAAGGTGATGGGCCATGCAGATGCCCTGAGCTGCTTGCCATTGCCATCGTGGGACCCAGATCCTGCTCCTCACACCAGATTCTGCTCCTTGAGTCCATCCCAGACTGCCCTGTACATGCAAAGGACATTACCTGATTATCCACCAAGGACAAGATCCTCTCCTGAATTTTGGACTGCGTGTGGAGGGGATGGCCCACCAGCCAGATGGGCCCAGATTTTACAGCATACGTGTTCCACCGGGATGAACTCTCAGTGCACAAGGGGTATTTGTTATGGGGAAGTAGGGTGGTGGTGCTGCTGACAGTGAGTCTTCACCATGCTGCACGAAACCCACCTGGGGATCATGCACATGAAGGCACTTGCCTGCAGCTATGTCTGGTGGCCCAGGATCAATAAAGTGATTGAGTCTTGGGTCTCCCAATGTCAACCCTGTCAGGAGACCCAACCTGCACTACCCCATGCTCCAGTTCAACAGTGGGAGTCCATGCACAACACCTGGCCATGCCAGCATTTGGACTTTGCAGGCCCTTTCAGGGGCAGACTTTCTTTCTCATTGTGGACTCCTACTCTAAATGTCTCAAGGTAGTCCCCATGGCGTCTACCTTCTCCTGTGCCACCGTAGGTGCCCTCCGCTGGGTCTTTGCATCACACGGCCTGCCAGACACCCTTATCTCAAACAATGGGACGGCATTTACATTGGATAAGTTTCAAGACTTTTGCGCTCGGAACTTGATAAGGCACATTAGGTCAGCCCTTTTCCACCCGGCCACAAACAGTCAAGTTGAAAGGGTGGTGCAAACGATTAAGGAATCGCTCCACTGCATCATCCAAGGGGACTGGGAGGCCCACCTTGCTGAGTTCCTACTGGCTCAGCATGCTATCCCCTGCACTGCCACCGGCCACAGCCAGACATAGCTGCAGGCGAGTGCCTTCATGTGCACGATCCTTGGGTGGGTTTCGTGCAGCGCAGTGAGGACTTGCTGCTGCAGAGCCAGTGGCACCACCACCCTACTTCCCCACAGGACTTGGATGAGATACTTCTACAGCAGATTGCAAAGTTCTCCAAGAGAAGGGATACAGTGATCATGGGAGATTTCATTTACCCAGACATCTGTTGGAAGTCCAACTCTGCTAAAAATGAAAAGTCAAATAGATTCCTGACTTGACTTGCTGACAACTTCCTTTTCCAGAAAATGAAGATGGAAACAAGGGGATCTGCTATTGGATTTGATTCTCATCAACAAGGAAGAATTGATTGAAGAAGTAGAAATAGTGGGCACCCTGGGCAGTAGTCACCATGTGATTTTGGAATTTACAGTCTTAGGGAAGGGGAAAGCTGTACGTAGTCAGACTTATAGGTTGGACTTCGGAAAGGCAAACTTTGATAAACTTTGAACTATGCTGGGTAAAATCCCATGGTCAGAAATATTTAGGAGGAAGGGGGTTCAGGATGGGTGGGAGTTTCTTAAAAGCGAAATACTGAAAGCGCAATCGCAGATGATTCCTATGAGAAGAAAAAAATGGAAAAAGCCTAAAGAAGCCGAAGTGGCTCCATAAACAGCTCTCTAAAGAGAAATAAAAAAGACTCCTTTAGGTATTGGAAGGAGAGCCTTATAATCATCAGTGCTTGGAGAGAAAAAGTTAGGAAAGCTAAAGCTCAGTATGAGCTTAGGCTGGCCAAAGATGCTAAGAACAACAAAAAAAGGGTACTTTTCTTATGTTCAGAGTAAGAAAAAGAGCAAGGACATGGTAGGCTCATTGCGAGGACAAGAAAGTGAAATTGTAACAGGTAATGAAGAGAGGGTGAAACTGCTCAATTCCTACTTTTCCTCATTCTTCTCTTCTGAGGGAAATGGTGTTCAACATGGCAAAAACAGAACATATAAGGAGGGTATGAAGTTCCAACCTAGGATCAGTACATAAACACTTAGTTTCTTTAAATGAAACTAAGTCCTCAGGGCCAGATGAATTGCATCCAAGGGTTCTAAAAGAGCTTGCGGATGTAATTTCTGAGTCTCTGGCTATTATTTTTGAGAATTCTTGGAGAACAGGAGAGGTGCCGGAAGATTGGAGGTGGGCGAATGTTGTCCCCATCTTCAAGAAGGGGAAAAAAGAAGATCCGGGTAACTATTGACCCATCAGCTTGACGTTTATATCTGGAAAAGTTTAAGAACAAATCATCAAACAGTCAGTCCTGGAACATTTAGAAAGAATGGATGTGATTACTAAGAGCCAGATGGTTTTCTCAAGAAGAAGTCATGTCAGATTAACCTGATCTCTTTTTTTTTTTTTGAGAAAGTGACTACCTTGCTGGATCAGGGGAATGCTGTAGACATTGTTATTTTGATTTCAGTAAGGCTTTTGATAAAGTTCCACATACTATCCATGTTGACAAGTTGGTAAAATGTGGTTTGGATCCTGTTATCATTAGGTGGATCTGTAACTGGTTGACAGATCACACCCAAAGAGTGCTTGTGAATGGTTCCTCAACCTCTTGGAGAGGAGTGACAAGTGGAGTGCCTCAAGGATCTGTCCTGGGACCTGTTTTGTTCAACATCTTTATCAATTATTTGGATGAAGGAATAGAGGGAATGCTTATTAAATTTGCAGATGATACTAAATTGGGAGGGGTTGCAAACACAGAAGAAGACAGAAACAGGATACAGGATGACCTTGGCAGCCTGGAAAACTAGGCTGAAATAAATAAAGTGAATTTTAACAGGGATAAATGTAAAGTTTTGCATTTAGGTAGGAAAAATCCAATGCATGGTTATAAGATGGGGGAGACTTGTCTTAGCAGTAGTATGTGTGAAAAAGATCTAGGGGTCTTAGTGGATCATACGCTGAACATGAGTCAACAGTGTGATGCAGTGGTTAAAAAGGCAAATGCAATTTTGGGCTGTATCAACAGAAGTATATATATCAACAGAAGACCAGATCACGTGATGTGATGGTATCACTTTATTCTGCTCTGGTAAGACCTCACCTGGAGTATTGTGTACAGTTTTGGGCACCACATTTTAAGAAGGATATAGACAAGCTGGGTCCAGAGGAGGGCAACGAAGATGCTGAGGGGTTTGGAGACCAAGTCCTATGAGGAAAGGTTGAAGGAGCTGGGGATGTTTAGCCTGGAGAGGAGGAGGTGGCTGAGAGGTGATATGATCACCACCTTCAAGTACTTGAAGGGCTGTCATATAGAGGATGGTGTGGATTTGTTTTCTGTGGCCCCGGAAGGTAGGACCAGAACCAATGGGTTGAAATTAAATCAAAAGAGTTTCCGGCTCAACATTAGGAAGAACTTCCTGATCGTTAGAGCGATTCCTCAGTGGAACAGGCTTCCTCGGGAGGTGGTGGGCTCTCCTTCCTTGGAGGTTTTTAAACAGCGGCTAGATGGCCATCTGACAGCAATGAAGATCCTGTGAATTTAGGGGGAAGTGTTTGTGAGTTTCCTGCATTGTGCAGGGGGTTGGATTAGACGGCCCTAGAGGTCCCTTCCAACTCTATGATTCTATGATTCTAATGGGTCAGCAGTTGTCCACTCTCCTGGACTGGTTGCACCTGGACCAAGCCATAGACTTGCAGGAGATGCCAGAAGTGTTCTGGGTGCCCCGGAGGTTTGATATGGGGACTGGGCATTTGCCAACGACTTTGGGGGCAGCTGAAGTTTGATTCCAGCCAGAGTAGCTCTGGTGTTGGGGTCAGTTATGTATGAGGTGACCACAGAAGGCGGGTTCACCCTTAGGCAGCACATCAACCAGTTATGGTCTCATGTGGCATTGGAGGTCGAGATCAAGGATGACAGCCCCAACTACCAGTAGTCACTCTGACTCCTCCGCCAACTGAGCAAGCTGAATCAGAAACTCTGGCTCCCACCTTATGAGCTGAGCTGGCGACAAAGGATGACTCAGTGCTCTCGGCCAAAAACCCAGCATCGACGGCCCCTCTGCTCGCGGCGCCGGAAGCAGAGGCCACTCCTCCTCTGCCCACTCCAGCACTCAGGTGGTCCACACAGGAGCACTGCAAGCCTGCATACCTAAGGGACTATGTCTGTTAAGGCTTGCAAACTAGGAGGGGAGGGATGTTGAGTATGTGAACTAAAGTATGGATATCAATGGTGTTCCTGCCTGGCTCATTGGAGCCTGAAGTGCAATCCAGAGATTGTGTATTGTTTTGTAGTAGTGGTGGAGGAACAGTCCTAGGGTAAAACAGAACCCCTGAACCACTAAGTCTTGCCATGTACCCCAGAATTTCAGAAGTAGAGAAGCAATCCTAGGGGAGAACTGGGCTTAGAATACTACTTGAAATGAAAGTCTGTACACAGGACTTGATGTGGTCACCAGGGAGGTCTGTATTCTAAAGGAATTTCTTGATTGTGAACACCTTTCATTCATTTCAGCACATGTGTGTAGAGAGATACCATGGAGCCACAACAAAGCTCTTGACTGAAGGGTGCAAAATTTCCCATGTGAATCTGGCATTCTCATCATGAAATGGTATTTTATCACCTTTAAGGCAGATCATGATTCTCTGGTTTGATTCAAGACGGAGTCTCTGTACCTTTTTCTACATAGAGCCTAGGAATGTATGGTGCTCTGGACTGGAGAGACAATTCCATGTTTCTGCAACAGTCCTAACTTTTTTTATTAATTCAGGAAGGTAACCAAATGGGTAGATATTATTTTGGAAATCTTTTAAAATATTCTGGAATGTTTGCTAAAAGTCTCACAAGCACTAACTATCCTTATAATACTAGAATCTGGGGATGATCTCATGGAGATTTTAGGATGAATAGCATAGTTTCTCATTAAGTACCCTATTGCCTTAACTTAGGCTGGCATTTTATACAGTTTTATTTCCTGCAGGATTTAATTAGGGTTCTTGGTTATTTAAAAGATTTCTTTGGCTGCATCTGGCCTTGGGTAGTTAGTGTGGTTTCTCTATATCATTTGAGAATCATATGCTTTTGGACCCCTGGAGGTTTGGGGGACACATATAGATTGGAGGTGTAACACTGGTTGTTTATAGATTATGTTTTATTAAATCTTACATTCCTGCTTCTGTCTGCAGAATGAAGAAAAAACAGCAAGCTTATAAATTGCCCCATCCCTAAAATATTCTGTATAATCAGCAACTTTAGCATCAAACTTCCTAACCCATGCTTAGGAACAGAGAGGGCTTGCAAGACTGTATAAGAAGCAAAAGCACAGAGCAGAGATCAAGGACATAACTGGCCTTAGAAAAGCTTATACCACATGACATTCTTGAACTTCTTCATGTAGTCAAGCCTCACCCACTACAAGATAAAGGAAAATAATCCTGAAACAGCAGTGACAGCCTGCTGAACCAGGCAGAGACTGATGAAGATATCATCAGTAAAAATCTCCTTGCCCCTCCATGGACATCACCCCAAGTCTCCAGGAATTTCCCAGACCAGGATTGACAATCCTATGTGCATGCAACTAGTTCTGGCCAACCTTGGGTGAGAGTGGAGTGTGAATAAGCCTAGCATAGGATGCATAAATAATTTAAATAAAGTCTCACTTTGCTTGGAAGCTTTCTTGCCTATAGCTCTCCATCTGTTCACTGCCAAATACAAAGCCCATTAGACCAGCTCCATATTCAGGGGCCTGATCAGCCCTGGGGTATGAGGCTAGTAGGTCACAGGAAGTATTTTGTACCATCAGTAACAAGTTTTTACTTTTTAAAAAGTTATATTTCCATTTTCCAGTTCCCTCATTTGTTTGTGTGATTAGAATAAACTTCTAAAATTTTGATTTAGACTCAAGAGTTCCCCAAGACTGTTAGACTTCTCCCCTCACATTAAACTTTCCCCCCTCATAAACAGCTGATTAGCTCATGCTTCATCATACAAAGCAAAAGGATGCCTTGTTAGATCTAAGAGATGTGCCTGGGTTTTCCTCCTCAGACAGAAAAAAGTCTTTCTCTGCAATATACACACAGGCTATGGCAGTAGAGATTCAGGGTGGGCAGTCCGTAACCCACAGAGTTAATTCTCTCTAATTGTACACAGGAATAGAGAGTTAAATGACTGTGGGTCATGCATAATACCTTTTTAAAATGTGTGTGTCCCATAATAAACCTAATGCTCCTTAATACTTCTACTTAACTTGGCAAGTAGTCTCAGAATCTTAACTATTAAGGTTTTGGCTCCCAAACTGCAGTAAGAAATTGTAGATGTCTGGAATCCATGTTGTAAAATTTCCAATCTGTGAAATATTTTAACTAGAATAGGAAATTCAGCTATGAAGCAGATCTAAAAACTGGGAGTGAATAACTTGAACCACAGTCACAGATCTCTGTGCTGAAAATACAAATGGAACTGTGGCCATATGACACAAACAGGTTCAGTAGAAACCTATGCTAATAATATTCAGAAAGACTTAATGGAGGTGAAAGTAATACAATTAAAATGATACTGGAGCTTATTGCCAAATCATATCGCCTTCCTGGCAGCCAATCCCTGACTACTTGTTATTATGCTAATAACTTTCAGCATGATGAAAAGGATGGAGAGTGGAGAGTAGTCAGTACTCCTGCTGTTGCCAGTGAAGCTGGCAAGCTTTGGACAATGCCAGAAGCAATCCTATCCAAGATCAAGGGTGATAACTTTCTCTTTTTCCTGCATACCAAGCACTTTTATCTCCCCTCTCAAATGTTTTGGCACTCTGAAAAGGAACTAGTTTAACTTCCAAAACTACTCACTTAGCTTTCCCTCAGATGCACAGCTGTAAGTCACCCCTCTTGAGTCCTAAGTAGGGGTGGGCATGAACCTCTTCATGAACCTAAATTCATCATGTAAAATCACCTGGCTTTTGGTTTATGAGCTGAAGGTCATGCAGTCACTCCTGCAACAAAACTCCCACAAACCTTCATGGTTTTTATAGAGGTTCATGCAGCAAACACAATGGCACCGATCAGTCATCAAAGTAACAAGAGGGAAATGACTCCTGCAGTCCTGGAAACAGTAACAGTGGCCCTCCAGAGCTCTGCAGACAGTGCTGGCTGCCAATAAAAGAGCTCCTATTCTGCTCTATGGAATTCATATGTACCCCAGCTCCACAGACCTGTTTTTACTTGGCAGCAAGCAGTTATGAAGAAAGGGAGGGAAGGGAAATGGAAGTCATTCCTCAGTGAGAACAGTGTGTTTGGGGGTGTTTGGTGCTTACTCAGGGCTCTGTCCTTCTGCTCAAGCTGAGCAGAGCGGCTTAGATATTGGTTTTTCAGCTGAGGACCCACAGTCCCCCTCAGTGGGACTGCCCATCTTGGCTCTGAGCCACCACTTGCCCTTCTGCTCAAGCCAAGCAGTAGGGGTCAGCCAGTGTGTGCCTATGTTGAGAGTTAACCCTCCTGCCTAATTGTCAACACCTCTCTGTGCCATAAGTTGTGGGAGGGGGGCAGAATTCCACCCCCTGTTCCACAGGCCCAATTCCTGTGGAACAAACCCATCTTGTCAGCCCCCAATGTCCAGCTGTACCAGGATTTCTACAGGGATCACAGTGCTTAAGCAGGTGGCTTGCCATTGTCTTCCTCCACAAAGTCTTCTTTGGTGGTCTCCCATCCAAATACTGACTCTACTTAGCTTCCAAGATCTGACTAGATGAGGCTATATTATACTATTCCACATCCCCACTCTCTGAATTAATGACCTCCAAAATATCCTATAATTAATAGACTTACTCAGGTCTTGCAAACTAAATGCCATGGCTTCCTTTGAATCAATCCATCTCATGTTGTGTCTTTCTCTTTTTCCTACTGTCTTCAATTTCTACTAGCATTATTGTCTTTTCCAGTGAGTCTTATCTTTTCATGGTGTGACCAATGTTTGATAACCTCAGTTTAGTCGTTTTAGCTTTCAAAGAAAATTTAGGCTAGACTTGGAGCCCACCTATTTGCCTTTTTGGTGGTCTGTGGAATCTATAAAAACTCTTCTCCAGCATCACATTTCCAATGAATAAATTTTATTTCTGGCAGCTACCTCATACAAATAGATATAATGTGTTCTAGTGCCCAGATTTATTTATTTTATTAGCTTTATAATCTACCCTCCCCTGCACAGCAGGGCTCAGGACAGATAACAATAACATTCAACGGCATCTGGATCGGGGTGGCTCAGCGGTGCTGATGCTGTTAGACCTGTCGGCTGCGTTCGACACGGTCGACCATCGGCTACTGACGTGCCACCTCGCCGACGCGGGGATTCAGGGGTTGGCCTTACAGTGGCTTTCCTCTTTCCTGGAAGGTCGGGGACAAAGGGTCGCAATTGGGGGGGAGCTATCCTGTAGGCGCACACTCGATTGTGGTGTGCCCCAAGGGGCGGTTCTCTCCCCGATGTTATTTAACATCTACATGCGGCCTCTTGCCCAGATTGCCCGAAGGTACGGGCTAGGGTGTCACCAGTACGCTGATGACACCCAGCTCTATCTACTGATGGACGGCCAGCCGGTCTGTGTCCTGGAAAATCTTGATCGGGCACTACAGGCCGTGGCTGAGTGGCTCAGACTGAGTGGGCTGAAGCTTAATCCTGCGAAGACAGAGGTCCTTTGCTTGGGTCGCCGCAGCCCGGGAGGAGGAATCCCCCTACCAGTTTTTGACGGTGCGCCGCTGACAGCAGCGGACAGGGTCAGGAGCTTGGGGGTGCTATTGGAGCCTTCCCTAAAGATGGAGGCTCAAATAGCAGCCGCTGCCAAGTCCGCATTTTTTCATCTTAGGCGGGCAAGGCAGCTGGCCCCCTTCCTGGAGCGCGACGACCTAGCAACAGTGATCCATGCTACGGTCACCTCGAGGTTGGACTACTGCAATGCCCTCTACATGGGGCTGCCCCTGTCCCGAACTCGGAAATTGCAGCTGGTGCAGAATGCCGCGGCCCGGCTGTTATTGGGTCTCCCAAAGTGGGGACACATTCGGCCGGGTCTTCGGACTCTGCACTGGCTTCCAGTGATATACCAAGTCCGGTACAAGGTGCTGGTTATCACCTTTAAAGCCCTATATAGCCTGGGACCTGCCTACCTGAAGGACCGTCTCTCCCCACATGTTCCCCAGAGAGTACTGAGGTTGGGAACACAAAATCTCCTCACTATCCCTGGGCCAAAAGAAGCCCGCTTGAAATCCACCAGAGAAAGGGCTTTCTCCGTTATGGCCCCTACATGGTGGAATCAGCTGCCGGAGGAGGTGAGGGCCCTGCGGGACCTTGTTCAGTTCCGCAGGGCCTGTAAGACGACCCTCTTCTGGCTAGCCTACACCTAGCTAAGATGAGAACTCAATGTAGCTTGGCCAGACGTCTGTTCTATATGCAATTGGAATGTTTACTGGTTTTTAAGGTTTTAACTGTTTTAAATGTTTAATTGTTTATATATTTAAAATTGTTTAATTTTTATGTTTGACCAATTTCTGGAAGCCGCCCTGAGCCACTTGTGGGAAGGGTGGGATACAAATCATGAATAAATAAATAAATAAATAAAAATAAAAAACAATAAAAACAATTATTATAACAATGATTATAAACAATGATTATAAACTAGCTATTAAAAACAATTTCCAGCATACGGGGAATGGGAGGAAAAGAAATATACTAAAATAAAAATAAATAGTATCAACCACATGGCACCTAGAACATAGTTGATACCTCATAGTTAATAGGGCAACTATCCCTCATATGTGACAGCAGATAATAAGCTGGTGTTAGACTGAGTGGGTGGTCAAAGGAAGACAGGGTGAGGCCAGTCTAACTATAACTGTCATAGCCTCAGTCATAGGCCTGGTGGAACATTACAACCCCTTCTGAATTGTATCAGATCCTGCAGGGTCCAGATTGCACTTGAGATGGCATTCCACTGGATAGAAAAAATTTAAAAATCTCAGTTGAAGGAAAAGATAATAGGTATGCCCAATTGGTTATACAAAGCTAGCCTACATGTTCCTGAATTGGGTCAATCGAAGCTGTATTTCCTAAAGAAAAAATTAACCTAAATGGGGAAGTTTGCTGTATATCAGAATTCATAGTTTGTGATAAGCAGGGGGGGTTTTGTTGAAAAAGCCCAGCAGCTACTCATTTGCATACTAGGCCACACCCCCTGATGCCAAGCTAGCTGGAACTGCATTCCTGTGTGTTCCTGCTCAAAAAAACCCTGGGGATAAGGCATTATTTTTTAAAAAAGAGAATAGACTTCAAAGAAAAAAATCATGTTCAGCATTAGAATTCCCATGCATAATAAGAAGACTGCAGATCTATACCTGACCCTTCTCTCTGAATCAGAGACTCAGAGTGGCTTATAATCGCCTATATCTTCTCCCCCCAAATAGACAACCTATGAGGTGGGTGGGGCTGAGAGGGCTATTACAGCAGCCGTCCTTTCAAGGACAACTCCTGCAAGAGCTATGGCTGACCCAAGGCCATTCCAGCAGCTGCAAGTGGAGGAGTGGGGAATCAAACCGGGTTCTCCCAGATAAGAGTCCGCACACTTAACCACTACACCAAACTTGCTCTCCAGCTTTTCTACTTCTGTATATCCCCAAATACCTTTTTGCAAGCAATTTCATTTTTATTTTATGTGAATGTAGTTGAAAGGTAGAGGACATACTTTACATACACAAGGCCCTGAATTCCGCAATTTATTTCTGGCCGTTTTCGCACTCACGTTTTACTGGCGCCACGACCATCCTGACGCCGGCGAATCTGCATGGATTTCGCACCAGAAGCTCCGGCGCTCCCAGAAGCGCCGGCTACTTCCGTCGCTAAGCCAGCGCAAACGGAAATCGCAAAGATGCAGGAAAACGTTTGCGCTGGCTTAGTGACGGAAAGCGCCGGCGCTTCTGGGAGCGCCGGCGCTTCTGTTGCGAAATCCATGCAGATTCGCCGGCGTCAGGAGGGTCGTGGCGCCAGTAAAACGTGAGTGCGAAAACACCCTCTGTGTTCAAAAATTTTCACATAATGTATTACAGTGTAATGTAGTGCAGCCAGGAAGGGAGATAGTGAAACAACCTGCCCAACAGTTATGAATGGATTGAGGAACAAATAATAGAATCCTAGAGCTGGAAGGGACTTCTGGGGTCATCTAGTCCAACCGCCTGCACAGTGCAGGAAATTCACAAATACCTCCCCCTACACACACTCTAGTGACACCTGCCCCATGCCCAGAAGATTCTGCTCTAGGATTCTATTATTCATAAATGATTTAGAGTTGGGAGTGAGCAGTGAAGTGTCCAAGTTTGTGGATGACACTAAATTGTTCAGGGTGGTGAGAACCAGAGAGGATTGTGAGGAACTCCAAAGGGATCTGTTGAGGCTGGGTGAGTGGGTGTCAACGTGGCAGCTGCGGTTCAATGTGGCCAAGTGCAAAGTAATGCACATTGGGGCCAAGAATCCCAGCTACAAATACAAGTTGATGGGGTGTGAACTGGCAGAGACTGACCAAGAGAGAGATCTTGGGGTCGTGGTAGATAACTCATTGAAAATGTCAAGACAGTGTGCGTTTGCAATAAAAAAGGCCGACTCCATTTTGGGAATTATTAGGAAGGGAATTGAAAACAAATCAGCCAGTATCATAATGCCCCTGTATAAATCGATGGTGCGGTCTCATTTGGAGTACTGTGTGCAGTTCTGGTCACCGCACCTCAAAAAGGATATTATATCATTGGAGAAAGTCCAGAAAAGAACAACTAGAATGATTAAAGGGCTGGAGCACTTTCCCTATGAAGAAAGGTTGAAACGCTTGGGGCTGTTTAGCTTGGAGAAACGTCGACTGCGGGGTGACATGATAGAGGTTTACAAGATAATGCATGGGATGGAGAAAGTAGAGAAAGAAGTACTTTTCTCCCTTTCTCACAATACAAGAACTTGTGGGCATTCGATGAAATTGCTGAGCAGACAGGTTAAAACGGTTAAAAGGAAGTACTTCTTCACCCAAAGGGTGATTAACATGTGGAATTCACTGCCACAGGAGGTGGTGGCGGTCACAAGTATAGCCACCTTCAAGAGGGGTTTCGATAAAAATATGGAGCACAGGTCCATCAGTGGCTATTAGCCACAGTGTGTGTATATATATAAAATATTTTGCCACTGTGTGACACAGAGTGTTGGACTGGATGGGCCGTTGGCCTGATCCAACATGGCTTCTCTTATGTTCTTAAGATGGCAAAAAACCTCCAGGATCCCTGGCCAAAGTGGCCTGGAGGAAAATTGTTTTATAACCCCAAATACAGCATTTTTCTGGGCGTGTAAGAAAGGACCCCTAGAACCAAGCACTGATGCAATCCCTCCTGCCCTCCTTCTCATGATCTGTCTAAATTCACAAAAAAATCAGTTTAGTCAGCAGGAGTGAGTTTGGGTTTGAGCACCCCTTTTAGCAAGCACATGCAACAGCTTTTCATTCAAAGTTTTCAAACACTGGTGAAGTATTTTCACTCAAGAGAGGAGGCAATATGCTGAAGGGATTAAATGAATAATAGTAAAAGAAATGTTATAATCGCTGATCCGTGCAGGTTCAGGTGGAAGTCTAATTTTCATAGTAAGACTCTAGGCATCTAGACACCAAATAGTTCAAATATATTTACATTACATAAATCTTTATTTCCAAATATTCATTGGACTGAGTTGCCTTAAGTGTTTTTCCTGTTTAACTGTCTTATGGGTTACTGCTGTGGACTTTAGCCTACAGTTATATTCTCATCAGAGTTAAAATCCAATTAAATACTTTATATACTAATTAATAACATGCTGAATGAAATGAAGCTCTCATAGTTTGTTGCAAAATGATTCACTATTCTGCACTGTAGTAATGAATAGTTAAGAGAATCTATTGAAGACTTCAACAAATTATTCTAATGGATTTATCCTTGGCTGATCATGTGAAAAGCTTGGGTCCAGCCTTGCTTTTTGAGAAGCAAGTTGACATTGCTGCTAAGTGTGTCATTTCATTTATATCTAGTTAAAATTATCTTCCCTTCTGAACTAAACTCACCTGGCTCTGGTGATACATGCTACTGCAATTTCTGAACTAGAGTACTACAGCATAAGCTGTTCACTTTCTTATAAGGGTAAGGCTATATGCTGATTTTTAAAAAACTGCACTGTTACCCAAAGAGGCAGTCACCTATTTAAGTGGGGGAATTAGCTTAAGGAGACAGAGCGAGTGGCAGGTAACTGGGTTCTCTACCAATGTATACCAGGATTTGCCCTTTAAGGCAGGGGTCCCCAACCCCCAGTCCATGGTCACGCAGGTCACGCAGCCCCACCCCCCTGCGGCGCCTCCTCCTCCTCCCTCCGTTTTCACAGGTTTAAGGCTGGGGAAGGGGTGGTGAAGTGCCTCCCCGGCCCTTTAAAGGCCAACCCTCCCCACCAATCAGCTGATTGGTGGGGAAAACCACAGCAGCAAGCAATCCGCTGAAAAAGTGGCAGCACCCTTGCCTCCTCCCCACTTCCTTTCCACATCCAGGAAAACAGAGGAAGGAGGAGGCACTGTGGGGGGGGAGGCTGAATTTGGTGTCCCCACCCTGCTGGCCCTGGGGCTGTGGTGGGCGGGCCAGCCCCGGGCTGGTCCCTGGTGCCAAAAAGGTTGGGTGCCACTGCTTTAAGAGAACTCTCAACTAAAACAGGCAGATGTTCAACCAGAAAGGCTTTTTATTAAAAGAGAAATACAAGGGGAAAACACACACACACACACTTAAACACATAAAAGGCTAGCTAAGAAGAAATCAGAGAGGAGCAGGAATAGTTGAAGAAAAGGCTATTATTACCATATCTTGTAGAGGTCCATGGAAGTAGCAGCAAAATGGCCAATATTTCATGGAGAGAACAGAAGAAACCTGCAAAGTGGGGGTGCATGCTGTTGGTACCAGGAACACACATATACCACTATGGAGCAGTCTGCTTGCAATTATAGGGAAAGTGTTCCCCAGGGCAGTCTGATGTGCTTGCCCCAGAAACAATGATTTGATTGCTTTTTCAGGGATGAACAGTGATCTTGGAAAATTTTGATGAGTTTACCTGAGGTGAACTATAGGTGCTAAATGTATATTAATGACCCTCCAAATAATGCACAGAAGAACTATCAGGCTTTATGAATAGTGTTAAGTGTTGCGTAATTAGAGTAAATGGGTGAGGTGGAAGTGAGGCTGACTCTTGATGAGATTAATCCAGGGCTTTTTTTGAACAGGAAAGCACAGGAACAGTTTCAGCTGGTTTGGCGTCAGAGGATGTGGCCTAATATGCAAATGAGTTCCTGCTAGGCTTTTCCTACAAAAACACAAAAAAAACCTTGGATTAGTCCAAGATAAGGCAACCTATCTTGGCCATTGTCCTGAAATTTATGTATTAATTTATTTAGTAGGCTTCTATTCCACCCTATCTCCCGTAAATGGGCTCAGGGCGGATCACAACATGCATCTATTTAGGGTGGAGGGGAAGACAGTGAGTCAGCTGCTCTGTTCCTATACATTTAAACTAGATTTCTTTACTTGTCTGACTGGCATCCATTTTATGTCATTTTTAGTGTATTGCAGCTTATTTTGAGCTGAAATATATATACCCTAAGAAGGGTGTTTACATATTTTCTGTCTATAAACTGTCCCTGACTGGCTACTAGTTTATTTCTAGATTCAGTTCAAGATACTAGTTCTTTCTTCTAAGGTCCTTCATGACCCATGGCACTCATATCTTAAGGACTGCTTCTTCCTATATGAATGTGCCAATTAAAATCCTCACAACAGTCTCTGCTTGCTGTGTTCCGTATTCAGAGAATTCACAAATGTTCAGAAATACTGAGTAGTCCATTGCGTCAAACATGGCAGAAAGATCTACGAAAACTGAACGGGGTGCATTTCCATCATCCACCCAAACTAGGAGATTTTTGTTCAATAAAATAAAGCAGTCTCTCCCTCAAAGCAAGGCTGGAAGGCAGTTTCTAATGAATTGTGGGCAGCTGACTGATTCAGGAAACTTTAGAGTTGTTCCAGAACTACTCTTTCAAATGCTTTGCCCAAGAATGATAAGTTTGACACAGACTAATAATTGGCCATCACTGCTTCAACAGAGAGGTCTTCTTCAAGAGCAGATGAGTTTTTAGTATCACAACTGTCTGTAACAAGAAGTTAATAATGTGAAACAATGACACATTCACTTTGTCTCTGAACCAAGTAGCTCAAGGGCCCAGACTACTGGTGCTTTCACACAAGCTAAATAATGCAGTTTCAATCCACTTCAGTTACCATTTTGCAAGTGGATTTTGCCATTTCACACAGTAAAATCCAGTTGCAAAATGCACTGAAAGAGGGTTGAAAGTGTGTTGTTTAGTATATACGTGACAGTGCCCTACAAGTGGTTGGCTTCCCTTATCAACAAAGTTCAACATTGTTCAAGAAAAATTATCCATATAGCAATGACCATATGCTTTTTTCTGATGCCTATATGGACTGATTAAAAATAATAATTTATATTTGGACACACACACTTCTTTCTTGTGTCTGGTTTTTCAAGGTCCTTCTTTTGCATGGGGGAAGGGCTTCTGAATATTTGTTCTGTTCAAAGTAGTAAACCATTGGTAGCCTTTTTGTCATTACTTATTTTAAAGCACAAGGAATTTAATTAACATTTTCAACACTTCAACCACTAAATATACAGAGTAAGCTGCTAATATAGTTTGTTTCAGTGCTCCAGTACCATTGCTGTGTTTTAAATTAGTGAAGACTGCCATCTTCTGATTCCCATAGTTTTGCTGAATAATTGAATAGGCAGTATAGTTATTCATGCTGGTATCTGTCACAGTGCTTCCAGCTGAAAACCTCTGGACCATATCATGACCATGTGTTCTGGAGTGATGGATATCAGTGAGCACCCACACAGTCCAAATGCTGTTCTAGCCTCACAAGAGGAACCAATCTTTTAAGCAAAATAACACAACATCTTTGTCAACAGCCCATCTAAAGACACAATGTGTTTCCTTCACTGGTCTGAGATGATATTCTCTAGTTTAATGCATTCCTATATCAATTAATTCATCAAATCATCAAATCATTCCTTCAGATTCCTTTGGCTAAAATAAGAGTTTTAGTCTTTTGGTCAAAAGCCCAACTAACATATTGAAAAAGAAATTTCAACAGTCAAAAGTGACATAAGACATACACATTTTGAAAGAGCTCTAAGAAGAACTGAAATCAGTAACCATTCTCATTAATTTGTTTGTTTATTTGAATTCCCTCAGCTCCAGGGACTGAAAGCAGCTTACAAAACAAAATGCAATTTAAACAAAGACACAAAAACCTACAGGCTCCCGGTACATCCTTGAAGCAAGTGATAAGCCACACAACTTTCCCCAGCTGATATTGTTCCTTTAAAAGATTTCTATTCAATCAAGGAAAAATGATGATAAACAGAACCTTCAGAATGGAGACTGGAGTGTGTGTGTAAGATGGCCTTATATATAGTAAGTAAGATAAATGTATGTCATGGTGATCATCCTTAGCAATCATGGTGGATCTATCATAAAAATGCTATTTGGTGGTTAATTAATATTCTAGGAAACTTGATTTTCCAAGGCAAAAAAGCAAAATATGAGACAATTGTTATGCACTTGTTTTATGATTGCTTTATGCCTTTTGTTTTTAGCATTAAGTGCTTTTCCAGTTGACTAAATTTTCTCCTGATGTGTAAATTCATTCAACTGTAGCATAAATAATGACTAAATCTGTTGAAAACAGTAAGGAAATTGAAAAATCTCAAGCATACTTCTTTCTTTTAAATGCAATATTTCCTACTGCGGAATGTAGTGTGGAGCTCTTATCTGTCTCCTAATTATAACCATTTATTTATAACCACTGACTAACCATTGACCAGTCCGGCTCAACATTAGGAAGAACTTGCTGAGCAGAAAGGTTAAAACGGATAAAAGGAAGTACTTCTTCACCCAAAGGGTGATTAACATGTGGAATTCACTGCCACAGGAGGTGGTGACGGCCACAAGTATAGCCACCTTCAAGAGGGGTTTAGATAAAAATATGGAGCACAGGTCCATCAGTGGCTATTAGCCACAGTGTATGTGTGTATATAAAAATTTTTTTGCCACTGTGTGACACAGAGTGTTGGACTTGATGGGCCGTTGGCCTGATCCAACATGGCTTCTCTTATGTTCTTATGTTAGAGCAATTCCTCAGTGGAACAGGCTTCCTCGGGAGGTGGTGGGCTCTCCTTCCTTGGAGGTTTTTAAACAGTGGCTAGATGGCCTTCTGACAGCAATGAAGATCCTGTGAATTTAGGGGGAAGTGTTTGTGAGCTTCCTGCATTGTGCAGGGGGTTGGATTAGACGGCCCTAGAAGTCCCTTCCAACTCTATGATTCTATCTAGACTTTACATTTGAAAGCCAGCAACAACCTTGCAAAGTTGCACATCTACCATGCAATGCCATTTGCAAATGCATTGCAGTGAATGTCTCTAGGCCAATACATTAAAGTGATTGGCCCTAAGGTGCTTTTGCCAATGGACTGCTCTTCCCCATCCCTTCTGTTGCTCTGGAAACCAAAAGAGCTAAAGGCAGGAAGGAGCCCTAGAGGAGACAAAAGCAGTTTCTCATGAGAGAAAACGTCCTCATTACCAGGAAAGATGATGGAAAACTCGGCCACACTGTATTCAGGAAACCCACACACACCGACCACTATCTAAATAAGAATTCCAATCATCATCCTTGCCAAAAACTTACAGTTGTAAAAACCCTCATCCACCGAGCATCACGCATCTGTGAACCAAGCCAACTCCAGCAAGAACTACACCACCTCAACCAGTCACTGCAGGCCAATGGATACTCCCTACTAGAAATTAGAAGAGCCCTCCATCCCAAGAGACCATCCACACCAAATCCCGAGCCACACACAAATGTAGATACAGCCTTCCTGCCCTACATAAAATCTGTCACCGACCGCATTGGCAAAATTCTCAATTGCCACAATGTTGACACAGTCTTCAAACCCACACAACAGATCCGCCACTTGCTGCACTCGGCCAAAGATATGAGAGATCCACTTTCAACCCCTGGAGTCTACAAAATACCCTGCTCCTGTGGTGCAGTCTACATTGGCACTACCCAACGCAGTATCAACACCCGCCTCACCAAACACAAGAAACACTGTCGCTTGTTTCAGCCAGAAAAATCAGCTGTAGCTGAACATGCACTTCAAGAAGGAGACCACGTCATCCACTTTGAAAGAACTGAAGTGCTTTCTACAGCCTCACATTATCATACCGGCTTGAACAGAGAAGCTATTGAGATTTACAAACACCAGCACAACTTTAACAGAAAGGAAGAAGGCATTTCCATCCACCAATCTTGGTATCCAGCTCTGCAAAACACCCTACAGACTATACATTGCAGAAATACATTCCACAGAACAATCAGCACAGTCAACAACCATCTTCCTTTTCTTCACACCCCTTCCAACCCTCCCAGCAATTAACACAGAACAATGGTCACATTCAACAGCCAGTTTCATTATCACTACCCTTCCAGGAAGCCCCACCAAACAATGGGCACATCCACAAACCTATTGTCATATACCATACCATACCATAGACCTTTATTGGCATTAGTATAAGAATACAGTATACTTTAAAACCATCAGTAACACTATAGAATATAATAAAACCTTAAAAAAAACCAGCAAAAGTTAAATGACATAAAATAGCTGTGGGCTATGCATGAGTAAAAGCCTCTCTGATTTGGATCGCAACCTGTAAAAAGCAAGAAAGTGAGTAGTGACAAAGTTGTGTTTCCCGTGGAGTAAAAAGCGAACCTTGGCATTGTCAGAAAAGCCTTGATGGTCAGAGAGCAGAGCATCTAGGTATCTTGCTCGTGGACTGCTATAGAAAGGGCAGTCCAGAAGAACATGAGGGACCATTTCGATGACTCCTTGGCTACAAGGGCATCGACACAAACCTATTGCCCTTTCACCACTTCCCCTCCAGCCTAGAAATAGCAGCTCTCCAGCAGCCCTGGCCTCACTCAATGCACAGCAGCCAAGAAGGTCAGAGTGCCTGCTCCGGCTGCAACGCCACTGAGGATGTTCTCCGCAGCCGAGAACGAAACGTCTGGAAGAAAAACTTTCTCCAGTAGAACATGGCACTTGAGCCCGAAAGATTCTACAAACCCTAATGATGTTATCAGCCGTGAAAACCTGAAATCTTTGAAAAGCAGTTTGTTTACCTGTAACTTATGTTTGAGTGATCATCTGTGCAATCACACACTTGGGTTCTGTGCTCAGCCATGAATCCACCTTGGAGACTCTCAGAGCTAGCCTTAGGCTTTTCTGGCATGTGCTTCCCCTCCCCTTGGGAAACAGGCATGCACTGTGCATGCCTGGAGTGAGGGGAGAGCATGCCATCCACTCAGTTTGTTCCCGCTGCTACTGGCAAGTCTCAAGGCAAGAAAGGAAAAATGCAAGGATGAGAACAGCCAGCAGTGAGTGTGTATGACTGCACAGATGACCACTCAAAGATCATAAGTTACAGGTAAGCAACCTGTTTCTCTTCTTTGTGGTCTCTGGGCAGTCCTACACTTGAATAACTAGCAAGCTGCACATGAAGGATGGAGAGTGCTGGCCCATAAAGAAAAACAAAAAAAGTGCAATGATAATAAGAGTCCTGCAGGGTGTTACCTGGACAGGTGTTAGTGAAACATTGACCATAGGATAGCCTGGCCGAAGGAGGCATCACATCTGGTCTGCACATCTAAACCATGCGAGCTAAAAGTAGATGGAGAGGACCATGCTGCTGCAGTGCTGTTGTCCTCTAGAGCAGGGGTGGGAAACCTTTTTTCTGCCAAGGGCCATTTGGATATTTATAACATCATTTGCAGGCCATACAAAATTATCAACTTAAAAACCGAGTCTTTCCATCACCCACTCAACTCCCCTGTGCAATGGATTTCATGTGGCATAGAACAAGGACTGTGTTGCATTAAGTCACCCAGACACTGTTATCTAAGTAAGCCAACTGGAGGAAGAATGAGATAAAAATGCACCAAGAACAGCTGGAAGGAACAAGATCCAAGTGCAGCCACTAGTTTTGCCAGTTTGATGTACTGGTTAAGTGCATGGACTCTTATCTGGGAGAATCAGGTTTGATTCCTCACTCTTCCACTTGCAGCTGCTGGAATGGCCTTTGGTCAGCCATAACTCATGCAGAGGCTGTCCTTGAAAGGGCAGCTCCTGGGAGAGTTCTCTGAGCCCCCTCACAGGATGTCAGGTGTGGGGGAGGAAGGTAAAGGAGATTGTGACCACTCTGAGACTCTGAGATTCAGCATATAGGGCAGGATATAAATGCAATATCTTCTTCCTTCAAAAAGATTACTAAACCAACCTTGGACCATTGCATTGCCCCCCCAGTCGGAAAGAAGAGGCAGACACAATTGTTGGGTTTAAAACCGGGCCGCTTTATTCAAGGTCACAAATATAATTGGCAGGGGGGGGGGAAACCAGACCAGACAAGCCCTGGGGTCAACACCTGGACCCCGCCTTGTCTAAAGGGCGAGCCACCCTGCCCCCAGCACAAACCCGCCGCAATCGGGTTGTAACTGAGCGGCCAGGCCTCCAGCCATCACCAACCGGGCTGGCATCAATCCCCATGGAGAGATCCACCCAGGTGAGGCTCCCTGTGATCTGCATCACCGTACTGAGCCGTTTAGCCCATCTACGGTTCCTGCAGACCACCGCACCAACGGTGCTAGGCCATAGGTGCTCCCCTGGGAAACCCTGTGGCCAAACCTCATCCAGCCTGCGACCAAACTAATACTTAACGAACCTAACCTACTAGGCAGTACAAGGTAGGCGAAAAACACCCCCACATAGGCCAATTGTGCGGGAGTGAAAAAATTCCTACCTGGCCCCAAAAGGCGACCGGCATACACCTGTACTGCCAAAGGGAGGGTGGGCGGGCAGAGAGCCGAAAACAAACTGCGTAGGTGAAGCGGGAGCCGGGGCTTATAAAGCCCCAGCTCCACGCCTCTCAAAACACCCGTATGTCGGGTGATACTGCTGCCCCTCCCTCCTTCCGGTGAGGCAACGACAGCCCCCAGCCTATAGCCAGCTGGCTGGGCTTGGCTGGGAAGGGGCCGAACATTGCCCCCCCAGTCGGAAAGAAGAGGCAGACACAATTGTTGGGTTTAAAACCGGGCCGCTTTATTCAAGGTCACAAATATAATTGGCAGGGGGGGGGAAAACCAGACCAGACAAGCCCTGGGGTCAACACCTGGACCCCGCCTTGTCTAAAGGGCGAGCCACCCTGCCCCCAGCACAAACCCGCCGCAATCGGGTTGTAACTGAGCGGCCAGGCCTCCAGCCATCACCAACCGGGCTGGCATCAATCCCCATGGAGAGATCCACCCAGGTGAGGCTCCCTGTGATCTGCATCACCGTACTGAGCCGTTTAGCCCATCTACGGTTCCTGCAGACCACCGCACCAACGGTGCTAGGCCATAGGTGCTCCCCTGGGAAACCCTGTGGCCAAACCTCATCCAGCCACCGCCAATGCCAAGCCTCTGCTTAGGCATTAGCGCCCCAACGGGTGGCCCAGAGCCAGCCGCACCCCCTGCCGAATTTCCTCCAAAAAGGCCCGGTTGCCCAAATCAGACAAATGCACCCCATCCGGCCGATATAGGCCACCTTGGTTGACCCGTATGGCCGGATGAGGCAGAAAAATTCCTAATCCCTCCTCCATGGCCTTCTGAATGGCCCTATTGGCCTTACGTCTGGCCCGTTCAACGCCGCCAGGCGAAAAGGCATGCCTCCACACAATGCGCGGCAGAATTGCCGACCACACCAAAATAACCCCCGGCCACCTGCGCCGAATTTCGCGCAGGTCAGCCAACGCCTGCTGGGAGAGGGCCTTACCCCTCAGCAAACCCAAGTCGTTCCCTCCCAAGTGAACGACAAGAATGTGTGGAGGCAACGCCTTACGTTCCCTGAACAACAGTGGCATGATCCCGGGCCAGCGCAGCCCCCGACGACCCAGCCATTCCACGGTAGCCCACTCACTGAGCCCCAGCTGGGTGCCCACAGGAGACCGTCTGGCGAAATGGGCAGCCCAAAAAACCATGCTGTGCCCGCAGATGAGAACCCGCCTTCTCTCACCACGAGCCACAGCACCTGAAAGAACAAACAACTGTCAGCAAAAGAAACACAATACGACCAACCTACCCCCAACCTACCCGCTAGGTGACCAGGGGGCGAACATAAGACTTATACGCCGCCGACCGCCATCGGCCAATATGCTGGATGGCAGCTGGCGTATAGCCCATAGAAGCTGCTGTGGAGGCCGCCCCGATCCGGAAGGAATGCGTCCCAAATTTGACGCCAGAGAGACCCAATCGCACTAGGGCCTTGCTTGTGACCGACCAGAACTGATATTTGGTAAGGGGGGAACCATTCTCATGCCTAAGAAACGGACCCTGGGCCTCGCCCCTGAGCTGGGCGTAGTAACGAACGGCCCTGACCGGACATAATTCCTGTAATTCACACATGCCGATCGTGATGATGGTTCCCCTCTGCCTCTGATCAGTCTTGGACCGCCGAATTGTCAGAACCAGCTGACTCTTGGTAATTTTTAAATCTCCGGATTGGAGCGCCCTCCCAGAAGTGTCAGCCTTTGACTGCACTACCAGCTCGCTTACCCGCAGGGCCCCAAAGAAGGCCAACAGCGAGGCAGCATGGAACAATGCCGCCTCAAATGGGGAAGAGCAAACACTGGGCCAACCCCCAAATAATCCACGGAGGACAGACGGCGAAATAGGCTGTCTGTCATCTACCTGCCGGACCCGCTCCCGTGCCCAGCCCTCTAACATCTTCTTAACTCTAAAGTCCCCCGTGAACTCTGGGAAGCCCCGGGCCTTGCTGTCGAAGGCCAGAGCTGCCAAATGTCCCCTTATAGTTTTCAACCCCAAGCCTCTTTCCTTCTGATGCACGCAGAATTGCAAAATGTGCGCCACAGGAATAGGCCAACAATCCGGGAGTGCGACAGCACTCCTGAACTCACCAAACTGAGCGGTCGCTCTAGCATATGCCCTCCTCGTACTAGGGGCTAGCGCCAACTGAATGGCCCTACCGGCTTCCTTTTCCCAAGCCTCCAGAGCTCCGCGGGCATTTCCGCCGGACATGGATCTGCCTCTGGGGCCAACTGCCGGAAACGCTCCATCTGTTGGCGAGACAGAGCATCCGCCACACCATTGCATACTCCTGGTACGTGCCTAGCCAGGAATAAGACATTCAACCGGAGGCAACGCAGGGTAAAAAACCTGACCAAATTCATGACCGCGACCGATTTAGACGTCAAGGAATTGATAACATGTACTACAGCCATGTTATCACACCAAAACAGAACTGAATGGTTGGCAAGCTGCTCACCCCAGAGGCAAACAGCCACCAAGATGGGGAAAAATTCCAGAAACGTGAGATCTCTACAGAGCCCGCTATCCAACCATTCAGCGGGCCATTGCTCAGCGCACCAATGGCCCCTAAAGTACACCCCAAACCCACTAGCCCCGGACGCATCCGAGGAAACCTGCAACTCAGCCTCAATTTTTAGGTCCTCCCTCCAGAAAGAAACCCCGTTAAAGGATTCCAGGAACTCCTCCCAAACCTCCAGGTCCGCTCTCATTCCAGCAGTGACTCGGACCCTATGGTGGGGGAGGCGCAGCCTGCCCATAGCGTCGCACAGGCGTCGCAAAAAGGCTCTGCCGGGGGCCACCACTTTGCAGGCAAAATTGAGGTGGCCCACGACTTGCTGCAGTTCCAAAAGGGAAACCTTCCGCTGTCCCCTCAAGGTGGCCAACCGGCCCTTAAGATCCGCGACCTTATTCTCCGGCAGACGTGATGTCTGCCGGAGAGTATCCAGCTCTATGCCTAGAAAAATAAGGACCGTGCTAGGGCCCTCGGTTTTCTCATGTGCCAATGGCACCCCAAGTTCAAGGGCTAATTCCTGAAATGAGCTTAACAACCGGGCACACTGATTTGATCCTGCTGGACCTACAAAAAGATAGTCGTCCAGGTAATGCGCCGTGTCGTTAATCCCAGTCCTATCCCTGAGCGCCCATTCCAAAAAGGAACTGAATCGCTCGAACGCAGCACAAGAAATGGAACAGCCCATCGGCAATGCCCGGTCCATATAAAATTTTCCTTCAAAGGCAAAACCCAATAACTCAAAATCCTCGGGGTGAACAGGCAAGAGGCGAAAAGCAGACTTAATGTCGCATTTTGCCAGCTCCGCCCCGACCCCGCAGCCGCGCACCACTTTGACCGCTTGGTCAAAGGAAGTATAGCGCACTGAACAAAGCTCCTCGGGGATAGCATCGTTCACCGATGCTCCCCTTGGATAAGACAAATGGTGAATAATCCTATACTCGCCCAATGCCTTCTTGGGCACCACCCCCAACGGGGATACCCGCAAATTGGGGACCGGCGGTGAATCGAAGGGGCCAAGGACCCTGCCTTCAAGACATTCCTTAGCTATTTTCTCCCTGACGACGTGCTCAAGCCCGACCACCGACCTTAGATTGGGGGCCAAAAAGGGGGCCCTGGGCCCCCTGTATGGGATTCGGAACCCTGAAGTGAAACCATCCAGTAAATATCTAACATCAGCCCTGCACGGGTATGCCGCCAATAACCTACTGAGGGCCGGCAGGCGGATGGGGCTGGGCCCCTTTTCCAGGTGGCTGCGGACCTCCACCCCCGCCCCCGGGGCGCTTACTGCCCGCCCCAGGCTTTGATCTGCTGCAGGCGGACAGTGCATGGGCCCCGCCACAAAGGGGGCATTCATGGCGGAATTTGCAGGGCTTCCTAGGGCACACCCCCTTGGATGCGAACTCCCAGCACAACCGGGTTTGAACCGGCTGGCCCGCGGAAACGCGGGCACCTGCGGTAGTCTGCTGTTGCTGCGCTCTCTGCACTAAGTGGCCGCTGTCGGACCTATCCCCAGCGTTTGGTTTCGCCGGGGCCATCAGCTGCAACCACAGCTGCTGATTTATTTGGTCCCAAGGCATACCTGGGTTGACGGCGGCCCTCATCCTAAAGGCTTCGTCGTACTGCAGCCAAGCTGCACCGACGAAGTCCGTGTAAGCCCTATAGATGATGTCTATGTACTGGAAGAGGGCGGCCGCCCGAGCCGGCTGCGCCCTCGCGATGACTCCGGCGTAGATCAAGAATCCAGGCAACCAATTTGCCCAAGCCCTGTCTATCTTTCTACGCTTTAACTTTTCTTTTTCCCTGTCGTCGAGCTCGTCCTTACTTTTCTTCTCGAGCTCACGGAACAGTAGACTAAACACATCCACATATTCTCCGCGGAGAATTTTCTCACGCGTAGCCGCCGTCAAGTGATCCCCCAAAGGCAAAGATGTATCTCCATAAGGGAGAGAGTGAAAGGGGATACTTGTATAGGGGTTCGGGGGGTAAAACCACCCGCCCCCTTGCACCGCGGGCCAAGCCCCCTGTAATTGTGCCCACTGCTGACCACCCCATGGCAAAATGCCAGGTGCGGGCGGAGGGGCAGGGGCTGCAGGTGGCACCACAGCGCCCGCCTGCTGGCCCATAGAAGAAAAAGCCACATTGGAAAGCAAGCTGGGCGTATGAAAACCCCAAGCCCCAGGCTGACCGGGGGGCAACTGCTCACTAGCTCCCATCCACCCGGGTCCCCACCCCCCACCACCTGTCCCCAACGGTCGGGGGGGCGGCTGAATGGGACCCCAAGGCCAACTTTGAGCCGGCAGAGGAAGGGGCTTACCACCATCTCCCGGTAAGCCGCCCGAACCTCCAGGGGGCTGCGGTCCCCCGCTGCCAGATGGACCGTCGCCCGATGGCACGCCCGATGGGCCTTCTCCTGGGTCCTCCTCCTGGTCCGGCTCCAACGGCGTTTCAGGCTCAGACGGCCCACCCTGCAAAGCAGACAGCCGTGCGAGCAACTCTGATTCAAAAGTAAGCCGCGCCGACCGGCCAGTGGCACGCCGACGCCCCTCCCAAATGGGTGCACCCCTAGCCACACGCTCTTGCTCGAGGGCATCCAGTTGACTCATAATAGCCAGGCGGACCTGCTCGCTCTGCCCCTGCTCCTCAGCTGGGACTCCTTGCTGGCCCCGCCCCCGGGGTGGGCGAGCGGGCTGCTTGCCCTTGGATTTGCCCTGCCCCTTTTTTGGTGCCATCTTGAGTGATGAACCGTGAATGGCCGATGCTGGAGCTTACCAGGCACCCAAAAGAAAAATTATAGCCCCACCAACCACCACTAATATGGGGGGGGGGGGAGGAAAACGCAGGCAATGGGGAATACCCCAGAACCCCAAGCCAAACCCCAAAGCAAGCACTAACCCCCACAGCTCACCACCCCAACAAGGGGAGGAAGAAAAAAGGAGGGGGGGGGTCTCCAAAAACAAGCCCCAGCACCAGGAGGTAATGGCCAGCCGCTTGCGCTACCAAGACCAGGGGCCGCCCGCGCTGCCCTGAATCGGGCTGGCTGGAAAAGAGTGGGAACGCCCAACAATTGCCGCCGGGATCAGCCCCACACCCCCCGAGGGGGCCTGCGAGGGGAGCGTCGCGCCCAGAAAGCCCCCGCCTCCCCCCAAACTCAATGATACAGCCTGAGTCCCGGAAGACGTCCCAGCCGCCGCAAGCGCGCCGCGCCGCTCGCCGCCCTTGCCGCCAAACAGCTGATGATCGAAGACTGCAGCCACGCCTCCGTCGCACGCGCGCCTCGCCGCGCTCAACGCCTCCGCTGAACAGCTGATCCGCTGATCCGCAGCCTCGCCGCACTCAAGCCTCGCCCGACCTCACGCTGCACAGGCCCTGACCCTGCTGCAGCTCAACGCACGTGGCTCTCAACAGAGAGCCGAAAACAAACTGCGTAGGTGAAGCGGGAGCCGGGGCTTATAAAGCCCCAGCTCCACGCCTCTCAAAACACCCGTATGTCGGGTGATACTGCTGCCCCTCCCTCCTTCCGGTGAGGCAACGACGGCCCCCAGCCTATAGCCAGCTGGCTGGGCTTGGCTGGGAAGGGGCCGAACATTGTGCTAAGTCATTTGGTGAACAAATACAGGAAAGGGAAGGGGCTTAAATTATTTACAGCCTTTTTAGACCTTAAGGATGCCTTTGGCTCTGTCCCTAGAGATCTTTTGTGGAAAAAATTCAGAAACCTAGGGATTAATGCAAGATAGCTGTTTTTTCTTTTGCATGCAGATGATGCTATGTTATTCTCCCTTTCAGAAATAGGGATCAATAGGATGTTATCTCGCTTTTTAGACTATTGTGAATTGAACAAACTGAATTTAAATTTTGATAAATCTAAAATCATGACGTTTGGGAAAACCTGGAAACCTGTCAAGTGGAATATAAGAGGGATATCTAGGAGTCTATCTCCATCATAGAATGGGATGGGTTACCCACAAAAAAAGAAATGATGAAATCTGTTAATAGTAACATACTTGCAATCACTTGTTTGCAAGTGATTATGTAGGATTATCTGTTTTAGATGTATTTAAATGGTTTAAATGGTTTTAATGGTTTTATGAATGTTTATCTGTTTTAGATTATTTAAATGGTTTAAATGGTTTTAATGGTTTAAATGGTTTTAGATGTATTTAAATGGTATGAATATGAATATATGTGTTTGATGTGTTGGTATGTTTGTGGAAGAGCACCTCATTTCGTTGCTCTCTTTTTGTGGAGAACAATGACAATAAATTTATCTATCTATCTGTCTACTAAGGGAAATCAATACATTACTGCAGCCCTTAGAGTTTTTAACCACAAAATCAGTGCTAAACTGCTTTATGGTATTCCAATCTGGATCACAGCCCTTAATAAAGCAGTAGAATGAATACAATCCAACTTTCTAAGGAAAATATTAGGGCTGCCAGCGTGTGTGCCTTATGCAGTTATATGCTTGGAGTCCAATCAAAGACTCCTAAAGACAAAAGCCTGGATTATAACAATTAAATTCTGGTTGTGTTTACATTTCAGGAGTAGCCCCAATAGTCTCATTGCATACATGCTATTTGAACCCCAATTTTCTGCATGGCTACCCAATATAGAAAAAAAATCTCCATAATTGGATTCAGTTTGATGATTTAGTCTCCCTCCCTGAGATGACTGCATTTGCTTTGCTTAAGTAAGTAAGTAAGTAAGTAAAATTTTATTTATATCCCGCCCTCCCCCGCCACGCAGGCTCAGGGCGGCTAACAACAGCAAAACAACAATACATTTAACAAAACATTAAATTAACCCCAAACCGATTAATACATTAGTTAAAACAGTTACTAAATCTAAAAACATTAAGTTAGATCTGACAGTACCGTTATTAATTGACGCTATGCCTGTCAGTTTGTGAATGATGGCGGATCTCCAGACTGGACCATTTTGATATTTCTCTGTGGACTTGGTCAGCCGTTCATGAATGCCTGTTTGAAAAGGGTGGTCTTGCAGGCCCTGCGGAGCTGATCAAGGTTCCGCAGGGCCCGCACCTCCTCTGGGAGTTGATTCCACAAGGAAGGGGCCGCGGTAGAGAAGGCCCGTGCATAGGTAGTCCGAAGTTTAACTTCTTTTGGCCCAGGGGTGGTCAATCAATTAAACAACGACCTGTAGATATTGAAATGCAAGAACTCAGAAGCCTTGCCTCTGACAGATGTTCCCCTTTGAGGATCTCCTCTAGTGGAACCTTGGCAACATATCTTTCTTTCTTGACTTCTCCTAACCTTTGCAGAGCCTTCATGTTAGCTTCTTTAATGTTCTTCCTTCTCAGAAGCTGTGCTGTATGGGAAGTTTAAGAAAATTCCATATTCCAACAGGTTTTGTGGTTTCAAGTTTTTAGGGAGCAGGTAGGGTTGGGCTCGCTGTGGCCCATTCCAGCTCAACACCTCATGCAGTTCTGCGTTCATTTAAAAGGTAAGGGGCTGGTGGTTAAATTCATAAGGGCAAAGTTGGCAGCATTGTCATTTGACAGCAAGATTAAAGGTTTTGCAGTTACCATGGGCGATTTTTGGCTGCGCAAGATGTTAGAGGGTTGGGCTCGTGAGCAAGGCCCCTGGCCAGATACTAGGCACCCCTTTTCTCCTGCAGTTTTAAGGGGATTACACGCGGTTTGGAAGGCAGTGTGTAAATCTACGTTTGAGGCTTTTCTGTTTCATGCTGCAGCTTTAACGGCCTTCTTTGGGACGCTCAGGGTCAGTGAGCTAGTTCTTAGCTTGCACCATGATTCCACTGGTCGAGCCCTGCAGTCAGGGGATGTCAAATTTGAGGGCGACCAGGTATCCATCAGGGTGCGTAGGTCCAAGACTGATCAAAAGCAGAAAGGTATTGTGATCACCTTGGGCCAGTGCCATGAGCGGGGCATTTGCCCAGAGTTTGCATTAAAACAGTATGTTGCTGTTTGGGGTGAGGAGCTGGGCCCCCTTTTTTGTCATGTTGACAGGTCACCATTGACCAAGTTCCAGTTTTGGACGATCACCTCCAGGGCCTTGGATAAACTGGGGTTGGGAGGGTTCAGATTCGGTACCCATTCTTTTCGGATTGGAATGGCTTCTACTGCTGCAGCGATGGGGTATCCGGGACCAATTATTCAGTGTGTGGGCCATTGGAGGTCCACACCTTATAGAAGTTATGTTCGCCCATTGGACGCCTGATTGGGTCTTATAGGGGCAATAGCTTTACCAACGTTTCGTTCAACTGGTTGTTTTTTCTGTTTCTTAGGTGCTGTGGTGCGGCCTGAACGGTGCAGGATTTTGATCACTGGCTACAGCATGGTGTTTTGGGCGGCCCACCAGGCTCGACATTCACCAGTTGGATCCCAGTTGGGGCTCAGTGAGTGGGCCGTTGTCAAGTGGCAGGGCCGGCGGGGCCTGCTGTGAGCCGGGCTCCTGCCACTCTTGTTCCAGGGGAGGAACGGTCCTCCGCCACATATTTTGGTTGTCCACCTCGGTGGCAATGACCTTGATTTGCTGAAAGGGAAGGCCCTTTCACGGCAGGCCATCGAGGACCTGCGGGTGATATGGAGCAGGTGGCCCAAGGTGCTGATTGTGTGGTCCGCCATTCTTCCTCACAGGGTTTGGAGGGCGGCATGGGATCCAGCTGGGATCAAAAGGGCCCGGCGCAAGGCCAAGAGGGCAATTAAGAAGGCCCTTTGTCAAGGCCTGGGCATTTATTTGCCGCACCCTGCGATAAGGGTTGAGGTGGCGGACCTGTATCGGCAGGACAGTGTGCACCTGTCCATGAAGGGTAACAGGGCCTTTTTGCATGAACTGTGGCTGGGGCTTCAGTTGGCTTTAGGCAAGCTGGTGGGCCCAATTGCCTAAGCTGAGGCTTGGCATTGTGGTGGCAGGTGTTTTATTGGCTAGTTTGGTAACCAGTGAGCACCCTCGGTTTAGTCCCTGTTTCAGGGAATGTGGCGGGATGGAACGGCAGAGGGGCTGTACAGCTCTATGCTGGGATGCCTGCTATAGGGCTCCTTTCTCTGGCAGGCTGCTCTGGAATTCGGCACCTGGCCGGCGGAGGGTATACCTGGCCTTTGCCAGCCTGGCATTAGCCGGTATTAATCAGCTACTGCAGGGAGCTGGGTGGCTCGCCCTGCCTGACAGGGAAGGGTCAGGGGTTTCCCTTGGCCTGTCTGTCTAGTTAGGTTGCCCCATGCCGTGTTATGTTCAATAAAGTTGCCCTGTTTGTTACCCATATATTGTGTTTGTCTCCTTCTTCCGACTGGGGGGGCAATCCAGCCCCTTCCCGCCCATGCCACTTTACGGCAGCTTAGGGTGGGGGCCGTTTTTGCCTCCCCGGATGGAGTAGAGGTAAACAAGCCTCCCTCATCCGGGGATGTCGGGGGGGGGGGCATGGATCGTGGCTTTTTAAGCCCGGACACGGCTCCTGTGGTGCAGTTCGTCCGGGCTTTGGTTGACCCACCCTCCCTCCCTGAAATAGTACAGGCTTCTCCAGTCACCGTTTTGTACGGGGCCAGGTAGGAATTTTTTCATCTCAATGACTGGCACTGGTTGGGATGTGTTTTGCCTACCTTGTACTGTTTGCAATGGTTGGGTTCTCTTTTGTTTTAATTGGTAACTTTCAGCAGGAGTTTTATTGGCTAGTTTGGTAACCGGTGAGCACCCTCGGTTTAGTCCCTGTTTCAGGGAATGTGGCAGGAGGGTATACATGGCCTTTGCCAGCCTGGCATTAGCTGGTATTAATCAGCTACTGCTGGGGGCTGGGTGGCTCGCCCTGCCGGACAGGGAAGGGTCACTTCTCCCACCCTGGGTCATAAAATCCCAAGGTTGATCCTGCCAGACCCCTAACCTCCCAAGAGGGGATGCTTTCTGGTCCTTCCCTAGGCACACAGTACCATAAGCACAGTAAAACCTGCCACCACTAAGGCCAAGCCTTCGCACCCACCAGAAGGCCCAGTGCCACCAGCAGCCCTTGCTGAATGTCTCTCAAGAAAATCATATTACCCTTTTCAGAGAGATGCCCCCATCCCCTCTGTAGAGGTAAGGGAATTTAAGAGAAATATTCAGATGGGGCAGGTAGTGGCTCAACCCTCCCCCCCCCCAAGGCTTTCCTAATCTTCTTGCTAGCCTTGTGACGGGCCCTCTCAATGCCTGCAGGGTCCCAAACACTACGGCAAATGAGGTGGGGAATCATATCTGGCCATATTATAATGGTCCCAGGCCATCTCACCTTAATGGCCCTAAAATCGTCCCTGGCCTGCAAGGCCAACATCTTGCTTTTTACTAGTCCGAGATCATTCCCACACAGGTGAATAACTAGGACATGGGGAGGAGGGCCAGTATTCCCGTAGAATAACAATGGCAGCAGGCCAGGCAAATGAAGACCCTGGCACCCACACCATTCTATAGTGACCTATTGGCTGAGTCCCAGCTAAGAGCCAACCAAAATTCTCCAAGCCTGATGTGCAGTGCAAAACACATAACTGTCCACAGATGAGAACTCGGCTCCTCTGGCCAGGAACAACAGCATCTAAAAAGAAAAAAAACAGTCATGCTAGAAACAATAACCATAAAATTCATGTTACAAACCCTACAAAAGTTAGGGATTAAGTTAGGGAGTTAAGGCAGCTTAGCTAAAGCCCAAAAAGTCACAACCCAAAACTGATCTTTTGTCAGTGGATTGCTGTTGAGGTGACAAAACAAAAATCCATCCCTAGGACTGCATACTGCCAAATAGACAACCAAAGCAGAAACAGGACACAAGTCCTGCTCAGAGCATGTGCCCAGCTCCAAAATGGTTCCCTTGCAACACCAGTCAGTCTTAGAGCGTCGAACGGTAATGACCGCCTTAGTATCTACCAACCTCAGGACCTGTGGCAACAAAGCACTACCAGAAACATCATTTCAGGAGCGTGCCACTAGCTCACTGACTCTGAGGGCCCCAAAGAAGGCAACCAAGGAAGCAGCATGAAACAGGGTGGATTCAAAATAGAATGCACACACTGTGCCCCAAACCCCCTTCAAGCCCCTAAGAATCAAAGGGAAAATAGACCTCTTAGCATCAGGATTAGGCCCGGCCTCTCTAGCCCAGCCCTCCAGCATCTTCTGCAGATGAAAGTCTGCGGTTTCCTCTTTATACCCCAATGCCTTACTAGCAGAAGCCAGAGCAAACAGGCATCCCCTAATGGATCGCACAGCCAATCTCTTACCTTTTAAAGAAACACAGTAGTGGAGCAACTGCTCCACTGGGAGGGGCCAAACAAAGCAATACCCTACTCCTAACCTAAGACTTCCTGGTACTGTGTGCTATGGCTAGGCCTATCGCTCTCCAATTAGCCGTAGCTCTGGGGGCATTTGCGCAGGCTCTCTATTGGCTTCTGGGCCAACTGACGACATCTCTCCATCTGTTCATGAGAGAGAGAGTCAGCCACTCCATTATTCACCCTAGGAACATGCTTGGCTAAAAACAGTATGTTAAGCCGCAGACAACGCAGAGTGAGGGCCCACACCTATTTCATAACCCGTTGAGATTTGGATGAAAGGGAATTAATGACATGTGCCACTGCCATGTTATCACACCAAAAATGAATTGTGTGATTGGCCATATAACTCCCCCACAACCAAACAGCAACAAGAATAGGAAAGAACTCAAGAAACATACGATCTCGGTTCACACCCACCTGAACCCATGAATCTGGCCATATATCTGTGCACCAATATTCGCGAAAATAAACCTCAAAACCTAAACATCCAGCAGCATCGGACATGACCTGAAGCTCTGCTTCAAGTTTCATGTCTGCCCTCCGAAATGAAATCCCATTAAAGGATTCCAAAAACTCCTGCAGCCAGATGGACAGGGAGAAAGAGGTCCCACCTTTATCAGACAGGGCCCCTATTCCAGCTTGGTAATTACCTCCCCCCCCCCCCGTCCTGTCTCTTTTGGCCCTTATGCGGCTGAGCTCTGGGCCAGTTACTAAAGGAGTGAGAGTCACCCCACATGGGGCCTTCATGCCTGTACTGGCAAGCCTTCCTATTGCACACTCCCTGGGACCCAAACTCCCAGCAAAGCAAGCAGGGCTGAACCGCCGGCCCCGCCGAACTGCAGAAAGAAGATGAAGAAGTCACAAATGTCCTGGCAACCAAATGGGCGCTATCAGAGCGGTTGCCCGAGTTTGGTCACGCAGGAAACAAGACCTGGAGCCAAAGCTGCTGGTGGATGTGGTTCCACTGCAGGGAAGGGTAAAAGGCAGCTCATTTTCGGAACTCTTAGTCATATTGGAGTCATGTGGGCCCGTTAAACATTGTATACTCCTTATAAATAATATCCATATACTGGATCAGTGAAGCACTCCTCCAAGGCTGAGAGCATGCTATCAACCAGCATATATGAAAAACCCAGGAAGCCAATTGGCCAAGGTCCTGTCTACTCTCCGCTTCTTCAGCTTCTCTTTCTCCTTATCATCTAAATCCTCCTTCTCTTTCTTCTCCAGCTCATGGAACAGGAGGAAGAAAATATCCACATATTCACCCTTTAAAATGTTATCTTTTGTTGCAGGCAACAAATGATCACCTAAGGGTAAAGCTAAGTCCCCAAAAGGCAATGCAGTAAAAGAGGGCAGACCCATAAGAAGCACTCAAAGGAAAAGGAAAGCCCCATCCTCCCAACATGTGACCTGGCAGACCTTGCTGCCCAGCTACAGGCCAAGCCCCGTAGGAGCCAAATTGCCCAGCTGGCCAAGACCAAGCTTGCTATATACCCATGCCAGGAGAGGGGAAGGTACCAGAAGCCCCTGTGGCAACACTGGGCGCCGCCGCAGCGGCAGGGCCCAGTGGGCCCCCACAGCCAAGCCAGTCCAGGGTATGAATGCATAGTGTTTCCAGCCTTACCCTCAGAACCAACCAATACCAGTGCTGACCCTGGTTCAGCATCCATACAAAGTGGACCAGCACCCCAGTCTGAGCTATCGGACCCCCTGGCTCCTCCAGCAACATTTCCAGCAGACCTGCCCTCAAGGATAGACAACCTGGTTAAAATAGCTGCTTGAAACATAGCCTTAGGATTTTTCCCATCATCTGAGCTCAGTTTTGAGCCCAGTTCTTGCCAACCTTTTTTATCAATGATCTGGATGAAGGGGTGGAAGGACTGCTCAAAAAATTTGCTGATGATACCAAATTGGGAGGAGTAGCAAACACCCAGGAGGATAGAGTTAAAATTCTGAATAATCTGGAGAAAAGATCTGAATAATCTGGAGAAAAGGGTGGTTGCGAGCAGGATGCAATTCAACAAAGATAAGTGCAAAGTCTTCCATCTGGGCCACAAAAATGTGAAGCAGGATTCGTTGTGCTACAGGGGGCCACCTGGTTTGGCAGCCCTGGGCTCTTGGCACTGTAAACTGCCTTGAGTTTTACAAACTAACCCCCTCTTCATGCCTGAGCAGTCACAGCAGCTCCACTCCCCCCACCCCTTTCTTATGTACCCCTCTCAGAGAGACAGAAACCTCTTGGACTGAAGTTGGGTGCTTGGAAGGCTGGCTACAAGAAGACTCCCCCCCCCCCTTTGTTCTGCTTGCTGTGTTAGGGAAGAGGAGAGAAGAAAGTGAAAGGGGAAGGCTTTGAGGACGTTTTTTGAGCAACACAGCAGAAAGACCAGCAGCAATGCTACTACTTGTTCAGAGTAGTGGTGAGCAAAGGGGACAGATTGGGGGCCCTCTAATGGAGGGACCATACAGTTGGATGGGGTTTTTTTTGAAAGGATGGGCCTCCCCCCCGAGCCCCACTGTAGCTACGGGCCTGGGGGGATTCACTTTTGGGAAATAGTGTGTGCAAAAGAGATCTTGGGGTACTAGTGGACTGTAAACTAAATATGAGCAGTCAGTGTGATGCTGTGGAAAAAAAGGCAAATTCAATCTTTGGTTGTATCAAAAGGGCTTTAGCATCAAAATCACAGAAGGTTATAGTTCCGTTGTATACTGCCTTGGTCAGGCCACAACTGGAATACTGGATGCAGTTCTGGAGGCCTCACTTCAAAAAAGATGTTGACAAAATCAAGCGGGTACAAAAGAGAGCAACAAGGATGATCAAGGGCCTAGAGGAAGAATCCTATGAAGAAAGGCTGAGGGCCTTGGGAATATTCAGTCTGGAGAAGAGGAGATTGAGGGGGAACATGATTGCTATCTTTAAATATTTGAAAGGCTATCATTTAGAGGAGAACAAGGACCTGTTCCATTTGGCAGCTGAGGATAGGATCCCAAGCAATGGGCTCAAATTACAAGCAGAAAAAAACCAACTAGATATTAAGGGGGGGGGGAATTACAGTCAGAGTAGTTCAGAGGTGGAACCAGCTGCTTAGGAGGGTGGTGAGCTCCCCTTCACTGGCAGTCTTCAAAACGCAGCTGAATGTTTATTTGTTGGAGATGCTTTAGGCTAATCCTGCATGGATAGATGATCTGTATGGCCACTTCCAATTCTATGATTCTGATTTGTTTTAGTGGCCACTGCATCACCACTATGAACAGCATTATATTTTCTACTATGTTTTTTATTCAAATTCAGGTAACAGTTATAAAAAATCATCCTGAATGATTTTGTCCCCTACTTGAATATGTGTTAGTTCTTAATTTTTATCATAAGAGAAACATTAGCATTGAAATATTAGACTCCTACATTGAGAAGATCCCTATCACTGATCAAGATGAGTAGCTGTTTTACTCTGTCTGTAGCAGTAGAAAAGAGCAAGAGCACAGTAGCACCTTAAAGACTAACAAAATGTGGCAGGGTATGAGCAGGGCCGGTGTATCCATTAGACGACTTTAGGCATTCATTTATGGGCATGGCGCAGGGCAGTGCTAAATTGGGTGCTCCTCTCCCAAGTGGCAGGTGAGGGGAGCAAGCAAGGAAGGGAAAGCCTTTGCCTTCCCGCTTACAGATAAAGGCCCCACTGAACAACTGATCCCCAGGTCCTTTCACCTGCACCCTCCCACACAGAAAGCCAGTTTGGTGTAGTGGTTTAGTGTGCGGACTTTTATCTGGGAGAACCGGGTTTGATTCCCCACTCCTCCACATGCACCTGCTGGAATGGCCTTGGGTCTACCATAGCTCTCATAGGACTTGTCCTTGAAAGGACAGCTGCTGTGAGAGACCTCTCATCCCCACCCACCTCACAGGGTGTCTGTTGTGGGGGGGGAAAGATAAAAGAGATTGTAAGCCACTCTGAGTCTCTGATTCAGAGAGAAGAGTGGGGTATAAGTCTGCAATTCTTCTTCTTCTTAAATTGCCTGGGGGGGAGTAGCAGAGGCAAAGGCAGTGTGTGTGTGTGTGTGTCCAGACATTCAGGCTTGTGTCTGGATTCTGGTGCATGCAACCAGGCCACACCACAGCATGGCAAAGAGGGGATCTTTGCCCTGCCTCTCAGACGCCCCTCAGGTAAGATAGCTGAGCTCGCTCTCGGTGGCCCCCTGAACCGAGCGGTACGAGGGGTGCCGCAGCTATGGCATCTTGAGGGAGACCCTGAAGGGGTCTTCTGACAGCAAGCGTCTTTACAGGAGCCAGGGAAACAGTGGTTTATAGAGATTGTATGATTTCTTACCTAGGTAAAAATAATAAGAATGGGAAATGAGGCTGTCACTGTTTATTAAACTTGTGCTTCTTAGAGTAATATTAAAATAGGAGATACAGTCTCCAAAAAGTTTAATGAATCTTAAACATTCAACCTAGACAAACAATTAATTTGGGTCAATTTATAATAAGGTAGACAACACAGGTATTTGAAAAATTTAAAGATTTGCTCCTATTAATTTTTTTAGCATTAGAATCCCTTTATATTGAAATAAATAAAGTATTGTCTGCTAGGTTTTATTTTGGTATTTTTAATTTTTCTTTTTTTGTTGGAAGCAATTAAGGTAGTAGTAAGGATAAAGGAATTATATTCATCTTCTCTGCTTATGACTATTGTCAATATTGTTAAAGTTAGTGCTAATCCCTACAATTGTTAAAATTAACCAGTGGGCTTGGTTTTGCAGTTGGTTTTTTTGCTTTTCTCATTTGTTTGTATTAAAGATGAATAGCTAAGATTTATATCATAAGCAACAGAATAGTAAATATATATAGAATAAAATAATAAGACTGTAGAATGTAATGGTTTGGAAGGCAGAAATGTAACTGCTATATTTACTGCTTTTCTTTTTCTTTTGTTTTGTTCCTCCCCTAACTCTTTTAATTTTTTTTGCTTCTGTGCCCCATCATTCCTTTCCCTTTATACTGAGACTTAACATTGGTTTTGCAGTTGGTTTTTTTGCTTTTCTCATTTGTTTGTATTAAGATGAATAGCTAAGATTTATATCATAAGCAACAGAATAGTAAATATATATAGAATAAAATAATAAGACTGTAGAATGTAATGGTTTGGAAGGCAGAAATGTAACTGCTATATTTACTGCTTTTCTTTTTCTTTTGTTTTGTTCCTCCCCTAACTCTTTTAATTTTTTTTGCTTCTGTGCCCCATCATTCCTTTCCCTTTATACTGAGACTTAATAAAAAAAATAAAACTCTAAAAAGAGAATTGATGTAGCACTCAGTAATAAATGTTATAACACTTTTGATTCACATATTGATTCCAGTTCATCAGTTATTTTTGTTAGTGGACATATAATAAAAGAAAATCTTTTTTCGGAGAAGTTGTTTAGACTGAGTGCAAATAAAGAGGCTTATTACATTTTTTGAAAGGATAATTTTTGTAAAATATTTCTCATTTTATCTTTGTGTTGTGATATTCTAAACAAAGCCAGTGTGGGGTAGTGGTTAAAAGCAGCTGTGATGGACTATGCTTTAAACCTCAGAAGTGCTGTGTAAACATGTATTTGCCTGTGAGGGGTTAATGCCTCACAGAGATGGAGAGTCTCTGAGTGAGAGGCTGCTAAAAGGTATTGGATTGGTTAGTGTCAGCTGAGCAAAAAAGACTTGAGAACTATCTGCTGAAGAGAACTCAGAGTTAAGCCCTGACTAAGTAGAGTTCAGGACTGACTGAGGAAAGTTTTGCTCAGACTGAGAACTGGGAAGGTGGGCAAGGAGAAGTGGGAGGATCAGTGAACATCAAGACCTGAATATAAAAACAATTTAAAAAGAACTAAAATGGTTAAAAAGATAAACACCAGCAAAATCTTAATGTAGGCTCCTAATCCTAGGAACCATCCTCCAAACTAATCACTCCATCAATTTCTATCTTTTTTTTTTGCCTCCAGTGCTCCTAATTTAAAGGTATATTTTTATTGTTATTGATTGTCCATTTCTCTTACACTCTTCCACTCATTCCGTTATACATGTCCCCCCCACATCCCACCCCCCTTAGTCTATACATCATCTTCCAGCCAGGGACAAAGAACTTGCAACTTCCATTGAACGTCTGCTTTCTTTTCTTCTTTTGCCCACTTCAGGTAGATCAACCACTTTTCCTTAAGCCTTGTTCTTCTTTCCTCCCATGACCCTTCCTGAGTCATTATGGCGGCTATGTCTGACTGAACAAAATCAAAAAGATAATCATGCCAGATTCTTTCCTTCCATTTACTTTTATCCTTCCATCCTACCACCAATACCGCTTTGCCCGCTGATATCATTACTTTTAATAAGTCTTGATTATTCTTCCCTATTATCCCATTCCCTAGTATACTCATCTTCATCAATTCAAAGTCTATTCTCGGTTCAACCTAAAAAAACTTCTTTATCATTCCCACTACCATTTACCATAATCTATTAGCTTCAGGGCACTCCCACCACATGTGGGTGTACCATCCCTTCTCTTTCTTACAGTGCCAACATTTAGGGCTCAACCCTTGAAACATGTTCGCTAAGGAAGCCGGAGTTCTATACCATTTAGTAAAGAATTTCAATTCCATTTCCCTAACTTTGTAAATTTTAACTTTTTTAAAACCTTCCATTAACTTTTCTACTGTTTGTTTCGTTATTTGGCCTTCTGAACTCCATATCCGTTGAAGGTGACCTATTACTCCTTCGGTGTCTGAAGTCATACTCCTATATAAAATGCTTACTATTTTTTTTTTTTGTTTTACCCATTAATTTATAAATTTTTTCGATAGGTTCCTCTTCATTTATATTACTTTTCTCCACTTTCTTTTTAACTTTAGTATACAATCCTACAGTTTTAAGCCAATGTTGTACCCACACTGCTTCTTGCAAGTCTTGTAATGGTTTTAACTTATCCATTATTAACAAATCTTCTACTCTTCTGTATCCTTTAAGATTGAGTAATTCCCTCCACCTATAATCCCTGTCTTCCTCCATTAACGTTTCTAATGGCGTCCATCTAGATACCCTATTTAACCATTTTGGCTGCCACTTCTTCCACACCATTAACCCACTCTTCCTTGGTCCCTCATTTAAATTAAAGTCCCTCTCCTCCATATTCGTAAAAATACCATGTTTTCCTACTTCGTTATTAGCCTCATTCTCAAACCTTACCCATTTCTGATCATCTTCCCTCTCTATCTCTAACAATGCTTTAAGCTGAAAAGCTTCATAATAATTAGTTATATCTGGAACTCCCCATCCCAAATCCAATTTACAATTGTATACTAGCTTTTTTGCAATTCTAGATTTCTTATTTCCAAATATCCATTCCCTTATTTTGGTATTCCAGTTACTCATTTTTTGTTTATCAATCTCCAATGGTATCATTTGAAATAAATATAATGACCTTGGCATCCAAAACATCAATACACTTCTTATTTTAGTAGTCGGACTCATATGTCTTACCCCCCACTGCTGCATATCCCTCGCTATCTTCTCCCATACTTTTTTATAATTACCCTCCACTATCCTATTAATATTTTTATATATTTCTATTCCTAAATATTTAAATTTCTTAACTCCCATCCCTATATTAGTTAACATTAATTTCTTTCCTTTTTTCCAAGTTAACATTGAAATACATTATTTCTGATTTTTCCATATTAATTCTTAAACCTGAAGATGCTTCAAAATTATCCAATATAATTTTCGTTTCCCTAATAGCCTCTTTCAGGTTCGACATTATCATAATTATGTCATCTGCAAATAAGTTAATTTTCATTTTCTCCTTACCTATCCTACAGCCTTCTATTCTAACTGCATTCCTGATCCTTTCTGCCAATTGTTCTATTGCCATTATAAATAAGGTTGGGGAGAACGGGCACCCCTGCCTTAACCCTCTCTCAATTGGGAATTGTTCTGTGTGTTCATTATTTACCTTTACTACTGCTGTACCCTCCCTATAAACCTCCTGTATAGCTTTTAAAAATAATGAACCTATCCCATACTTCGTCATTGTGGACCACAGGAACTCATGGGACAACGTATCAAATGCCTTATATACATCCAATTTAAGCAATCCCAATTGCCCAGAATGTCTATGATGAAGTACATTTAGTATATTCCTTATACTCCTATTCTTCATGAATTCATATTGGTCCTCTTTTATTATACAAGGTAATATATTTCGTAGTCTGTTTGCCGATATTTTAGCAAATATTTTGTAATCCTGATTAAGTAAACTTATTGGTCTATATGAGCCAACTTCCCGAGGGTCTTTCTGAGGTTTTAATATTATAGTTATCTCGGCCTTCCTCCAAGAGTCGGGAGCCTTCCCTCCTTTCAATATCATATTGAACACCTGTTGTAGTTCCGGGATCAATATCTCCTTCATTTCTTTGTAAAAATCTACAGTGAATCCATCTGGCCCTGGGGATTTACCTAATTTTAAACTGCTCACTACCTCCTCTATTTCCAGAAGTGTGATTTCCTTCTCCAAACTCTCTTTGTCTAAATCTTTCAAACTTTCTCCACTTCTTTCCATAAAATCTGTTATATCTCTCCTGGCATATAACGCCTTATAAAACTCTTGAAACGCTTGCCTGATTTCTCTCGGAATCTGGATAGTATTTCCTTGCATTCTAATACTTTTCACCCTTTGCTTTTCTTTCCTAGTCTTAAAATAGCTAGTCTCCTAACAGAATTTATTGAGTCCCTTTGAAACTCGTTCCTTACCATAGTTTGCTTCTTCCATAGTGTCCTAAAGTCAAGAGAGTCCAATTGCTTCCTAATCTCTTAAATCTTTTTTTCCCCTTTCAGGACAAAATCTTATACCTTGACTGCTCTGCAGTGCACCTAATTCCTGGAGTTTCTGTGTTTTATTAGCATACCATTCTTTTTAAAAAAAATTTCCCTTCATCATACAGTGTCCTCTTAGTACTGCCTTTGCCGCCTCCCACAGAATATCCGTGGCCACTGTTCCCCTATTTTCTCTGAAATATTGCTTCACCTGATTTTCCATATAATGTCTATCTTCTTTTTTTGCTAACATCATACTATTAAATCTCCATATCCTTCTAATTTGCTCATCTCTTGTCTCCAATTCTATAATCAATGGGACATGATCTGAGATCCATAATGGATGGGTTGTTATATTCCTCAGTTCCCAATTATTTGATTTTTTAAGAAATATATAATCAATACAAGAAGCTGTTTTATGTCTACTTGAAAAGTGTGTCAGCTTGGGGACTAAACTCAAAGCTTCATGCGCTTCTATCAAGTTCCTTTTTTTCCACTGCTTTACCCTCTCTTTAGTCATATCTAATTGAAGTCTCCTGCTATTATAACTTCTCCCTCTGAGAATCTCTGGACTTTTTGCATTACCTTATTCAAAAATTTCCTCTGTCCTGTATTTGGGGCATATATATTTATCAAGGTTATCACCCTATTTTGAAACTTGCCTTTAATGAACAAATATCTTCCCTCCTTTTCACTAACTAGATCTAGTAACCTGATATCAGTCCTCTATGTGCTAAAATTGCTACTCCTCTCGCTTTGGCCCCACTCCTTGCTTCAGCTAACACCTTCCACCCTGGTTTAGTGTCATCCTTTGCATTATGTGTTTCCTGTATGCACATTATATCTATATTTTGTTGCCTTGCAAAATCTTGCTAATCTGTATCTTTTCAAATCTGAACCTAATCCATTGACATTCAACGAGAGCATTTTCAAAACTTTAACCATATTCGTAACCCTTCTCTCCCTTCCCTGGCTGAATAGTAACTTCTAATATACTTCTCTCCCTTTCCCCCTCCTTCCCCCTTTCCCCTCGCCCCCCTCCCCTCTTCAGGTATAGGGCTTGCATTTGGGGTGATCTCTCTCCCCTCCCTGTACCTTGGGGTGGGCACATCTCCTCCCCCTCCTATTTTCTCTATCCTTTCCTTCTTTTAAGACCATAACACCCCTCCCTCTTATTTATGGGGTACTTCCCTTTCTTAGAAGCTTCTTCCTCCTCCCTTGAACATCTTATGATCACGTCCTCTGTTGTTTATCCTGACGTGTAGAAGGCTCTTCCTCTGGTTCCTCTGTGCTTGACCCTTCCATTGGTTGAGTTTCTATTTCCCCTGGGTCCAGACCCAACTTCTCCAGGAGTTTCGCCGCTTCAGCTGGATTCCTTGCTGTACGTCTTTTGCCTTCTTTATAAATCACAATACTGGCTGGGTAAGCCCATGTAAACAGTATCTTGTTCTGAAAAAGCTTGTCTGCAAATGGCTTCAGTCGTCTTTTTTCTTCCAGTGTTTCATTACAAAAGTCTTGTCTTACAAATACTTTTTTCCCCTTTATATTCCAATCCTTTCTTTTTCTTCAAGGCCAGGAATGTTGTTGAACTTTTTCTCTTGCAAATTTAATTATTACCGGTCTGGGCTCCCCTCCAGTCCTCCTACTCCTTATCCTGTGCACTCTTTTTATGTGGTCGGTGTTAATCATTATCCCTGTTTCTTGTTCTGAAATCCATTTTATCAAACCATCTTCTAAATGTCGTGAATCAATATCTTCTGAAATGCCATGGAAAATTAGATTCGCCCTCCTCGCCCTGTCTGAAAGCCCCTTGATCTGTTCCTTTAAATAAGTTATGTCCTGCTTATTTGCTGAAGCCGTCTTTTCTGCCTGGCTAGCCAACTCTTTAACATCTTTTAACTCCTTATTTAACTGACTAACCTCATTTTTTACTTTGGCAATGGCTTCTTGTATCTTGTTATAAGAGTCTAACATTAATGCCTGAAATTGTGCCATCTGTTCTGAAAGCTGTTTAACCATTGTGGCAGCCATTTCTAAGCTGTTAATCACCGCCCTTTCTCCTTTATCTCACGAACTAAATACTCCCTACTTCTGACTGCTATTTCTCATCTCAACACGCCTTTTGCCTCTAACTACTCTGCAGGTTATTTATGCCCCCGTAACCCCACTATTTACATTCTTTTTGGTCTTAATCTCTTTCTTGTCTCGGAGAGGGATGAGCCAAGGCTTCTTCCTCTAGAGCATGCGCATTCCACCTCGCTCCATCAATTTGTATCTGAAATAGTTGCTTCATTGCTAGGGTTTCCAACCTTTTAATATGCCCCTCTATTAACTTAAAATGGCCAGTTAGGTTCAAACAACCCATCCCTTCAAAATCCTCACATCCATGATTGGCCCATATGAGTAGGTGAACAATTGTCACCTGGTTCTATGCCAATATCTGTTGAGTTGTTTATTTTTTTTTATTAGTAAGATTAAGGCAACCTATGATACATCCTCTGAAGCTGGGAGTCTCCAAAGCCTCTTTTATCTGGGATGGTTATCCTCTTCCACCAGCGGTGTCACTTTGGGAGTGGTGAGGTGGATAGGGGATACCCGCCAAGACAGCCAGATCAGCCAAATCAACCCTGGAGATCAATGTGATGACAGATTCTGCAGCCAGATTGCCCTTCAGTGAAAGATATTTCAGGGAGAATCCAAGATGGCGTCAGGCTAGCAGCAGCTGTCTTATCCCACTCCTGCCTTATTTTGATTTTAGGTCTTTTCTTCTTTTTTCCAGTCAAGACCAAATAACTGCACTAAATTGGCCTTACAGAGATGTTGAAATGTTTCTAGAGATGTTGTGGCACTGACTTTATCTACACCTGGCTATTTATCTCAAGAACTGGCTACTTATCTCAAGAGCTATGAAAACTGTTATGTATTGTACATAGTTCTGGAACGAAGCATGCTTCTGCCCTCTAGGATACTAATGCCTATGCTCTGATTGGCCGTTCTCTGAGAATCGGCCAATCAAGGCTTCAGGCATATATCTACAGTATGCAAATAACAGGATCCTGGAGACACCAATAGGGTGGTTTCCCACTGACCTTATGGTGTGGTTTGATGTTGCCTGAGTGTACATATCCATTGTTTGTCTGTGTGTTCCTCAGTCTGATTCAAGAATAAAACAGAGTTGTATCTTACCCACGGCTGAACTCACTATTTAACAAAAACAATAAAGAACATCTGTACTGGAAGTTTGGAAGCTTACCGGCACATTCTTTGGCACATTATTTGATGCACTTGTATTAACTGATGCTCCCAATGAGCTCAAAAATACCTGGACTCAGATATCCAGGACCAAATAAACACTCCCAAACAGCTAATTGTGAGCTATTTGATCTGAAGAAGAATGTAAGTAATTCTGAGATTCCTGCACCTACTTGTATTTCCAACAGGATGTAGTTTTAGGAGAGTCTTCAACAGGGAATTCCCCATTAGATCACAATTCCTTTCTGGATATTAGCTGTGAGGATTGGTCTCATAATGAGGCTAACAAAACTGAACTTTCATTTTAAACAATTTTATTGATAACATATGGTAGCAATATCCATTTATATCGTCCCTATCTCTAACCCATATGATATTTTCTAATCCCCCTCCCTCCATTACTAGACTCCCACCGAAGTTATATACTTAAAGTTAACTTATAAAGCTACCCTTAACTATAAAAATCTAAATTCATATTCTAACTTTTTCTAATACTTAATCATTATTAAAAAATTGTCCAATGTCTTTTTACATTCCATTCTTTCTCTACACAACATCTAAATTTCTTCCACTCCCTTTTAAACACTTCCAAATCATAATCTCTTAGGATTCTTGTTAGTTTATCCATCTCGCTCCACGATAAAACTTTCACAATCCAATCCCATTTCTCTGGTATTTTTTCTTGCTTTCACAACTGCGCATACAATGTCCTAGCAGCTGAGAGCAAGTACCAACCACCACATATGATAAAAAGAATTTTCATGTTTTTTTTTACATTTCCAACATTTATCTGACATCTTTTTACTCATCTTTGCCAATTTTTAGGAGTCATATACCACCTATACATCTTCTTGAAACAATTCTCTTTAATACTCTGACATGTTGATATTTTCATAGAGTTCTTCCAAAGATATTCCCATGTATCCATCTGTATTTCCTTATTTACATTAATTGCCCATTTAATAATTTGAGATTTTTACTACTTCTTCTTCTGTAGACCATTTCAACAATAACTTATATATTTTCGATATTAATTTTTCATTATCTCCAAGCAGAACCTTTTCCATTTCTGTTTATTCGTGTCTAATTCCTTTAGATTTAATATCATTTTCCATCAAGCTTTTTATTTGTTGCATTTGAAACCAATCATACTTATTATTCAGCTCTTCAGCAGATTTCAGTTCAATTTTGCCACCTTGCATCTTTAGTAACTGATTATATGACAACCCTCTCCTTCATTAGATTCAACTGTTATTTTTATTACTTCTGCTGGTACTATCCAAAATGGCTTTCTTTCATCACCATATTTCTTTTACTTTATCCATGTATTTAACAAATTATTTCTGACATAATGGTGAGAAAAAAAACCATCCATCTTTCCCCCCCATAGTACATATAAGCATGCCAGCCAAATTTGTTTCCATGAGCTTCCAGCATTAGAAGTTTTTTATTTAACAACATCACCCAATCCTTTATCCATGCCAAACAAACTGCATCATGATATAATCTTAAATCTGGAAGCTGAAATCCTCCCCTCTCTTTAGCATCTGTTAAGATTTTAATCTTGATCCTTGTTTTTTTCCCAGCCCATACGAATTCTGAAATCTTCCTTTGCCATTTATTAAATTGTTTACTGTCTTTCACAATCGGAATAGTTTGAAACAAATACATTATCCTTGGCAAAATGTTCATCTTAATTGCAGCAATCCTACCCAACAAAGACAAATTAAGTTTATTCCATTTCACCATATCTTCATCCATCTTACGCCATAACTTTTCATAATTGTTTTTGTACAAATCAATATTCTTCATTGTTATCTCTAAACCCAAATATTTAACTTTTGAGGTAACTTCACACCCCGTCAGACTCTGCAGTTCTTTCTGTTTATTTAGTTGCATATTTTTACATAGAAATTTCGATTTTTCTTTATTTATGTAAAGTCCTGCCATTTCTCCATATTCTTTTATTTTAGATAACAACGAAGGTATCACTTGTATTGGATTTTCAGTTATAAACATAATGTCATCCGCAAATGCTCTATATTTATAAGAGAATCCTCTGATTTTCAGTCCTTCTATTTCTTTATCATCTTGTATTTGCCTTAGCAAAATTTCAAGAGTCATTTTAAACAACAATGGTGAAAACGGACATCTTTGTCTTGTACTTTTGCTCACCTTCATATCATTTGCAAGATCTGAATTTATACACAACTTTGCATGTTGTTCCATATATATTGCTTTTGTCATTCTTATAAAATGTTCTCCAAGATTTATCTTTTCCATTACTGCAAACATAAAGTCCCAGTTCAAATTATCAAAGGCTTTCTCTGCATCCACAAAAAATAATGCCACCTCTTTTTCTGGATGTTTCTCATAGTATTCTACAATATTTACAAAGGTTCTTATATTGTCTCTTATTTGCCTTTTAGGGAGAAATCCAGCTTGATCTTCCTTTATAAAATTAATCAAATATTGTTTGAGTCATTCTGCCAAGATCCTTGTATATATCTTATAGTCATTGTTTAATAGTGAAATTGGTCTATAATTCTTTACATTTGTGACATCTCTATCTTCCTTAGGAATCAACGAGATTACAGCTTCTTTCCAAGTATTTGGAATTTTTCCTTTTGCTCTTATAGTATTCATCGATTTTTGCAATTTTGGTACTATCTCTTCTTTAAAGTTTTTATAAAATTTAGTTGTATATCCATCCGGCCCAGGAGCCTTACCCACTTTCATTACATTGATTGCTGCTTCAGTTTCAATTTTTTCTATTGGATCATCCAAAATCTTTTTCATATATTCAGTCAAGGGTGCTATTTTGATATTTTGTAAATACTCCTCCATTTTTTCTTTTTTTTCTTTTCACACCTTTGAATAGATTTGCATAATATTTGAAAAAATTCCCTTTTTATTCCTTCTTGGTCTACTATCTCTTTTCTATTAGCCACAATTTTATTAATAATTTTATTTTCCTTCTTTCTCTTCAATTGCCAGGCTAAATACTTCCCAGGTTTATTCGCACCTTCAAACGATTTCTGTTGCAAATTTTTAAAATTCCATTCCAATTCTTTATTCAACAAATGTTTCATTTGAGTTTATAATATAGTAATTTCCCTTATTATTTTCTTTTTCCCTGGTCTTTTTCTCAGTTCTCCCTTTTTTTTCTTTATTTCATTTTGAATGTCCAAAATCTGTTTTTCTTTTGCCCTCTTATCTTTATTATTCAATGTAATCAATATTCCTCTCATTACTGCTTTGTAAGTATCCCAAACCGTCTGAAATTCTATATCATCAGTATCATTTATTTGGAAAAAAGCTGTGGTTTCCTTTTCTAGAAATGTCACAGTTTCTTTATCTTGTAACAAATACTCATTTATTCTCCATCTTCTTGTTTTCCTTTGCAATTTTGTGGCCCCAAATATTGGATTATGATCTGCACATATCTTTGGTAGAATCTCTACTTTTCTAGTTATGAGGCCCAAATTTTTAGAACCCCATAACATATCAATTCTAGAAAAAATATTATGTCTTGCTGAAAAAAATGTATAATCTCTTACTTCAGGGTTAAATTTTCTCTAAATATCTTCCAAACTTTCTTGTTTAACCAACTCAAAAAAAGATTTTGGTAGTTTCCCTTCTTTGTTGTTGCCCTTTCGGCCAGACCTATCTATATTGTTTTGTATTGTTCCATTAAAATCACCCATCATCAAGATCTGGTCATAGGACACTTCATCCAACTGTTGTTTAATGTCTTTAAAAAAAAACATCTTTTGCGCCATTTGGTGCATATAGTCCTAATAACAACGTTTTCTTTGTGTTAATCATTACTTCCACTGCCACATATCTTCCATCTTTATCTTTAAATATTAATTTTGGCTCTAATTGTTCCTTAATATAAAAAACCACACCCCTTTTCTTTTCTTCCGCCAATGAAAAAAATTCCAACCCCAATTGTTTATTTCATAAAAATTTGTAATCCTTTTGTTGTATATGAACTTCCTGTAGACAAATTATATTACACTTTTGTTTTTTAATCCAATGAAATGTTGCTTTTCTTTTTTGTGGTGAATTTAATCCATTCACATTCCAAGATAGTAATTTGTAATCCATTATGGTGCAAAGTCTTTATTTTCTTCAGAAAAGCTACCCATCTCCTACTCATTCCTTATTGTAATCCTTCTTCCATGTAGCTCAAAGCTCAAACCTTCAGGTATTATCCATCTATATCTCGTTCCCTCAGCACATAGCTTCTCTGTCAGTTTCTTGTATTTCTTCCTGTCATTTATCACTTGTCTTGGCAGCTCTTTCATTATTCTAACTCTGCTCCCTTCCACTATCAAAGTATTTTGGAAATTTTTATTCAGAATTTTCCCTGCCATGTCTTTTGTCCTTAATGTTATGACTATATCTCTTGGTAGGCCTTTATCTTTTGCATATGATGAATTAACTCTGTACATACTGTCAAACATGTTTCTAGACCTTTCAGGATCTTCAATTATTTTCACCATAAATTCCATTAAATCAGTTCCCTCCCCTTCAGGAGAGCCAGTTTGGTGTAGTGGTTAAGTGTGCGGACTCTTATCTGGGAGAACCAGGTTTGATTCCCCACTCCTCCACTTGCACCTGCTGGAATGGCCTTGGGTCAGCCATAGCTCTGGCAGAAGTTGTTCTTGAAAGGGCAGCTGCTGTGAGAGCCCTCTCCAGCCCCACCCACCTCACAGGGTGTCTGTTGTAGGGGAGGAAGGTAAAGGAGATTGTGAGCCGCTCTGAGACTCTTTTGGAGTGGAGGGTGGGATATAAATCCAATATCTTCATCTTCTTCTTCTTACTCCTCTCAGATGCACTTGAGTTTCCATTAGTCTGCAGTCATGAACTGTTACCTTCTCTTGCAGCTTTAATTAGCTGGAAGCATGTACATTAACTTTCTCTTCAACATCCTTGACTCTGTTTGTCACTACCACCACTTCATTTTTTAAATCTTCCATTTCTTTTTGTCCTTAATTTAACAGAGTCCAAGTTTTAAGCTTTCTTTTCTTCACTTCCCCGTCTTTGTAATTCAATCCTTCCCACCTTCCAAAGTTATTTAGATTAGCTTAAAAAAGCCCCATAGAAAGAGATTATAATCAAGTACCTCTTTACAGCTATGCAGCTTAAACTTCGGTCTTCTCAAGTTTCAGATGTTTATCAGTTCCAAAAGAGAATGGGATCTTGACAGGCTTATGCCAATTAAATGGCTCTGTAATCCTCTGTAGATGGTGAAAACGCCACTCTTCTTCAGTGGTCCTCAAAGCCTCAAAAATATCTCCTCCGAGATCTTTTATCAGCCGAGGTTAACCGCCTTAGAGTTGCTGCGCGTATCCTGGACAAATCTCTAACTGAGAAATGTAGGCAGAAAGCCAAAACAAAGGCTTTTTACTACCCTGAACAGAAAATTAAGTTCCCCTTATTCGGGGGACATCAGCCCAGCAAGATTCCCAGACCGGAAGCCCCAAAACTGATCTTTCTTTTGGAAACTCTCCTCTGGATAAATGAAAGGATTTACAACAACTGCATGGTAGCCATTTAACTTTTGAAGCAAACCAATGACTGTTAACTGCTTATACTGTTATTTCAGTCTTAGAACACCTAGCAAAAATTGCTAAGCAATTAGACTCTCTCAGTAATTCCCTTGATGCCGTCAGCAATTTCCAAGTAAACTGGGATTCTTCACCAACTGTCAAAGGCATGAGGGTTTTGTGAGGTGGTAGAGGAACTCTAAAAATGAAAAAGAAGATCACAAGAAAAGGAAAGGAATAATTTTTCAAATACATCTGCAAACTTTGGTCATGGGTAGACTTTGCAAACTAATCAAGTTATGCTCCTTTGTGAACACAAATCAAGGGCAGTGGGGGGTGTCTCAGACAGATATCTCCTATGTGTAAATTCCTTTGAGTTCATTATCAATCTGTCTGCTGTTAACTGGCTGCCAAGCTCCCTAGTGTAAAAGACAGTTTTGTTAGCATTTAAGCAGACTACTAATCCATCTATGCTATTCAAAATTAATGCCTTCTTTTCCAAACATCAAATACTACCTAGAGCCAGTTTGGTGTAGTGGTTAAGTGTGTGGACTCTTATCTGGGAGAACCGGGTTTGATTCCCCACTCCTCCACTTGCACCTGCTGGAATGGCCTTGGGTCAGCCATAGCTCTGGCAGAGGTTGTCCTTGAAAGGGCAGCTGCTGTGAGAGCCCTCTCCAGTCCCACCCACCTTGACAGGGTGTCTGTTGTGGGGGAGGAATGTAAAGGAGATTGTGATCCGCTCTGAGACTCTTCGGAGTGGAGGGCAGGATATAAAACCAATAACTTTTATCTTCTTCTTCTTCTAAAAGGTTTTTAAAAGAGAAACACATAAGGTGACAATCTACTTACGTGCACACTACTGAATTAATTTTTAAAATGGCACTGATGCAAACATGCTCTCTAGTTTCCCAAATACCTTGATTTTGCAAGAGAAAGGTCAGACATTATTTATTTATTTTTATTTGATTTATTTATTTTATTCGATTTTTATTCAATTTTTAGCCCAGAATTTGCAGTGAGACCAATTTAATCTGTAAAGGTCTAGATTTTTTCAGTGTTGAAAAAGTCAACTGTGACAACAGACCACCAATGGGCCTTGGGTCAGCCATAGCTCTGGCAGAGGTTGTGCTTGAAAGGGCAGCTGCTGTGAGAGCCCTCTCTAGCCCCACCCACCTCACAGGGTGTCTGTTGTGGAGGAGGAAGGTAAAGGAGATTGTGAGCCGCTTTGAGACTTTTCGGAGTGGAGGGCGGGATATAAATCCAATATCTTCTTCTTCATTAGAACATTTTAAATACCCAGTGCCTCAACCTTTGCTTCCTGCCAGTTTATTGTCTACTCAGAGAAAATTCCCATTAATGACCACTTCTGAGACAGCTCTTTTTAATCAGATACCTGCAATACCTACTGTTCCAGTGACTGAACCATCTGACTTAACTACTTCCCCAGTACATCATTCCTCTGATAAGAAACAGCCCTTCTTCCCTCTTTGGAAGAAAATATGTGGACATTACTTCAAGATTAGTTGTTCTTGAGAAACTGCTATCATCTACTTATACCTTGACTGATCCTCTGATTGTCCTGTCACATCCTGAAGAGGACAATCTGATTGTGTTTCCAGAGAATGTTGAGTATAGTCCTGGAATGCCAAAGAGACAGGAGAAGGATACAACTGAACTATCTGAACAATCCTCTGATCTCAGACTTAGAAGCAATGAGGTATTAATTCAGGACCTTCTCCTGGCTGGTTACCTGTAGGAAATACAAGAGATAAAAAGTAGCTCCCTGATGTTTTTAACCATAGAAAAGCCTTGGCTAGTTCCAATACAATACAAAAGATTAAATGCATTAGTCTGATCTTCTTTTGGTCCTTTGCCCTCTAAGGATCAAGATCATCTGATAAATCTTCAAATCCTTCAAGTCTCTGGAAAGTATCAGAAGAGGCTGTGCTTTCAATGTGGAACTCCAGCCGGCTAGCTCTTCTCCTAGTAAAGCAAATAGAATGACTACATAACCTACCAACCAGCAAGCTCCAAATTAAAAACTTTTTTTTTTTAATCTCAGGAACTGTTGGTTATAGAATCTACTTTTCCAAATACCTGTCTAGTACACTTTACTTCTATCAACTCATTACCACTGCCCAATTCACTACTTTCTGCCCTAAGTATAAATGTTCTTTCATGGAATATTACTAGTTGGAGTAGCAGATTAACAGCACAATCCTAAGGGGGGGGGGAGTGCTCTGGAAGCAAGCTAACTCCTACGTTGGCATAAGTGCCAGTTACGCCAGTTAGCACAAATGGGAGTTACATCAGTGCAAGGGTGCTTGAGCAGCCTGCCGCTCATGGCTTCAGGCAGAGGGTGCAGAGACCAGCCAGTGGTGCAACTGGGGCATAGGCAGCCATTCTGGCATAAGTGGGGCTGCATCAGGAGCATGGCCAGAATTAGTTGGCTTCCTAAGACCTTTCAGCCTCAAAACAACTCCTGCAACAGGCATAAAGTTATGACAATGAAAAAGCTGTTGTGTGCCATTTGCTTCCGTGGATAACAAAAATAAAGGCTGCTGCTGACCTAGCCTTGAAACCCCTCAGGGAGCCAACTACAGGCTGCACCAATCCCTTCCCACCCTGGGCTGGCCATGCCCTCTCCCCAGCACTCAATCATGGCCCCCCTCCTACAAAAACTTCTGCTCCAGCCTTGCACAACTCTTTAGGTAAGGTGCATGGCAGGGGACTCTGTTTCAGAGCTCTCTGCCATGCAGACTTAGAGCGGGGGCAAGGCACTTTGGTGGTGGGTGATGCACAGAGAGGGCATTTAAACAGTACATGATGAGCACTTTGACTTGCGAGGAGAGTGAGGACTTTACTTGGTGGCTTACCTCTCCAATTTCAGAATCCCAACAGGTACCCAGCCTCCAAAGGCTCAGCATGTATGAGCAGTCTGACAAAGACAAAGGTGTGAGCAAGCACCCCAACTTGCCTCCCCCCTCACTCAAGGCTGGGTGGCATGGAAGAATTTCTTGCACAAGCCCAGTGGTGAGCTCAGGCATGGAGTGTGACAGTTTTCCATAAGATGGCAGGACACAGGATGGGGAGGGGTGGGTCTGGCACTTGCTCTTGAGCTTGTGATAAGCTGGTTTGGAAACTGTCCCTTTAAATCATTCCCTTGCCAGACACAGCTGTGAGCTGCAGCTGCCCTGCATGATGAATTGAAAGCAATTCAAGAGCACTTAATGGCTGGCATGGCCCTCCTCGCTGGGTGCTATGGATCTATTTCTCTGTTTTGCAGGTGGAGATTCGACAGACAGGCTTCTGGATATGGTGAGCCCCTCCCCACCAACTCTATTCAGTCAGCTGTTCCAGCCCTCCTCTTGGAATGAAACTTCATGCCCAGTAAGCCTTTCCAATTTGCACCCAGGATGCTGTCCTGCATGATTCCAGTGCACTAAAGTCTGTGTTGTGCTTCGTTGTCTCTCCTGCTTGGTTTCTGCTTCATAGACAGAGTTTCATGGTCCTCACCACCCCAATCCCTGCCCCACTCCCTCCCCATCCCATCTTTCACTCCTCCTGTTGGCTTCCCAAGGGTATCTCTAAGTGGGAGGGCTTCTTTGTGAAGGGGGCAGGGGGTGGTCTGAGCAAATGAGCCACCTCATCATGCTGGGCAGAACGTGAGGCTGGATGGGGGGGGGGGGGGGCAAGGGTCTTTCATCCACTTGTAGCATGGGAGCTGGGATAGCCTTGGGCAAGACGTAATCCCTCAGCTTAACCGCATCCGCATGGTGATGTCATGCTCCCATGAAGGGAAGAGGGGAAAGATGCAACCTGTGGCAAGGGGGAGTGCCAATAGAATGGGTGCTTAGCTGGGGCTTCAAACTGTCTCTGCTCCAGAACATGGTTCATCTGGCATGGGGGGCAGGGAGGGCAGCAGCACACATAGTGGGGGCCGGCACTGAGTCATGGGGGTCCCCGTAGTCAGTGCTGGGGGGAGCCACGGTGGGGGGTGGACTCAGAGTCTTCGCTGGGAGCTTGCCCATGGAAAATACTGGCATGCTGGGACTATCTGTATGTTTGTATATTTACCTATGCATTTTTTCATTCATGTACATATGGTCTGGCAAGCTTTATTGAAAGTTATGTTGTTTTGGGTGAGTTTCCCGTTCATTTTTGGTGTGCTGGGGCAACACCGTGTGCCTGTCATTGGCACAGTTCTTTGCTGGGGGTTGGGGTGGGAGGGTGTTTGACATCTCTGGAGATACCTCTTCCCATCTCTGGCTGTCATGTGCAGCAGCACCCACCTGACGACTGGCCAGTCCCGATGGTCTGCATTGTCCCTCCCCTCCTGCCATCCCTGCCTTGACAATATGCCGGGAGTCTACACTCTAGTGGAATCACCATGGCAATGACCTCATGTGCAACAGCTGCACTGTCTCCCCCACCCTGCCCCAGCCTAATTTAGCCCTTAGGGAGTGGACAAGCAGTGCCTCAATTATGCTTACATTCAGCCAGCCGCCTCATAAGTCAGGATTGCTCTGCCCAAAATCTTGCAGCTTCTGCTTACCTTTCAGGTTTCCAGATTATTTTAGTTCAAGAAACCTGGACTAGGGACCCTATTTATCCACCTGGGTTTACTTCCTTCACAGTTAACGCCCATTGTAGCTTTTCTAAGGGCTGCCTAAAGACAGGTTTGCCATGTCTGATTTAATCAGCACTCAGTTGCACTCATTTAACTTTGGTTGCCTCTTCACAAATTGCAGTTGCTGTGCTATTACAATTTCTGTTATTTTCCTTCTTAATTATTACAGTTTATTTATGCTCTTCAACTTCCTGTAAAAAATTATAACATGCTGGAATGATTTAGGGAACTTTTTTGATTAAACTACAGCTCAGTATCCTAGGGCGTTATTTCTTCTAGCCAGTGATTTTAATGCCGGATTGGGATCAGTGATAAAGTTCTTTTACTAGCAGAATTAGCTGATTTTTTTAAAATGATGCAACATATCCATATCTCTATGAGAGAACTTCTAGAAATTTTAAGGTCCATGTGGTTGGCAAACTGTTATTTAAATGTGTGATAAATTATGGCCTTGTTATTTTAAATGGATATCAAGAAATAGATCTTGAAGGTGATTATCTTTCATTACTCATAAAGGTGCTAGCCTAATAGATTATATTTTGGGCTCACCTGCATTACTGACACAGATCCATGATTGTGGGGTGGGAGACCATATCTCCCTTTACAGTTCTTGGTATAAATCCCACCAGATTGTTTATTATCTTCTGGCCCTGCATCTAATTTACTTTAAGGTGCAAAAACTCTAAGACCACTTAGATGGTCCCCATTATTAACACTCAATGCAGCTGGTATAATGAATTCACAGAAGTGTAAATTTCTCCTTGCTGAATTGTTTAGTTGCAAGGATATTAGTGCTGGAGCTCTTTAATACAGTTTGTACCAAGTTGTCCTCTGCTCCTAGCCTGGGAAAACAAAATATGTGGTTTGATTATGAGCGCAGAGAATTTACCAGGTAAGACATCAGGTCCAGAATTTATATCAATTGATCTTTTGAAAGCTAATCCACAGTGGTGGAACAAGCTGTTGGCCACTGTCTTCATTCAAATTAATCTCAGGAATCACACCTCCATTTTGGAGGCATGCAGTAATTGTTCCTATGTATGAAAAGGGGCCTAAATCTGAGCTCATTTGATTCTGTCCCAAGACACTGACTTTGGGCTAAACTATAATAGAGAAAAGATTGCTTTGGCTAATCTCTAACCTATATGAGAATCCTACAACTCAAGTTAGATGTGGTTCTGAAGGCCAATCATCTGGTATTATTTTTCTTTGTAAGGGTATTAAACCAAGTTACCTTTTAGCTCTCCTGCTTGACCCTTTATCTTCAGAATCTGGGGTGTCATGCATGGGTTTTAACCAATTATGATATGATTTAATATAATTATGATATGATATGATTTTATGCAGATGATACTTTGCTATTATCAAGAACAGAAACTGGACTATGGAAAGTACTGAAGCTGTTTATGAATTCTTGTAGTTTGGAGGGGGCTTTGGTTAATTATAAAATCTAAAAGTAATGGTAAAAAAACAGAAGAATGAAATGCAAGACTTGGTCCATATATAGGAAGAAAATAGCCCACTGCAAATATTCGTCATGGTTAGTCATAATCAGTCACAATTAGTCATGAAAACCTCATATTCCATTAGCCCAAAACATTTCCAAAGTAGATATAAATGCTCTTATACATTTGTTCTACTCTAAAGGAAGGCAGTATGTACCTGAAGCTATTAAGGCTTTTAATGCAAAGGTACTTCTACCAATTTTTTATTATGTGGGTATTTGAATGTCTCTGATTCTATTGATTATCGACTCTTAGTGTATCTTCATCTAATAGCTGGAGTACTATTTTGTATTTCAGGAACTGCACAAAGAATGGAATTTACTCAGTGCTCCCTGGAATCCAGATGGCTTTGTGCTTTTAATCTGAGACCCTTATCTCAGCATCAAACTCCTATGGAGGTCTTTTACATCTTCGGGGGAAAGGACTTTCAAAAGTGCCTGGGTAAAACTAGTGGACAGCAAATTTGAGTGTCTTGGTCTTTCCCTTGCAATGATCCAAAGTATTGGCTATTGTGAAGCACTGAGAGAGATTAAAAAGAGGGTACTCAAACTTGATAGAATTAGTACAGAGTTTCAGTCTTGCCATCTGTACTTCACTCTAGCCCTTGGACTCTCCCCCGCTCCAAGTATTCCTCCTTATTTAAAGAACCTTATTGCTCTGAACAATCACCATGCATTTATGCTAAGTAGACTGAATGCTTTGCCCACAGCAGAGTTGAAGGACCAATTTGCTAATATTCAACTCTCTGAATGCCCCTGTCATTTTGCCTCATGTATGTTGAGACCACTGATCACATTTTGTTATTCTGTGACCAATGGTCCTCATTGCAAGAACTTAGGATTTTCCTAATTTTGAGCAAATATTAACTTGCAACTGAATCACATGTAGTTTTCTTTTTACTGTCTGACACTAGACAGTTACACAATCTGTGGCCAAATTCTTGTCTATTGCAATATCCTTGTGACAATCTCCTGCTAAGTATTAATCTGAAATTCTGGGATTTTATATGGGGCATAATTTTCTCTTATCATAATTTGTTAAGTGCTGCTAATATCTGCACTATGATTTTATTATATGCTCAAGAGCTATGATCAAAGAAGCTTATTATTAATAAAGAAAAAAGAAACTATTTTAAGAAACAATATAGGGCCCTACATTACAGATAATTTGTTACTTGTCTGAATATCTTTGGAAATTAAAGAATTTATTGAGCATGTATTCCAAATTTTATAAATATTAAAAGTGAAAACAGTGTCCTAAATAATAACTCACAATCTACAAAAAAAGAGGGGGGGGGGGAATCCCTGTAGTGTTTTGTTGGTCTGAAAGCAGTGATTATCAAATTAGCTTTTATGAAAAGCTTCATTTGGGTTTACTAATGTAGGCTTAAATATGGTCTAATTTTTGATCAAGTATACTGCAGCAGCAGGAGGAACAATATTTAAATAATGATTATTTGAAAATGTAATTAATTGCTGTAGAATGCAGATGAAAGTGCTACTGTAAAGTTTCAGGTCATATTGTTCACACAGCCTACCACCAGCTGAAGATGAAGCAGTTGTGTCAAAACCTAATTACCATAACTGAAGCAGCTTTGAGAGGTTCCCAGGACCTTTTCGTAAGCTAGTGATTTTAGGACTGCTCAGATGCTGAATAGCTAAACTGGAGCTTTTTTACAAAACTTTTTTAAAACAAACAAAGAAACACCTTTTACAAGCTTTGTGACAGGTCTATGTCCAAATTATGTTTGGAAGTAAATGAGGGCAAAGAGAATATTCATTTGTGGCAGATACAATTAGACTTTCTATTCATTCTGATAAACACTTTGCAGGGGGAGGGTTCTAACTTTAAAAAAAATTCTAAATCTGAGCAATCATCCTGTACTTAGTCATATTCTATATGCATGTGTATATAATTTTATTTATTTATGCATTTGTTTATACACTGTCATTGTCACTGAGACTGAAGGTTGATCACACAGTTTAGGTAAAATACAATCAGTAGAATAGAATGACCAATAAACAAAACAGTCAGGTTTGGATTGCAGAAATCTGAAACAAGAGTAGAAATCTGGAAACAAAGTATAACACATTAAATGATAAAGAAGTTATATGGTATGATCATAAAGATCAAAAAGACAGTACACCCTATGCATAGTAGCATTATGTTTATTTTTAAATTAAAACATATTATGCCACCTTTCTATTTGATCAGGAAGAACACTATTTATCTAGCATACATAGAACACTGTAACAGCACAACACCATAATCGTAGATATAATAAAAGCTGAACATGTTGGCTCGATCCTCAATTTTTGTTGGAAGTTGTGGCTACCACGGAGTGGCCTTGTACTCTGTCACCACTCCCCCCTGTCATTGGGTAGCCTTGTTGTGACCTGCCTACTGTCGGCCCTGTTAGGACAGAACCCCATCAGAAGGCCACTGACCTTTAAGTAAGACAGTACTCTGCTGAGAAATTCTCCTGGAGCCTTACTGATTACTACTGCCTCTCCTCAGGGTCTGTTGTAAGAAGTCTGGGATAGTCCATCTCTCCCCCGCCCCCCCCACACACACAAACAGCGCTGCTGCAAAGCAAACAGTGAAGTAAACTATAAACTGTGAGAGACATGTTCCTCGGCCCCTGCCTACTCAGCTCCTGCCTATTCAGGCCCCGTGATCTATCCTACTCAGGCCCCGTGATCTAACCACAGTGGTACATGCAATGGCCACCTCCAGATTAGACTATTGTAATTCTCTCTATGTGAGACTACCCTTGACTCTGCTCTGGAAACTCCAGCGGGTGCAGAATGCAGCAGCCTGGTTATTAGCATTGAGGCGTATATGGGCACGACTGCATCCAGTGCTGCCACCAATTATTTGAGGAACTGAAAGGGTCAGCTTGGGAGGGTTCCACTATAATTTTTTCCCTGTCACCTTCCCTCAGTATCTCAGGCACAACATTTTATATATTTTTGTACCTCAGAAGTCTTTTAAATAAAAATTTCCTGTCAGAAATAGCACCACCATAAAAGGCGGGAAAACCTAAAGGAGATGGCCAGCTTGATGAAGCAGCTGCTGGAGAGAACCCCAGACAGGAACTAGAAAGTATGAGATTACAAATAGAACTGGCCAGGATTGAAGCTAAAAAAACAAAAGTTAGCTAGAATTGAAGCAGCAAAAATAAAAGATGAGAGAGAAAGGGCTGAAAGACAGGCAGAGAGAGAACATCAGTTACAAATGGCCAAAATGCTGACAGAACAGGAAGAAAAGGAGGGAGAAAGAGGGGAGAGAGAATGGGAAAGACAGAGAGAGCATGAGAGAGAGTTATATGAACTCAAAATAAGAGAAATTCAAGTGAGGGCAGAATTCCCCAGTCCTCACAGGGATAGACCTCCCGTGGAACAAAATAAATTCCCTAAATACAATAAGGGAGATGATGTAGAGGCATTCCTCTTCAGCTTTGAGATGGCATGCCATGACTTATGCATCACTGATGGGGACAGGATGCTATATTTGCACCCTCAGATCTGTGGTGGCCTGAGTGAGATCTACTCAGAGATGAACGTTCAGTGGGTGATCTCAAAGTTGCTATTTTGCTGCAAAGGAACTTCAAGAACAGAATGGAGAGGGAAATTGCTGAATTACAAATTATTATGAAACTTGGAACTAACACATCTCCAGGGGTGAACAGGGATACTGGGAGGGGGGGTGGGTGGGGTTAGTCTCATTACATATACTAAACCCACTTTCACCAAGTATAGTTATATATCCACAGTATTCCAATGTATTTCTCTTTTAGAACAGTGTATCAGAATAATGTTTTTTGTACTGTCATACTCAAATAGGGATACTGGCTGTTTATCTGGTTACATACACTAACCCATCTTCCACTATATTTTAATGTATTCTTTTTTCTAATGGTAAACTAGAATTATGTTTATATGTGTGTTACATGTTTAAATCAAACCTCTGAGAAACCTATGCCCTCAATTCAACCCAGAGCTAACATTACAACAGAATCTCATTTATTGCACTTCACACCCAGGGTACGTAATGGGTTTAGTACATGGACATCAATCTGCTATTCCAACTTAATAGTTGTTGTTTCAGACAAGCTAACATAAACTAACAAACACCAGACCCCAACTTGTGACTCTTTTAATCTGATAAAAAACATTTCCATGACTGCATACTAACTCACTGCCCACTTTCTCTATATTTAGGACTGCTCGGCATGCCATACTATTGTCTAATAAAGTGTGCTTCTTGCACACAAAAGCTAACATTCTGAATAAAACTTTGTTGGTCTTAAAGATGAACTTGACTCTTGCTTTGTTCTACTGCTTTTATATTGTTATGTGTGACTCTGTAACCCACCTTGACCCCGCTTGTGGGGAGGGCAGAATATAAAATAAATAAAAAACAAGAAAGTCTTCACCTGCTGTTGGAAGACACTGATAAATAAGACAAATGAATCTCCCTGAGTTCCAAAGTTTTGTTATCATGACCAAGAAAGTCCTTTCTTGGTTTGCCATCTGTTTAGCCTCAGGTGGCAGGAATAACAGAAGCAGGGGCAGAGGCTCTGAAGATGACTGGAGTGAGTGGATAGATTCATATGGGAGAAGGTGATCTGACGCAGGGGCAAAAATCCTGTCCTTTGCTGAAAATCTTGGAAAACTGCATGGCACAATAATAACATATCAGTAAAGAACAATTATGACAACAATTTCTGTGTCCAACCTCTAGTATCGACATGGTTGATCATCAGTTACTGACCCGCCGCCTCATCGATGTTGGGATTCAGGGGTTGGCCTTACAATGGCTCTCCTTTCTCCAGGGTTGGGGCACAGGGTGGCAATAGGGGAGGAACTATTCCGATGGCACCCACTTATATGTGGTGTGCCACAGGAGGCAGTTCTCTCTCCAATGTTATTGAATATTTACTTGTGACCCCTTGCCCAGATTGCTCAGAGGTATCAATATGTAGATGACACCCAGCTCTATCTGATGATGGGTGGCCAATCCGACTCCTCCCTGGAAGATCTGTCCACAGCCCTACAAGCTGTGGCAGGGTTGCTCAGGCTGAGTCGACTGAAGTTGAATCTGACGAAGACAGAGGTCCTGTATCTAGTTGCTGCAGTCCGGGACCAGAGGTCCTTCTACCAACCTTCGATAGAGCACAACTCATGCTTGTGCCTAAGGTTAAAAGCTTGGGAGTGCTCCTGGGGCCCTTGGATGACCAAGGGGTAAAAGGATTACTGAAGGAGGATAGGAAAATGGCTGAGAAGCTGAATGCATTTTTTGCCTCAGTCTTCACTGTGGAAGATGAAAAAGTGTTTGCCTGTTCCAGAACCACTAATTTTGGAAGGGGTGTTGAAAGACCTGAGTCAAATTGAGGTGACAAGAGAGGAGGTCCTACAACTGATAGACAAATTAAAAACTAATAAGTCACCAGGTCTGGATGGCATACATTCAAGAGTTCTGAAAGAACTCAAAGTTAAACTTGTGGATCTCCTGACAAAAATATGTAATCTTTCATTGAAATCTGCCTCCATTCCTGAGGACTGGAAGGCAGCAAATGTCACCCCCATCTTTAAAAAGGATTCCAGAGGAGATCCAGGAAATTACAGTCCAGTCAGTCTGACTTCAATACCGGGAGAGTTGGTAGAAAGCATTATCAAGGACAGAATGAGTAGGCACATTGATGAACACAAGTTATTGAGGAATACTCAGCATGGGTTCTGTAAGTGAAGTGTATACGTGAAGATTCTATAATCTTGCCTCACTAACCTGTTACAGTTCTTTGAGGAGGTGAACAAACATGTGGACCAAGGGGACCCAATAGATGTTGTTTACCTTGACTTCCAGAAAGCTTTTGATAAAGTTCCTCATCAAAGGCTCCTTAGTAAACTCGAGAGTCATGGAGTAAAAGGACAGGTCCTCTTGTGGATCAAAAACTGGCTAATAATAGGAAGCAGAGAGTGAGTATAAATGGACTTTTGATAAAGCGAAACAGTTTTGGCAAATGATTCAACAAGAGAGCTCGAAAATTTTGGGCTATGATATTAAAAGAGCACCAGATACCTTTCTGGTAGGATTACAAATGGAAAGTTTTCCGAAACAAGATAGGACATTGTTGTGGTACTTGCTTTCAGCTGCAAGGATACTATATGCGCAAATGTGGAAGCAAGATAAAATACCAGAGAAATGGGACTGGATCTTAAAAGTGTTATACTGGAGTGAAATGGATAAACCTACTAGAATCTTAAAAGACTGTAGTTCAGAAGAATTTAAGGATGATTGGAAGAAATTTCAAGAATATGTTGGAAAACAATGGAAAGTTAAGAGACACTTAGTGGTATTTGATAATAGTACCTGAACTCTTAATGGGAAGATAAAGCAGATAATATGGTTTCTGATTTGACATGTAATTGTAAGGGTGATTAGATTATGAGAAAAATAGAAGTTTAACTTCAATAATTGTTAGTGCATAGTCTTGGTTTATTCTGTGTTAGATGTATAAGTGAAGATTCTATAATTGTGAATATTACCTTTCTTTCTGTTTTAAGTACTTAAGCAGCAACGGAAGTCAAGAAATTGAGGGGTGGGGGAGGAGGAAATTTGTAATGTATTGGTTAATATTTGAAAGTATATGGTTAAATATATTTCAATATGTTGCAAAGAATATTTTTTTTTTTTAAAGAGAGTCATGGAATAAAAGGACAAGTCCTTCTGTGGACTAAAACTGGCTAATTAATAGGAAGCAGAGAGTGAGTGTAAATGGGCAGTCTTTGCAGTGGAGGACGGTAAGCAGTGGGGTGCCGCAGGGCTCAGTACTGGGTCCCATGCTCTTTAACGTGTTCATTAATGATCTGGAGTTGGGAGTAAGCAGTAAAGTGGTCAAATTTGCAGATGACACTAAATTGTTCAGGGTGGTGAGAACCAGAGAGGATTGTGAGGCACTCCAAAGGGATCTGTTGAGGCTGCGTGAGTGGGCATCAACACGACAGATGAGGTTCAGTGTGGCCAAGTGCAAAGTAATGCACATTGGGGACAAGAATCCCAGCTACAAATACAAGTTGATGGGTTGTGAACTGGCAGAGACTGACCAAGAGAGAGATTTTGGGGTCGTGGTAGATAACTCACTGAAAATGTCAAGACAGTGTGTGATTGCAATAAAAAAGGCCAACACCATGCTGGGAATTATTAGAAAGGGAACTGAAAACAAATCAGCCAGTATCATAATGCCCCTGTATAAATTGATGGTGCGGTCTCATTTGGAATATTGTGTACAATTCTGGTAACCGCACCTCAAAAATGATATTATAGCATTGGAAAAAGTCCAGAAAAGGGCAACTAGAAAGATTAAAGGTTTGGAACACTTTCCCTGTGAAGAAAGGTTAAAATGCTGGGGCTCTTTAGCTTGGAGAAATGTTGACTGCGGGGTGACATGATAGAGGTTTACAAGATTATGCATGGGATGGAGAAAGTAGAGAAAGAAGTCCTTTTCTCCCTTTCTCACAATACAAGAACTCGTGGGCATTCAATGAAATTGCTGAGCAGTCAGGTTAAAATGGATAAAAGGAAGTACTTCTTCACCCAAAGGGTGATTAACATGTGGAATTCACTGCCACAGGAGGTGGTGGTGGCTACAAGCATAGCGAGTTTGAAGAGGGGATTGGATAAAAATATGGAGCAGAGGTCCATCAGTTGCTATTAGCCACAGTATATATGTGTGTGTGTGTGTGCACGTATGTGTGTGTGTGTGTATACACACACACACACAAACTTATATTGGCCACTGTGTGACATGGAGTGTTGGACTGAATTGGTCATTGACCTGATCCAACATGGCTTCTCTTATGTTCTTATGGATCCCTCCTTAACAATGGAGGCCCAGGTAGCGGCCACTGCGAAATTAGCCTTTTATTACCTTTGGCTGATAAAGCAGTTGCTTCCCTTTCTTCAACAATGCAACTTGGCAACAGTGATCCATGCTATAGTCACCTCGAGGTTGGACTGCTGTAATGCCCTCTACATGGGGCTGCCCTTGTCCCGAATCCAGAGGCTTCAACTAGTGCAGAATGCTGCAGCCAGGTTGTTAGTGGGCCTTCCTTCATGGCAACACATTCAACCTGTGTTGAAAGCACTGCACTGGTTACCTATTGCTTACCGGATTCGCTTCACAGGGATGGCCAATGGTAGCTCTCCAGATGTTTTTTGCCTACAACTCCCATCAGCCCCAGCCAGCATGGCCAATGGCTGGGGCTGATGGGAGTTGTAGGCAAAAAACATCTGGAGAGCTACCGTTGGTCACCCCTGCCCTATATGGTCAGGGACCTGCATACCTTAGTGACCACCTTTCCCCACAAAACCTGATCTCAATCCCCAGCATCAAAGAGGGCAGGCTCAAGATGACCAGAGCCAGGGATGCGTGGCCTAATATGCAAAGGAGCTCCTGCTAGAACGCCATTCCTGGAAGGCATATAAGAAACATAATTCTGCAAAAGAAAAATCAGAGTGGAATCAAAGTCAGAATGGATGTGAGAAATTTGATCTGCAAAGTGATTAGCAAAATGATCTTTCTGTCAGCCAGATCCCAGTAGGCCCCTGACCATCTGGAGGAGTTCTGAAGGTCTACATTGTGGGAATGCAATGGTGAAGAGAAATACTACTTCTTTGCTGACATCATTACTACAGAGTAGACTTTAAAATGAACTCTAGCCCATGCCTTATTGGATTCAACTCCCGTCTTTCTCCATCTTCCCTGTCTTGTCATCATCCAAATTTCCAAAATTAATGCTAGCTCTTGGTTACATGTGCTCTGCCCTGGATGGTCTAGGATACCCTGATCTTGTCAGATCTAGGCTGCTAAGCAGGGTCAGCCCTGATTAGGACTTTGATGGGAGACCATCAAAGAAGTCCAGGGTTCCTAGAAGCAGGCAAATGGCAAACCCCCTCTAATCATTACTTGCCTTGAGAACCCTACAATGTTGCCATATGTTGGCTGCAACTTGATGGTGCTACCAGTTACATTTTTTGTTTGAAGTATAAATAGAACCACAGCCTGGACCCATTTCTGCAAGTTTCCAAGAAACCCCTACGGCAAATATGTCAGGCCAAAAGTAATCTTAATAAAAGTAATAACTTAATATAAAACTTCAGATTTTATTGGCTTACCCAGTGCTTTAACTACCTGATCAAAGCAAGCCAACTAATATGATGCATTAATTTAACATATAGTTATTTCAACTTAATAAGGGCTGACCTCTGTTTACTTCTCATGGCTAGAGAGAAAGGTTTCTGCTATTGGAAACGATCATACCTTGACTTTTGAGAACATAAATACACATTATATATTATACTTGTTACTTCATTTGTATCCTAGCTAAAACAAAATGGGCATGTCATAATTGTAAAGATGTTTGCTTGAAATTCCGGTATTGTTTCTGTCTATACTTCAAACATATTAACAGAAAGGAGGAATAGGTTTATTTCAGTTCTTTGAAATTGTTCCCCAAAGGGTTAGCACTGCAGCTAAGTCCCTTCATCTTCCCATCCCTTGTGCAAGAACTAAGATGGAATCACATCAATCACAAATTACATGGGCCAATTATATAGTCTGCTTTACAGGCATCTGACCAGGGCATTTGTCTGATTATAGCCTTTCACACATTAAATGATGGTTAGAATTGCTAAGCCATAAGTTTATGTCTTAAAGAAGGTCATCACATATACCCAACTGTGAAAAATTGATCGCATGCAGGCAATGCACTGCCCAGTAGCTATTATCTCTTTCAGCTTCCTAAATGTGCACAGATGTTAAATGTGTATATACCATAGGTTTCTGGCAAGCTGTTCATGCCAAGACACTCAACTTCAAATGGTCCCAGTAACTGATTCTGTTGGATCCCAGGAGAATTTCAAGAAACATTTAGCTTCTGTGTCGTTGGCAAATGCACATCTCTCATCAGTTTTTCCACTACACTTTACTCCATCTGTTTGTCTCTATCTTACTTTTTTCAGTGCACAGAACTTTGAGTTACAGAAATATATTTTGCTTTAAAAAAATGGACAGGTATGAACCAGATCACAAAGTAAAGTTTGTCACAAATCTTGGCTGGTTTGTGGTCTTTGAAGCAATGATCATGGAGGGGCACCCAGCATGAACATTCCACAGACTTTGATGTTGTTCATAGCAGTTTGTGGTGGTCTGTGAATTGATACATTTTCAAACAAACTGTCTCTGCTCAATTAAACTGTTAACAAAAATCCAAGGCAATAAGGGGATGGAATTCTCCAGCCTTGGAGACCAATTCTGCATTAGCCTTTGTCCTGGTCTCGTTCTTAGCTCTCAAGTTGCTGTGGGGCATGGAGCAAATAGGGAACATGCAGGCCCATCCCAGAGATGCCTATACAGAGTCTGGGAAAAAGAGCCACCATGAGAAAGGAGGCAAGTGCTAAGTGTGGAATTGGTCCGTTAGGAGCCCTCCAAAGCTTAACAGGCACAGCTGGCTGCCAATACCAGAGTTCCAAGTTCTGCTCTATGACATGAGGAAGCTTTATATATGCTCAGGTCAGCTCCACTCTTTCATCTGTTGGCTATTCACAATTACACACAGGGACAGGGAATTTGTTAAACCTGACTAGAGAGCACATTCATTTATTCCCTACTAATAGTGGACTCCTCTTCCCTGCTCAGGTTTAGTGTTAGGTAGACTCAGGGCTCTCAGCCATCCTGTCTCTCTGCTCACACCAAGCAGAGGGAGTTAGCTACTGAATACCTTTGCTGAGTGAGGACCCACGTTTTAAACCATCCTGATTGTGAATTCTCTTCTTTCTGGGATTTGTATGTTCAGTGGACTCAAGGCTCTGAGCCACCCCGTCTCTCTACTCACACTGAGTGGTGGGACTTAGCTGCTAGGTGCCTCATGTTTTATACTCTCCTGACTGTAAATTTCTCTCCCTGCTGGGGCTTGGGTGTTAGGTGGACTTAAGGTTCTGAGCTACCCTGTCTCTTCACTCATGCCAAGCAGGGGTCACAGATACAGGGCAGCTTGTACTCCCCTTTATTAGAGAATGGAACCTGGTGGTGATACCCCTCTTCCAAGGTTGGATGAACCATGGAAGCACCCAGTCCAGCCCTTGAATCAGGGGAAGGAATGTACCAGACTGGCCATATGGATGCACGGCACATCAGTTGTGTCCTGGAAGGGCTTGAGGACACACACCATTTGGGAGAGGGTCAGCCAGTCATTGGAGCTGATGCTGAACTCCTCTTCCCCATGCAGGATGGTCAATCAGGAGATGACATCCTTTGCAGCTATCTTCTGCTTCAGCAAATGCAAAATCATGGCATAGGTGGAGTTCCTCATACCTCTCCGCTTGCCTCTTGTGCAGATGAGCAGACTTCATGACGCACCAGGTGCTGGCAGGTCTCAAACAAGGACCATATCTTGAGTAGTGCAGTGTCCCAGGTGCTCTTGAAAGTGCTTCCCAGTCTCAGAGCACCCTTCAACACTAGCTGAAGTGAGAGCACAAGGCAGAAAATCTCTCGATGTGCACACACTTGGTTTCTGCCACAACATTGGTGCCAGCATTCACAGCCATAGATGATGTTGCCACTGCCCACCCATATCCTCAGGATTCTCTGTATCACACAGTGAGGATGTTTTACACCATACAGTCAGCATCCATCCCCTGCACAGGACTACATTGGTAGCAGGACTGTCTCCTACTGGGGCTGTGCCCCAACAATCTTGCTAGATAGAAAAAAACAACTGCACCTAAAAACCAAAACTCATTAATCACTATAATAATATTTCTATTTAGTTTACACTACAAATACAAAAGACATATTACAAATTTCAGACAGATAATTCCTAAGGTCCAGTGTCTCTTAAAGCAACATAAAGTCTTTTGAAAAAATGTCTAAAGAAATGGGCGTGTAGAAGTGATGCTTGGAGAGCAAATAGTAAGAGTGTTATTCAGTAGGGTTTGTAGAATCTTTCGGGCTCAAGTGCCGTGTTCTACTGGAGAAAGTTTTCCTTCCAGACGTTTCGTTCTCAGCTGCGGAGAACATCCTCAGTGGCATTGCAGCCGAAGCAGGCGCTCTGACCTTCTTGGCTGCTGTGCATTGAGAGGGGCCAGGGCTGCTGGAGAGCTTCTATTTCTAGGCAGGAGGGGGTGTGATGAAAGGGCAATTGGTTTGTGGATGTGCCCATTGTTTGGTGGGGCTTCCTGGAAGGGTAGTGATAAGGAAACTGGCTGTTGAATGTGACCATTGTTCTGTGTTAATTGCTGGGAGGGTTGGAAGGGGTGTGAAGATAAGGAAGATGGTTGTTGACTGTGCTGATTGTTCTGTGGAATTTGCTGGTTGTTCTGAGACTTTCTGCAATTTATAGTCTGTAGGGTGTTTTGCAGAGCTGGGTACCAAGATTGGTGGCATTGTCTCCAGATTTTGATGCAATAATTCAGAGGAAGACATGTCAGTTATCAGAGACTGTTAATTAAACAACATATTGCAAGAATGCTAATCTTTTAAGCATATTTTAAGCTTTTAAAAAATAATTGTTTGTCTGTATCCTTTATAAAGTTTATATCTCTGCTACCTGACATTACATTGGATGACATACATGGCCCAGCCTGACAAGGTCTCATTTATTTCAGATGTGGCCCTCATAACAAATGAGTTTGACACCCCTGGCCTAGAGATACCAGCAATTGCTAACACTCTTTGAAGATGAAGACTCTCACAGCAGTGATTCAGAGGGTGGGATATCAGCCCACAGTTTGGAAACATTTCCACACTCTCCCCAGTGACGTCAGTGTGGCAGAGTCCCAGGTGTGCCACACCCATGTCCAGAAGGGTGTAGCCTCCCAACACTTGTCCCTCTCTGTCCTCTGCAGGCATCTGCAAAGGGTGCACCAGGAGGAAAAAGGGGCAGCCAGACAGAGGAAGAAGAGGCCCACTCCCTCTCCACAAGGAGAAGTGGAAGGAGAGCAGGAGCCCCCCCCCCAAGGAAAGATTCCTTACACTCAGGCTGCCATGGGTGGGACATCAAGGCAGGACACACTCCAAGTGCTCAAAAGGGGTATGTGAAGGGCTCAGAAAGCAATCTCACCTCATAATTGGTGAGATGATTGCTGTGAGTGGCCAAACCTTCCCCCTCATGGAGACCATCGCCTTTCACTGGCTGCAGTGGTGATGGTCAAGGCTTAGGTCTCCAGAGTGCAAGGCAGAACTATGCACTTTATGGCAGACCTCTGGAGCAGCCAGAAAGATTGTTGGACAAAAAAACAGTGGCGGCACAATGAGAGCAAGATAGAAAAAAATAAATAAAGAAGACATATTACAAATTTCAAACAGATAATCCCTAAGGTTCAGTGTCTCTTAAAGCAACATAAAGTTCTTCCTGTATCACTCCTCAAAATTTTTCTTCTTTAGCAAAAGTCACAGAAGGTCCAAAGTTCAATCCACAAAGAAGAGTCAATATCCAGGATTCGGCTCCAAAGGGTAATTTTCCTTCACATGGTTGCCAGCTAGAAGATCCTCGTTCTGCTTTACAAAGCTTTTTTGCAAGCTGAATAACACTCAAAGATTTCAGGTTTTCATGGCTGGTAACATCATTAGGGTTTGTAGAATCTTTATAAAGGATACAGACAAACAATTATTTTTTAAAAGCTTAAAATATGCTTAAAAGATTAGCATTCTTGCAATATGTTGTTTAATTAACAGTCTCTGATAACTGACATCTCTTCCTCTGAATTATTGCATCAAAATCTGGAGACAATGCCTGTGCTGTAGCAATCTTGTGTATGCTGTTCAGGAGTGTATGTAAGTTGCAAACCTACTTTTGATGCATTTACATTCATTACAGAAATCTTATGGTCAATTCTTTCAGCCTAAGACCCAGGATCAAAACGTGAAATGGCTGGGCACTGTGAAATTTTGTACATAAGTAGCTTCATGTGCTAGTCAGTCAATGGAGAAAATACAGGCTTTGCTCTGTAGCTCTTGTGCGATTGAGCAAGCCTGATAAAGCAAGCTGTCAGGCAGAAGGAAGCAAGAGAGAGAAGGAAGCAGTAGGGTTGCCAAGTCCAATTCAAGAAATATCTGGGGACTTTGGGGGTGGAGCCAGGAGACTTTGGGGGTGGAGCCAGGAGACATTGGGGCGGAGCCAGGAACAAGAGTGTGACAAGCATAATTGAACTCCAAGAGAGTTCTGGCCATCACATTTAAAGGGACAGCACACCTTTTTAAATGTCTTCCTTCCATAGGAAATAATGAAGGATAAGGGCACCTTCTTTTGGGGCTCATAGAATTGGACCCCCTGGTCCAATCGTTTTGAAATTTGGGGGATACTTTGGGGAGAGGCACTAGATACTATATTGAAAATTTGGTGCCTCTACCTAAAAAAACAGCTCCCCCAGAGCCCCCGAAACCTCCAGATCAATTCCCCATTATACCCTATGAGAAGACGTTTCCCTCTCCACCCCCCTCCCCCCCGCCCCCCCTTTCTGGGAAATCTGATGCAGGAGACAGAACTCACTCACCTCCGGAGGTGCAAAGGCACATGGTCCTTTGGGGGCGTGGCTGGGCTCCCCTCCCTTCACCGGCCAGCTGACTGGGGGCAGGAAGCAGCCTGAGAAAACGGAAGAGCTCTGGCTGCTGCGATCGGGGCTGGGTGGGAAGGGCTGCCATTCTCCCCCTCCCCCCCCGCTTTCCCTTTTATGGCCAGCGGGGGGAGGAGGCTCCAAATCGGGAGTCTCCAGGCCTACCGGGGGATTTGGGACCCCTAGGAAGCAGGGAGTTGCTTGTGGGCCTGATAGGAGTCCTCTGGGGACTTGATCTGGCCCTCAGGCCGCACATTTGACACCCCTGCTCTAGACAGTGCTAACAACTTTTTTGCCTCTGTGGAGAGCCCCAGGAAGAGATCAGGGGAAGGAGGCTCTGAGAGCCCTGGTGATGCCTTGCTAGGGCAAGGTTCCAGTGGCCTGACAGGATGGGTTTGGTGCTTCTGACAGGAGCTTGTGGTATGCAGGGCTGGATGACTTTTTCCTCTCATTATGAGCACTCTTTGCACCCTCTTTCACCCTCATGGCACAGAGAGGTGTTCACTCTCAGGAGGGTTGAGAGGGTAAAAATATGGGAGACCTTTTTGGGGTGCCTGTAATTGAGACTCCAGGAATGTAATCCATCCTCAACTTGGAGAGATTGTAGAGGACCCAGTCTCAACATCTAGTATGGAAGCAACAACTATTACTTAGGGACATGCTTGAAATAGACTCCCTGGATTATTTTAGTGTGTGAACATTCATCGACACTTGAATCCATAAGCACTTTTTGGACAAGAAACTGTACAGTCTTTCATTATTATGCAAGATGGTTGACATCACTAATCATGTTAAATGGAAAACTGGTTTCCGCTGCTCAGGTGGGGCTGGGGTGCTCATCAAAGCTGTCATGAAGTACCTTTGGGGAGCCCCTGTTGGAAGTTTCTTATAATGTCTGCCTTTCGGTCCTTCCAAATCTGCCTTTGGAGAATTGTGGGTGGCCCATCCAGAGCAACAGGTGTTTTTTCCCTCCACAGAGTAGAAGAATTCACCATGGGTTGTGTCACTGGGCATGCTTCTCTTTCTTGTACAGAATTGTGGGTACTGGTGGGGCTGAGGTGCCTACCAAATGTCATGGGGTAAGTCTCTTTCAGAAGTCTCTTGTCATGTCTGCCCTTTTTTCTTTCAGGACCTGCTTTTGGGGATTTGGGGGCGGGGCTGAGAATAGAGGGGATGCTTGCCTTGCTTCCACTGACTGGCTGGGGGAAGGATCTGCCCAGGTAAAGTTTTCCTGTGATTTTGGTGTCACTGGCTTGTCCCTGTATCATTCCATAAACACCTATAACTGCACCTGTCTTTTCCAGAGAAAGAACTTGGGAGACCTTTTTGAGGGGTCCATAACAGGGACCACAGAAATGTAATCCACCTTCAGGTTGGAAAGTCTGTAGAGGAGCAGATGGCAGGCTGAAGTTCCCTGTGCATTTGGTGTGTGTAGCCTGTAGGGGATCCTTTCTATACGCTTTTAAACTTCTGCCTGAGACTTCCCCCAAAAGCACTTTACTGACTTGGCCTTAGTCCTGTTGAGTTTGCAGTATGCACAATGACACTGAAAGCCAGTTTGGTGTAGTGGTTAAATACACAGACTCTTATCTGGGAGAACCGAGTTTGATTCCCCACACTTCCAGCTTTCATTTTCTATTGAAAGATTCTCATGGACATTGATTCTGTTCTGCAGGGATTCTATTGCTGTTGGGTTTTGCTGTTTTTTTCCTCCATTGGAAAAATATGGGAGGTGGGATACCTTCTTGCGGGGGTGTAACTTGGACTCCACAATCCCAATTTAAAGGGCAGGTAGACACGAGTCAACCAGAGATCCTTTGTGAGTTTGGTGTCTCTAGCATATCGGGGAGCTGTTCTGAATCTGTGCCTGTCATTTCTCCGGAAAGCACTTTCCTGGGGCACATTTTTTGGGAGGCTGTATGACTGGTGCTTGCACAGGGGACTACCTTTACCTTCAACCTGAACACTGAAAATCCAATCCTCACCAGACTTGAAGGGCTGGCAGAGGAGAGTCAGCCAGAGATCCCCTGTGAGTTTAATGTCTCTAACATGGGGGGGGGGGCATTCTACCTTATCACAAATCTTACAAACAGAACTGGTTTGTCTAGCATCAAAAAGTTTGAGACAGTGCATTATTCACAAACTACACATGCCATGAAACATCAAGAACTACATTTTCCTGGTTCATGCCCATCCCTGTTTTTAAATGATGCTTCCCTTTTTGTGCATGGCTTGCAACACAGGATGTTATTAATGAAACTCAATTCTCTTCTACATCTCATTCCCTCATTCGTACTAGGTAAATCTTGAACACATGTCTTATATCTCAGTTTGATGTAGGTACCTACAAGAAATAACCAGCAAATATATATCACCAAGCCCCCTTTCCCCCCAATGAAATCAAAATTGAGAGGTTGTGGTTTTGATTAGTGGCTGTAGGTCTGTTTGGTTCTTTTCCCGATGTCCAGCTCCAAGGCTGATGCGGTGCAGCTGATTAGTGGCTATAGAAGGTCTGTTTGGTTCTTTTCCCGATGTCCAGCTCCAAGGCTGATGCGGTGCAGTCCCAACCTGACTCGACAGGGGCCCAGCCACCCGGGGGTGGGGCCTGAAGGAAGAGGAGATGGGGATCACGAATGAGAGGGGAGGAAGTGTGATGGAAGGGACAGGGAAGGAAGGGAGAACACACATGGAAGTGGGAACAGCTGTCTAAGGGCAATAAAGGAGGAGGGAACACTGACAGCTGGGGAGGAAGTAGCGGAGAAGGGTGTCAAGCATGCGGGTTCAATGACGAGTCGAAGTTGCTACAAAGACTACGTTTATTGATAGACCGATACTTTGGTAACAGGTTCTTGAGAGTAATGCCAAATACACATTGATACAATATGGTCCTGGTCGCCTTGGTGGATGACCTCCAACGGCAACTGGACCGAGGCGGTGTAGCGGTGCAGATGTTACTAGATCTGTCGGCTGCATTTGATACGGTTGACCATCGGCTACTGATCCACCGCCTCGCTGACATAGGGGTTAGGGGGTTGGCTTTACAATGGTTCTCCTCCTTTCTCATGGGTCGGGGACAAAGGGTGGTGGTTGGGGGTGAACGATCCCAGAGGCGCACACTAGACTGTGGGGTGCCTCAGGGAGCAGTTCTCTCCCCAATGTTATTTAACATCTACATGCGCCCCCTTGCCCAGATTGCCCGGAGGTTTGGGCTGGGTTGTCATCAATATGCAGATGACACCCAGCTCTATCTGCTAATGGACGGCCGCCCCGCCTCCACCCCGGGGAACCTGGACCGGGCCTTACAGGCTGTTGCAACGTGGCTTAGGCTGAGTGAGCTGAAGTTAAACCCAGCAAAGACAGAGGTTCTCTATGTGGGTCGTGGCACTCTGGGTAAGGAAATATCTCTCCCAACCTTCGACGGTGCGCCACTAAAGACGGCGCAGCGGGTGAAGAGTCTGGGTGTTTTACTGGAGCCTTCATTATCAACGGAGGCCCAGATAACAGCCACTGCCAAGTCGGCATTTTTCCATCTTAGGCGGGCGAGGCAGTTGGCCCCTTTCCTAGAGCGTCAGGACCTAGCAATGGTGATTCATGCGACGGTCACCTCAAGATTGGACTACTGTAACGCCCTCTACATAGGGCAGCCTCTGTGCTGGACCCGGAAGTTACAACTAGTGCAGAACGCGGCAGCCAGACTGTTGCTTGGTCTCCCAAGATGGGAACATATACGGCCGGGGCTACGTGAACTGCACTGGCTACCGATTGTATACCGGGTCCAGTACAAAGTGCTGGTCATTACCTTTAAAGCCCTATATGGCTGAGGACCAGCCTACCTGAAGGACCGTCTCTCCCCATACAAGCCCCAGAGAGCATTGAGGTCAGTAGGAAAAAACAGATTGACTACCCCTGGGCCAAAAGAAATCAAACTCCAAAACACCCACACACGGGCCTTTTCTTCCGCGGCCCCATATCTTTGGAACCAGCTCCCAGAGGAGGTGCGGGCCCTGCGGAACCTCGATCAATTCCGCAGGGCCTGCAAGACCACCCTTTTTAAACTGGCATTTCCAAATAGCTGAATTACAAGTGCACAACAAAGAAATATTCGCCATCAATACCAACTAACAGATATAGCGTCAGCGACAATAATATAATTAGATTCAACTAATGTAACTTAATTTAATGTAATTAGATTAATAATGGTTTTAATTAATGTATTAACTGGTTTTTAAGGCTAATCTAATGTTTATTAATGCAATGGTTTGTTAATGTATTGTTGTTGTTTTTTCCTGTTGTTAGCCGCCCTGAGCCTGCTTGGCGGGGGAGGGCGGGATACAAATAAAATTTTACTTTACTTTACTTTACTTACTTTTAAGGCCTACTTCAAAGGGATTCCAAGGGATGGGGTTGCAGGGTAGCATTCACACATAAACCATCATAAATGTCTATGTTCCCATAGTGTTATCAGGACTGTGTCCTTGCTTTCTCCAGATGTCTCTCACTCCCTTATCGGAATGTATGGGAAGGTGCTGATTACTTGGATTCAGTTCTCACTACTTCTAATTAATAGCCATAAAGTTAGACAGGGGGAAGGGAAAGAATAACAAGCTAAGAAAGTTGGATCCTCCATGATGCTTCACAGACCAGGTTTGGCAGGACCCTTACACAATCAATTATCAATGGAATTTCACCATGCTTGACAGAAGGGAGCTGAGGACAAGACAGAAGAGAGAGAGAGAGGGCAAGAAGGCCAGAGAGTGCATTCCTCCTCTGGAGTAGGATCTGTGTGAAGCAACACAGCTCACCCTCCCATTCTGAGGCCACAAGTGACACCCCGCCAGTCAAGGACGCTGACAGGGGGCGCCACAGAGTGGTGGAGAATGCAGGTACTGTGGCCTTGCTGACTTGACCACGCCCTGCGTTGCCTACCCCCCCAGGATGGCATGCCCGACAGGCCAGTTGGAGTGCAGCTGCTAGCATCCTGGAGAGTGACAACAGCTTGGCAAGCAACAGCACTGGCTCTGACAGCAGCCGGGATTCTGTGATTGAACAGCAGCTAGAAGGGCCTCGGGGAGCGTCCCCTGGTCTTGAGGCCATGGATTTTATGCAGTTCGGGCAATGGTTAGCCGAACCAGTTGGTGCGAGATGTGGCGCAGCAGAAGCAAACCTCCCAAGCCAGGATCTTGTGGGAACTGCAGCAGACGTGGTCGATCTTGCGGGAACTGCAGCAGATGTGGGAGGCCTTTGAATGCATTGCCAGAACAGCCAAATGGCCCCAAGACCAGTGGCCATTCATCCTGGACCCATACCTCATGGGGGAAGCACAGTTAGCAGTGAAAGCCTTGTTGAAGGAAGACGTGGCGGCTTACACCAAGGTCAAGAAGGCCATCCTCGACTGCTATGCCATCACCCCAGAAACTTCCTGCCATAAGTTTTGAGCAATCCAGTGGCACCCCAGCAACCGGCCCCGGTTGGTGCTGGCTGCCTTAAAGGATGCTGCCACCCAGTAACTGCAGCTGACGACTGACGACAGATGATGGGTGGTGGAGTGGGTATTCCTGGAGCAAGTGCTGCAGATAGTGCCAACCCTGGCGTGACACTGGATTGCCTGTTGGCATCCCCGCACGCTGGATGATGCCTTAGAAGTCTGGGAGAACTTCCTGATGGCTGAGTCTGTCTCAGGGGTGAAAGACAGGGGAAAGCCAGGCGCCACGCCGAGTTCCCTAACCCTGGGAAGAGGGGTACCCGTCAGCCGAAGGGGTTTGCAACCTGATGGCAGGCAGAAGGCGGGCCAGGCCCATCTCCCGTGGCAACCCCGGGCCAGCTCTGAACCACTGACCCCTCAGTGGCAACCCCCACTTCCCCTCACTGGTCCATGGGCCAGGGCCCCACCATCAGGGACTGTCAGCGTTGGTAATGAGCCCGTAACGGGGCTGACCACGCCCCTCAACCCTGGACCATGTTTCACCAAACTAGAGAGCCAGTTTGGTGTAGTGGTTAAGTGTGCAGACTCTTATCTGGGATAACCGGGTTTGATTCCCCACACCTCCACTTGCACCTGCTGGAATGGCCTTGGGTTAGCCATAGCTCTTCCAGAGGTTGTCCTTGAAAGGGCAGCTGCTGTGAGAGCTCTCTCAGCCCCACCCACCTCACAGGGTATCTGTTGTGGGGGGAGAAGATACAGGAGATTGTAAGCCGCTCTGAGTCTCTGATTCAGGGAGAAGGGTGGGGTATAAATCTGCAATTCTTCTTCTTCTTCTACCTGTGGCCAATGGGGCCATTTATTATTTATTACATTAAATTTCTATCCCACCCTCTCCACAAGCGGATTCAGGGCAGCTCACAACATTCATTTTCACAAGTAAAAAAACAATAAAACCAATAAAACATAATTCCAATTTCAATAAAAGGTGTTGCATGGATTTTGTTTTCAATATTCTAGAGAAAGATAGGAAATCTCCTGCAAAGAAGAAAGGAAAGTAGGTGGGCAGGAGGTAGGTATTCCCTAAACTTTTAATAGTTACTGCTTGCTGAATCTTTTTACTGATTTCTATTATATTCTATTTTATCTATGATATCGTATTAAGTTATGTTTCCAATAATTTTTAAAAGAATGAAATGCTGAATACTATGATAGTTAGATCCAGGTGGGTAGCCGTGTTGGTTTGAAACAATGTGACAAAGTTAGAGTTCAATAGCACCTTTAAGACCAACAAAGTTTTATTCAGGCTGTGAGCTTTTATATGCATGCACACTGTCAAACATTGTGCATGCACACTAAAGCTCACAGCCTGAATAAAACTTTGTTGGTCCAAAAGGTACTACTGGACTCTGTCACTATGATAGTTAGATAATGTTTGTCCTATTAAAACACATGAAATATATAGATCTGAACACTGTCAGAAACAGGATACTAAGCTAGATGGACTCTGAATGTATCTCAGTGTACCTGACAGTGTTCCCTAACTTTGTTACAGAAGAATAACAGATGAGTCATATATTGGAATGTTGTATCAGTAATTGATGAGCCTCTGACTAGAGTATGGGTAGAACAAATTTAGTATGAAATTTAAGAAGCAGAATTAAACTGTGGATATACTGTATGGCTTGCCTTCAACTGCATTGGAAATGATTTTTTTTTAAACATGGGAGACTGACTGCTTATTATTTTTTTCCAACAATAAATAGACCGTCTCTGAATTAGCCTGCAGCAAGTTGATTTTAGAGTTCTTTCAACTCTCCAGGGCATAGAATGAAAGTGGCAGCTCCCCACTGAGTCTAGCTACAGTTGAATCCTTTTTATGATTTGTTATGGACAGAGAGCTCATCATTTCTTGCAAAAAGAAAATTTTAGTTCTACATTCTTTTTAATTTTTTTTAAAAAACCCAACATTTAAATTAGAGAATTATTCATATGAACTGATAGAATTCATTCCTCAACACAGCACATGCCAAATTCCTCTTTTACATTCAGATAATCTACTTTATTTTGCTCTCTGGATGAGAAAAAGAAAGAGAACAGGTAAGTGTTTGGTGTGTGCTTGCAGTCCTTTATGTCCCTCTCTGCATGCATATGTGTATTAAGAGCTGAACAGAATGAAAATTATTCACAGTATTTCAAAAATATTTTCAGCACTGTTTAAAAACATTTATTGTTCACCAATTAAGTTAATTTGCTAAGACTATTGACTCCACTGTGATAATGAAATGTGAGGCAATACTCAAGAAAGTAGTGCAAAATGCAGTCAAAATGACATTGCATTGGATCCTTGGAGTATATTTGGCCAGAGCAACATAGTCTCAATTGCTTTAAGAAGATGAGCAGCTACTTAATGCATAGACTTGATGTTATGAACTTTGGCAAAGGACGCTCACTGCCTTTACTAAAGCCACTAGAGCACATGAGACAGCAAGGCACGTTTCAAAAACTGCTGGAAGAAACACCATCATCACACACATATTCTGAAATTCCACTTTGTGTACTGTCTTGATTTTAGAGTTCCCATCCCTTTTAATGTCTCTAGCCTTCTTCATGCCATACCTTTGTATTCTGATTTAATTAAGTGAACCAGAACCAGTTTATAGATGGCCAAAAATAAAAAGGGTTTCAGATTCAAAGCATTAATCCACACTTTTAGTTGGTATGCTGTGTTCTGAAACTTTGTCTCACTGTTGAAACATTGCTGCCAGTACCTTCTACCAGCGGCGTCACTGGGGCGGGGCCAAGGGGGCCATCGGCCCTCCCCCAGAGCATTCTCATTGGCCCCCCTCTCCGCCTTGCGCAAGCGTTGACGGCCGCCTCTAGGTGCTGCCCGCCCGGAGCCCGCGCCTGGAGCAGTGAGTCACCCATGGAGTCAGAGGAGAGGGGGATGGCGCTGGGACGCGGCTGAGTCAAGGCCTGACGCATGGTGGTTGGCTGGCGGGCGGCTCCTCCCGGGTGCTGGCGGGCCAGTGAAGGGAAGGGGGCTTCACGGCATCTACCGACCGGGGCACATCCACCCGCTCTGCCCCAGGCGCGGGCTCCGGGTGGGCAGCAACTAGAGGCAGCCGTCGACACTTGCGCAAGGCGGAGAGGGCGCAGCTCCCTCCAAAACACGGGCGGGGAGGGAGAGGGGCTTCCTGCCTTCCCACGCTTTTGCGTAGCCAGCAGGGCGCACTTGGCCCCAGGGTGCAACCCACCCTAGTGACACCTCTGCCTTCTACAGATATAAAACCTATTTGAAATTATTCCTTTTCTTCTTTGTATTTTAATTCCGGATTAACTTTATTCAGTGTATCTGTTCCTAATATGCATGGTAATGACAAAACAAGATTCTCTCACTCTTACATCATACATAGTGAAAATAACAAACGCTACACCTGCTGAAGATAATTCTATTAGAATAATATGACTATTAGAATAGTGCAGAAGAACTTAATGGATAACTTGAGTCAGATTGAGGTGATGAGAGGAGGTCCTATGACTGATAGAAAATTTAAAAACTGATAAATCACCAGGCCCAGATGGCATACATCCAAGAATTCTGAAAAAAACACAAAGGTGAACTTGTAGATCTCCTGACAAAAATATGTAATCTTTCATTAAAATCTACCTCCATTCCTAAGGACTAGAAGGTAGCTAATATCACCCTCATCTTTAAAAAGGGTTCCAGAGGAGATCCAGGAAATTACAGGCCAGTCAGTCTGACTTCAATACCAGGAAAGTTGGTGGAAACCAATATTAACCACAGAATGAACAAATGAACAAAAGTTTCATCAAAAGTTTTGATGAACAAAAGTTATTGAGGAAGACTCAGCATGGGTTCTGTAAGGGAAGAGCTTGTATCACTAATCTGTTAGAGTTCTTTGAGGGGGTGAACAAACATGTGGACAAAGGGGACCCAATAGATGTTGTTTATCATGAATTCCAGAAAGCTTTTGATAAAAGGCTCCTTCATAAGCTCAAGAGTCATGGGGTGAAAGGACAAGTCCTCTTGTGGATCAAAACCTGAACCTGCCTAGGCGGGGAGGCCGGGGTATAAATTAAAAGTTTATTATTATTATAATTAATAGGAAACAGAGAATGAATATAAATCGGCAATTTTTTCAGTGGAGGATGGTATGGGAGTAAGCAGTGAAGTGGCTAAGCTTGTGGATGCCACTAAATTGTTCAGGGTGGTAAGAACCAGAGACGATTGTGAGGCACTCCAAAGGGATCTGCCGAGGCTGGGTGAGTGGACGTCAACATGGCAAATGAGGTTTAATGTGTCCAAGAGCAAAGTAAAGCACATTGGGGCCAAAAATCCTAACTATAAATACAAGTTGATGGGGTGTGAACTGGCAAAGACTGACCAAGAGAGAGATCTTTGGGTCGTGGTAGATAACTCACTGAAAATGCTGAGACAGTGTGTGACTGCAATGAAAAAGGCCAATGCTATGCTGGGAATTATTAGGAAGGGAATTGAAAACAAATCAGCCAGTATCATAATGCCCCTGTATAAATCGACAGTGCGGCCTCATTAGGAGTACTGTGTCTAATTCTGGTCACCGCACCTCAAAAAAGATATAGCATTGGAAAAGGTGCTGAACAGGACAACTAAAATAATTAAAGTGTTGGAATGCTTTCCCTATGAGGAAAGGTTAAAATGTTTGAGGCTCTTTAGCTTGGAGAAACACTGACTGAGCGGGGATATGATAGAAGTTTACAAGATTATGCATGGGATAGAAAAGGTAGAGAAAGAAGGACTTTTCTCCCTTTCTCATAATAAAGTTGCTGGCAGACCCAAACCCAGCGGCGTCACTGGGGCGGGGCCAAGGGGGCCATCGGCCCTCCCCCAGAGCATTCTCATTGGCCCCCCTCTCCGCCTTGTGCAAGCGTCGACGGCCGCCTCTAGTTGCTGCCCGCCCGGAGCCTGCACCTGGAACAGTGAGTCACCCATGGAGTCGGAGGAGAGGGGGATGGCGCTGGGACGCGGCTGAGTCAAGGCCTGACGCATGGTGGTTGGCTGGCGGGTGGCTCCTCCCGGGTGCTGGAGGGCCGGTGAAGGGAAGGGGGCTTCACGGCGTCTACCGACCGGGGCACATCCACCCGCTCTGCCCCAGGTGTGGGCTCCAGGCGGGCAGCAACTAGAGGCGGCCATCGACGTTTGCGCAAGGCAGAGAGGGCGCAGCTCCCTCCAAAATACGGGCAGGGAGGGAGAGGGGCTTCCTGCCTCCCCACGCTTTTGCGCAGCCAGCAGGGCGCACTTGGCCCCAGGGTGCAACCCAACCTAGTGACACCTCTGGGGCGCACTTGGCCCCAGGGTGCAACCCACCCTAGTGACGCCTCTGCCCAAACCCACAGAGTCTTCTTGTGTAACAGGTGGTGGAACAGCTCAGCCACAGCTGCCTTGTGAGGAAGAAAAGCGTGGCAGAAATTCAAGAGGCTGAGAAATGCCTGTAACTCTGCCTTGTTGGTGGGGGCCAGTGCGTCACAGATGTCCTGGATCTTGTCCTGTGCTGGGTGGATGGTGCTAGTGTCCACTGCATAACCCAAAAAGTCAATTTTAGGCACTTTTCACACTTGACCTTCAGGCCAGCACTGGAGCACTTCGCAGAGGTGGAAAGTGAACTCTTCTTCTGTTGTGGCGGCGATCAGCACATTGTCGAAGAATGGCTGGACCCTAAGGGTGCCTTTTAAGAGAGAATCCATTAAGTTCTGGAAAATTCCCGGGGCTACAGTGACCCCAAACTGGAGGCACTTGACTTCGAAAGCACTCCTGTGTGTCACGATCACTTGGGCCTCAGCCATGGCATCGTCTACTGGAAACTGTTGGTAAGCCTGTGCCAGGTCCAACTTGCCAAAAATTTTAGCCCCTGCCAGTGATGCTAGAACATAACGCTGGAGCTCAGTGCTCTGGACGGTGCCTGTTGGTCCTGGGCTTTGCTCATCCAAATCCCATCCTCACCACCACTATAATATAGTGGGTTCAACGCAAGGAAGAAATGAGGACAGCATAGTATAGGACTGACTAACAGGGCCAATGGGGACAACTATATACAACTCAGGGTTCCCATGCAAGCACATTATTGGATCATTCAAACCAGCGGGGGGGCTCGTGATTGGAGCAGGGATTTGGATCCTATAGCCCATTGTTCCCAGTCCCCAAGCTCAGTCCTTATGGCTCCAATGAACCAGGCAGTCTCAATGAGCCAATGAGCCCATAGTAGTCTTCATTTTGGTCCTCATACACAACACTGGATATTAAATCTTAGTTATCTAAAGAATCATGCAGCCACAGGATCCAATGTAAGATATTTGTGAATTTGCAAAAGACTGCAGAACTCTAGGTCAGTTCAATAAAACTGCTGTCATCAAAGATGTACAAGTTTTTGTGTAACCTTTAAATATGCTCTAATAGCTAACCACTTCCAGTCTTTGAATGGGGAACAGACAATCATTTGTTAATGCCTAAGCCTATTTGAATCTATAAATCTAATTCTCAACAGTCCCCTCTGCCTGCAGATACTTATTTCTGCAAACAGAGGGCACAGAAAAACCCCAACAGGTTTTTCTACAGATTCAGGTGACTCCATGGTTCTTGCAGAAAAGCCCAAATAGTTTTTAAAAAACCCACTTTTTGATACCTTTTGAAATGGCCACCACAGGAATCTACTCCAGGTCCTGTCATATCAACAATGAGAGACAGAAGGGCTGGGAGGGAAGAAGCAAAAGAGGAACTGGAGCTGGGACTGGGGAGGATTACTGCTGCAGTATGAATGGCTAAATATCCGGGGGATGTATTAAAAGGACATTTGAACTTCCTTTACTCCTACTACTTTTGCTGCAGGCTCCACTGTTTTCTTAAAACTTTCGGGGGGGGGGGGAGAGGTTTCTAACTGCTTCTCCCCCTCCACCAGCTTGAGAAAGTCCTTTTACTTTTATCCTAACTAAAATAAAAACAAGAACACCAAGACTGTCTTCTCTTCTCCAGGCAGGTCAGGCAAGGCTGAGAGAGATCAGCAGCAGCTGAGGCCAAGGGCCAGTGCAGCACAATCTCTCTCACACACCAACAACATCGCAGCAGCATTGGAATGGAGTCCAGCCAGTCAGACACCTTAAAAAGGTTCTCTGGCCCTACACAGAGCAGTTTCAAAAAAATACCACTGCTCTGTGATTGGCCAGAGAACAGTGTTTACTTGGATACTCAAGTAAACAAAAGAACAACAATGTTGTTGATGGCTGGGGGATTAGCCCAGCCATCAGCTACACAACAGCCCTGCAAAGCATGCATTTGCAATGCATTTTGCAAATGCATGCTTTGGATTGGCTGCTGGGGTTCCTCTCCCCCTCCCCCTCCTTCCCTGATCCCAGGGAGGCTATGGGAGAGGCGGGAAAAGGCTTCCAAATGCAGGAAAGGAGGCAAGCAGCTCCCCTGAGGCTGCAGAAGCTCTTTTCCCGCCTTTTCTATGGACTTCCGAATACTTCCAAATATTGATTTGGAAGTATACGACACTGTATACTTCCGAATCAGGGGGTATTCGGAGGTTTATTCACTTCAGCCGAACCGAATGCACACCCCTAGCCTGCTGAGGTTGCTTCCCTCTCCAAACCTCTCCTTCTCAAGGATCCACCCACACATTTCCAGGAATCTAATAACCATAAGGGGAACTGATACTTGAAATTGGGAGATCTGTTGTGATTCCAGGAGATCTCTAAACTCCATCTGGAGGTTGGGAGCCCTAGAAAGTGAGAAGAAAGCAGGAAAAGGAGAAAGGCTATGTTAGCTTTCAGGAAATAGAAAGAGGAAATAGGAAGAGAGGGGGAAATTAGATGCCTCCCACATGACACTGAAGATTGCATTTGTATAATCCAATAATCAAATTGGCCAAGTCTGAGGATATTTATATCAGGAGATTAGGGGTACCAGGTTCTGTTACCATTGCAGCATGGGGTTTTGGGAGACATTCTGGGGTGGATGGGATGTTGTGCATATGGCTGCAATGTGATGACATTGCCCAGAAGAGACATCATCAAGCTGGTGATGTCACAAGCAACACTCTGGTTTTGGGGCAAAACTCTACAGATCTTTTGCTTCAAAACCATAGAGCTTGCCCCAAACCCAAATCATAGCTCCACAACATCCCTGATGTGATGACATCACCCATGGGGTGATGTTTGGGGACATTGGACCTGGGGGCTGGCAACCCTAGACAAGATTGATATTTCAATAAACCTGAAAAATCTGAAATCTAAAAATTATATTGGTTACTGTGTGTTTACCTATATAAACTTTGTTATATTGTTTTGCATGCTGGAGGATTTTGAGTTAAAGAGAATTTTTTTTTAAAAAAAAAAATCAGATTGTCTTTCAATTTCTATTTCTGATTTAGTCCCATAAAACTAACACAGGCAGAGGCTATATTGACACAGGAAGATATTTTGTACCACTCAACATAATGAAAAAAGTGAGGACCAAATTAGACATGATGGCATATTTATGGTGACTGTGAGAACACTGTCATCTTTAGTTTGATCCTAAGAAATTTGTAATATAAAATGAGACTAAAGATGTTTTTTTTTCTGCCAGTGGGTGGTGGGCACAAAATCTTTTAATTTCCAACCCCATGTCACTATCTTCTCCCTCTTCATCATGCAGCTACAAAATTTGGAGCACACCCCTCTATATGTATATTAAAAAAAAACAACAGCAACTTTATCCCTTATTTCTGCTTTACTGCTGTACAAAGTAAAGCCTCAGCACTTCTTGAAATAATGGGTAGAGCTGAGCCGGCATATGATGCTTAAAAGCACATTTCAGACTTTCAAAATTAGCTGACTCCACTTAGTTGTAAGGAAGACTAATATCCCTGGTACTCTTGGGACAGTTACAGTGGATTGACTTCAATGAACTTAGAAGGATGTAGCGCTGCTTAGGATTGCATTGTTAATTGCTATGGTTCATTGTAATTTAGGATAGTTGGAAAGTATGTTTCCGTCTGTAATGGTACAGAAGTGGTAAGCACAAGTTTACCTCTTTATCTGCACTGAAGCAGAAGGACCATAGTATTAATTTTTTTGCAAGAGTAGACTCTCTGTTTAAAGTTCCAATAGCAAATAATTGGAGGCTGTAAATTATTTCAGAACCTTGGATGCTTTGCCTACTTCCTGTTTCTTAAAATCAGCATGCATTTACTCAATGCAAAACACTGATAAATACATGCAAATGAATTTTAAAAGGGTGCAATTTGAAAAAAAAAATAACATGGATATTCATGTTTATTTTCAATAATGTTGTCTGGGAACCAGTATCACAAAAGTAGATGCAGCATATAAAAAATTCACATGGGCATTGCTGAGGCACAGTGATGCCTCACAGGTTTGCCCACTAGGCAAATTAGGCATTAGAGAGAGAACCCCAATACAACCACTCTAGAACAATTCAAGCAAAAAACAAAGGAGTAATTGGGGTGTATTGGAGGAAAGCATAAAGTAAGCCTCAGGCAGTAGCTCTGGAACAGTGCAGGGAACAGAACCCCAGAAAGTGATAAGATGGGTGTTAGGGATGCAGAGGAAGGAGGCAATCCCAATGCGATGACCATGGAAGTATTCAGGAGTATTCAGAGCCAAAAGGAAACCCCAGGCAGAAGAACACCAGATAGTGGTGAGGTGAGCTGGGTGATAGAATGGAAGGAGGGAACCCCAAAGCAATGATGGTGGAACATCAAAGAGGGGTGTAGTGGAGGGGAGCAAAAAGGAATCCCCAGATAGCTACTGCCAGGGATCCCAATTGATTTGCATGGGCTCAATTGAAATACATTACAGCACAAGAATAGCTACAAAGGAAATGCAGAATGGATTTTCCATTAAGGTCTCTAGGCTCAGATATACTACTCTGGGACTGTAATGACAGGCCCCAGAGTGGAATGACAACTTTTGGCAGTAACAAAAGTGTTCGCAGACTGGAAAATTATCATCTTCCTGTGCTTCAGTTGAAATTCAGCTTGCAAGTACAAATTTTGCCATAGAAATACAAATCTCTTGAGTAATCTGTTATAAATAATTCTCCAGGCATGGTGGAAATTCCGATTATCCTGATTCATTGGGGCTCAATGGGACTGTATGGCACAAGCCTTTGGCCCATCAAACTATCAATCAAGAGTACTTATGTGCCATTGATTGAGTCTGCTTCTCTTTCCTGCCCAAGTGGCTGTTGCCAGTCAGCAAAGCTGATTCTGTCAGTAAAACACAACCAACATTAGTTCTGGCAATTATGGTGGGAACACATTTTTGGCCCATCACACATCGATCACTCATCTCTGGCCTCCTATTGGTTGACTCCCTTGCCCCCATCTCCTGAAGGCCCAGGAATATTGAACAGATGTGGCAGTCTTGCCTTAGGGACAGCCAGAGCCGGCATGACATTTAGGCAACATTCGTCAGCTGCCTCGGGCTCTGGCTCTCAGTGGAATGCGTTGTTTCTGCTTGCTGAGGGGTTGGAGAAATCGTCCAGCCCCTCAGCAAGCAGAAACAACGTGAGGCTTAACTTTCAGTCTGAAAGTGCCGCCTTGTTTCTGCTTGCTGAGGGGTTGGAGAAAACTTCCAGTCCCTCAGCAAGCAGAAACAAGGGCGTAATGACATCACCATGTGACGTCATCATGCTGAGCTCACGCAATAATTATGGGGGGGGGGGTGCACAGGCCTTGGGGACAGCCACATTTCTTAGCTCTTCTCTGTCAACTGGCCTCAGAAACGGCTGCAAAGCTCCTGTGACCTCACGAAAAGCCCTATCAACAGCCCGCACAGACAGCCTTCCAGCACACATAGCCTCCGAAGGCCACTGCAATAGCCAGGGAGCCTGGAACCACCTCAGAGGGTATGGCTGTCCCACCTTTATTGTCTTTCACTCCCTCTCGCCCTCCTCCCCTCAGCCCCGCCCCAAGATGGTTGCCTGAGAAGGAGATAGGGAAGCCTCACAAGGTTGTTATTCAGATCAAATGGGGGAGAGAAATGAGAAGAATGATGTCAGCAGCTTTGGTTTCCCCCCCCCACACACACACACACACACACTGTGAAGAAAGACTGTCCTTTTTATAGAGGCTGCAGGGTTCCCAACTAGGCTTGCCAATCCCCAGGTCCCAGCGGGGGTTCTCCCGGTTTCCCAGGCTCCTTCCCATCCCAGTCAGCTGGGCGGTGGGAGAAAGCCCTGCCCCCACAGCCACCATGTGACTTTCCACCTCTGGAGGCTTCAGTCTCCGTTTGGAAAGGCTTCCTCTTCCTGGAGAACCAGTTTGGTGCAGTGGTGAAGTGCGCAGACTCTTATTCCCCACTCCTCCACTTGCACCAGCTGGGATAGCCTTGGGTCAGCCATAGCTCTGGCAGAGGTTGTCCTTGAAAGGGCAGCTGCTGTGAGAGCCCTCTCAGCCCCACCCACCTCACAGGGTGTCTGTTGTGGGGGAGGGAGATAAAGGAGTCTCTTGAGTGGAGGGCAGAATATAAATCCAATGTCTTCTTCTTCTCTTGGGATGGTGTGTCTGTGTTACTTTGAAGAAGTTGGCAACAACTCGTGAGTAGAGATGCCAATCTCTCACTTCAGAGTCGCCAGAAATGGAGGGGGGAGAAAAATGTCTGCTGGGCACTTCATTATTCCCTATGTGGAGATCGATTCTCATAGGGTATAATGGGGAATTGATCTGGACGTATCGGGGGCTCTAGGGAGGGCTGTTTTTTTAGGTAGAGGCACCACATTTTCAGTATAGCATGTAGTGCCTCTCCCCAAAATGCCCCTCAAGTTTCAAAATGATTGGATCAAGGGGTCCAATTCTATGAGCCCCAAAATAAGGTGCCCCTATCCTTCATTATTTCCTATGGAAGGAAGGCATTTTAAAAGGTGTGCTGTCCTTTTAAATGTGATGGCCAGAACTCCCTTGGAGTTCAATTATGCTTGTCACACCCTTGCTCCTGGCTCTGCCCCAATGTCTCCTGACTCCACCCCTAAAGTCTCCTGGCTCCACCCCCAAAGTCCCCAGATATTTCTTGAATTGGACTTGGCAACCCTATTTCCAACTCCAGGTTAGGAACTTCCAGATGGCAGAGATCAGCTTCCCTTGAGGTATGTGGGGGGGATTAATGCCTTCACTTGGGTTGGTGAGAAGACAGCAAAACTGGTGAGGGGGGGGGGCTTCTCCAAAGACCTGTAGTGGTACCTTTCCAGGCTGGTGGGAAATTCCTGAGGGAGAGGCCTTTCCTCCTGGGGAACCACAGTTGCAAACTTCCAGGTGAGGGCTGGAGATCACTCAGAATTACAACTGCTATCCAGTTCTTGCTGTGGAAGCTGATTGGGTGATTTTGGACCATTCACATACTTCCAGCCTAACCTCCCTCACAGGGTTGTTCAAATCACACAAGGTTAGGAACTTCCTGGAGATTTAAGGGTTGGGGCCTAGAGAGGGTGGAGTTTGAGAAGGGATGGGACCTCAGACAGGTACAATTCCATAGAATCCAAACCAACAGTTTCCTCCTGGGGAACCATTGTTGCCAATCTCCAGGTGAGTATATCAATAAACAACCCACAGGGTTGGTACACTCTACGTTCAGCAGCAGCCACCCTATGACAGTCACTGTGGCATAGGAGTTAGGGCTTCGAGTGGGCCAGAGTGCCAGACCACAGGGTTGGGTTGACAAAAATTACTAAACTATGTATTACAAAAACTGCTCTTTATAGTGAAACGTAGGTCATACTATACATACAATTACATATCCTCTCAAATCCCACATAAAGTTCACAAAACAAGTAGAGTTCCGATGTACAGGAGGCTGACTTGATATCCTGCTTCTAATTTTTCTTCCAGCAAAGGAACACTCTACGTTCAGCAGCAGCCACCCTAAAACAGCCACTGTGGCATAGGAGTTAGGGCTTCAGAATGGGATCTGCCAGACCCAGGTTCTTGCTGTGGAAGCTGACTGGGTGATTTCAGACCACTCACACACTTCCAGCCTAACCTGCCTCACAGGGTTGTTGTTCAGAGCACACAATGGGAGAGGAGAATGATGTATGCTTTTGTTCTCTCCCCCCCCCCCCCCGTAAAGAAAGTCTATCATTTTTCTATGGAGAGGCTGCAGGGAAGGGGAAGGCGATGGGAACTTGAAGTCAGAGGGGCAGATAAAAGGAAAGAGATGGGTTGCCAGCTCCAGGTTTGGAAATCCCTGGAGATTTAAGAGGTGGTGCCTAGAGAGGGTGGGGTTTGAGGAGGGATAGGACCTCAGACAGGTACAATGCCATTTTCTCCTGGGAAACCACTGGAGATAACCCAGATTTACAATTGCTCTCTAAATGGCAGAGATCAGCTCCCCTTGAAGTGTGGGGGAGTCAATGCCTTCACTTGGGTGGGGAGGATGACAGCAAGGGTGGCGCGCATTCACCCAGAGCCTCTTTCTAGAGCTCATTTTTTTTTCTTTACAACAGGCCTTACTCCTAGTGTATATATATATATATATATATATATATATATATATATATATATATATATACATTCAGTTATAACAGCAGTTTGTTATTTGAGCAACCAGCCTTAGATAAAGACTGATTTCCCATTAAGTGGTTGGGCACAAACAGATTTTTCTGCTTTTGCCTCACTCTGCTAAATGCAAGCTTTATATGTATTTAATGCACTAAAGTTGCAATAATGAAAGGAGCTATAGTTCCTATTCGTCCTTTCTTTGTCCTAGGTAATATTTAAGACCCTTTCACATATTCATGATGGTTCTTGTCTGAATATAAAACAATACAAGGTAGCTGAAATATAATTGCTACCCGTTAGAAAAAGGCAAATTGACTCAGATTGAGAAAAATCCACTGTAACCTTAATGGTGTTGTCTACAGACCATAGTTCTGGGGGAAAATATAACTAGAGTGAAACACAACAAGTTACTACTACTTTACACATGCCATCACTGGTTCTTTTGCTAATTTGAAATGCAAACAAGGGAGAGGACTGTTTCTTATACAGGACTGTGAAGTGGTTGGCTCAGCAGTTTTAAGCTTGCTGTTGATAACTTCAAGCAATGAAGGACTAGAATAAATTGCACAATCATGTAAAAAAGCTCAAAACACCTTTCAAATGGAGAATGGCTAATCTGATTTGTATCTGAGGCTGGAATAACAACTAGGGATAATGCTGAATTTCTTTTCCGCACCCTTGTAAAGTAGAGTACAGGCCAGATTCGGTAGTTCTGATTGGTGAGGGATAACTACCACAGCATAGACTTCTCAGTAGTGATGTAGTGCAATAATACCACTGAAGCAAACACATACTGTACATTCCAGTAAAACTGCATTGCACCTTTGGCACATTGCTAAGCCATAACATTATTAACCCCATGATAGAAGAACCTCAGTTTCCTTCTTCAATGAAGGACTAATGAATTGTGAAGACACACTACAGATAACAAGTGCTACAAAAAGATGTTAAATTTCCTAAAACCAAAGCAAAGTTTGCAGACACCACTCAAGACCTCATTTTTTATACAGGGTGCTTAATAAGGTCTAAATACATCAAAGTTATTATGCAAGTGTTGGTGAATACAGGGACCGTGAACAAACAGGAATTGCTGCGGCTTCTGTAAAGAAATTTAACTCTGGGGACTGCAGTGTTGAATTACATAAATAGACCCACAAAATCTCAAGAAGATTGACCCAAACTGCAATCCAATGATCATGATAAGGTTTATTTATTTCAGAAATAAAGTATATAGCAGTTGCTGCAACTGGATATTGCTGCTCCAATAAGATATCTGAGATTTCTGATATTGGATCAGATTCGTAATATCTGATAGTGGATCCCCTCAATATTCCTAATTCTAATATTTCACTCCCAAAATTATCAGAATTGGAAATAGCTGAAGCAGAAATAAGAACATAAGAACATAAGAGAAGCCATGTTGGATCAGGCCAACGGCCCATCAAGTCCAACACTCTGTGTCACACAGTGGCAAAAAATGTTATATACACACATACACTGTGGCTAATAGCCACTGATGGACCTGTGCTCCATACACTGTGGCTAATAGCCACTGATGGACCTGTGCTCCATATTTTTATCTAAACCCCTCTTGAAGGTGGCTATACTTGTGGCCGCCACCACCTCCTGTGGCAGTGAATTCCACATGTTAATCACCCTTTGGGTGAAGAAGTGACTGGGAAATAGGGTGAAGAAATGACTGGGAAATAGGGACTATGCCCCAGGTGCTCTTTAGCCATTCCACTTAAAAAGCCATTGTTTTGGGATTGGAAAATTTGTCCTCCGGACAACTTCTGTTGTGAAAACAAACTGGGGGACAAGAGAATTATTTAACCTGCTTTCACAGAGCCAGTTACATGGTAGGGAACCTGTAAGAATTTGAGGGAGCACCCCTTTTCCCCTTATATCCCCCACACTATTTCCTTCTGCCCATACTGTTATAGCTCCTAGCAACAGCTTGGGTTGAAAAAAAAATACACTATAACTTTTCTACAAACTGAAGAAATTCTACAGAAGAGATTCTGCAGAAAAACTGAGGGGTAAAACATCTCAAAATAATAGAAGCAGTCTCTGTAGCTTTAAGAAATGAATGCCCACAGTGACCTCTGATAAGCAACCACAAAGCCACCAGCCTTCAAGTCTTGGTAGGGAATGAGCAGGGCTTAGAGGCTGGGAATACTGTTGTGGTTGCCTAGAAACAGTCACTGAGGGCATCCAATGTTTCTATTCTTTTGGTTTTTAAGCCCCCCCCCCCAGCTGTATTTTTTAAGATTTCAGATTTTTCTTCAAACCCAGAACTTTCTCAGGTAATAAGAAGACTGGACCAGTCTATTCATGGTTCAAATATTTGGAATTAAGTACACGCAGCCTCTCCCTTCTCTCTCACTCTCTAGTTACCAGCCAACCCACCTTTATCTGCTCCATCTTCAGCTTTCTCACCTTCCCTCCCCTGGAAGCCTTCTTTAGGAAAACTCTGATGAAGTTGGAGGTGCTGGCTGAACCAGGCCTGATTACATGGTGGGGAACCTGCAACGAATTGTAAACGGCACCTCACTTTCCCATGTAGGTTAAGTTGGGAATGTGTAACTGGCCCCAAATCACCCAGGGAACTCTCACAGTATGGTATTGTTTCAAACCTGGGTCTCCTAGATCCTATTCTAACCATTATATCTAGGGTTGCCACGTCTAACTCAGAAAATATCTGGGGTCTTTGGGGGTGGAGCCAGGAGACTTTCACATTTCCTAAAATAAATAAGTAAAAATACAGCAGTGCAGTTCCCCTGAATACAGTCTTCATTTCCTCACCCAAGCAGCTGCACGTCCTGTGTTCTCTCTCTCTCTCTCTCTCTCACACACACACACACACACAACAGCCAAAATAAACAGTTTGCAATCCCACACTTGTGTGGTCTTACTAGGGCAATTTACTCTTGAGTTACTGAAGTTCCAGGTTCTTCAGACTAGCCCAGGGAAACCAAAGGTTCTAGTTTACCCTTTCCTATGCAAACAACTTCTGAAAAGACTATTAAACAAATGGAAGGTCTGGGCTCCTTCCTTCCTTCCTTCCTTCCTTCCTTCCTTCCTTCCTTCCTTCCTTCCTTCCTTCCTTCCTTCCTTCCTTCCTTCCTTCCTTCCTTCCTTCCTTCCTTCCTTCCTTCCTTCCTTCCTTCCTTCTGGCTTCATAGCTCACTGTTCTGCCAGCTTATCCTGCCCCCATTCAGCCTGGCTCCTAGATTTAAAGACACAGACATACCATATAAAAAGCAAGCCTTTTCAAGCATCTTCTTCCAAAGTGGAAAGGCACATGGTGGCTGATGGGGCAGAACTTCCCCCCACTGGCCAGCTGACTGGGGTCAGGAAGCAGCCTGCAAAAGTGGGAGATACCCCACTGGGACCTGGGGATTGGCAATCCTGATTATATCACACTGAAACTAACCATTATGTCACAGTAGCTTTTGTGCGTTGACTGCTGTTGAACAATAGTAAGGATTTGGGCCTTGGTGAGTCATTAAAGTCACTTGGGACAAGTTGCCTGGTGGCTGCTGCCAGGCTTGACCTCAGTAAGTGGTCTTCTCCCTCCCTCATTCATTTTCTGACAAACAGAAGGCTTTAAGGCTAGAAATGCAGTTATGGTTGCCTAGTAGTGGTCACTGGGGGGCATTTGTTTCTTAAATATACATATGTTGTTTCTATTATTTGGGGCTTTTAACCCCACCCCCATTTCTTTGTTGATTTTTTTTTTCAAATTTAGTATTTTTATGGAAAACTGAAGCTTTTCTTGGGTTTGTAGAAATCTTGTCCTAATCTGTCTCCAGTCTTTAGATTTAAGTATCAATAGATGGTGACCGTAGCGATAATGAGATATAGGGTGTTTTTAGATTCAGTTTGATCCAGAGTTTTAGAGTCTTCAAATCGCCTGCCACCATTCCGCTTTAATTATTTCCCTTTTACATTTGTGAATTTGCTGTACTCATTTTACGTAGCCAAACTTCTATATTTCCTGCTGAAAACGTTTCAATTGGGGGGGGGGGGTCTCTGATCAGAGGGCAAATGGAATACCAGTGCTTAGTTAAATGTATATGATTGCTTGGAAATGGTGTCAACACTGCAAAAAGAATGCACATTTAAAATACAAGATGAACTGAGCAATGATATGTAAACATTTCAAGTGCTGTCAGTTCTCATGCAAATTACTGCACCTTGTGGCTTTTGGAGGAGTCTTTTAAAACACATGACATTTTCTACAATACAAGTTTGAAACACTTGTAGAGAAATGGCTGGATGAAAACTAGTTTTCAGAAAAACATTACAGCAGCAGCAGCACTGGAACTCATCTCACCTAAACAAATGTAGATGCTTTGGGCAGCAATGATACAAAACAGTTGTGAGAACGTTAGGTAATGTAAAAGGTGAGTTTCCAATGGAGTGATAGAGAGTCACAAACTGTCAGTGTAAAAACACCCATATTGATGCATGGCATACCAGGCTTCCAAAGGCCAAGTCTACTGTTCATTATTTCCTATGGTCTAAAACATATATTATTTCAGAATTAATGCTTTCATTTTGGAGTATTTTTCCAATATTTAATAAAATGACTTCCTGATACAATAACAATGTTAATGGTGTTTTATGAAAACAATAATCATGCACTACTGACTTTCCAACAGGGAATTTAAATGATATTTTTGAAGACCATCCCCATAATATATAGTTCACAGTGGGAGGGGATGTGTGCGTGTGTGAGAGAGAGACAAAGAGAGGTAGATATTCCTGCATCCCCATAGAAATAATATTTGGGTTTCTCTTGGTGCCTTCATTCCTTGTTGTCAGCTAAGTTTTAAATTGTTTCATAGATATAAAAAAGAAATATATGATTTCCCTCCTCAGCAAGGTTTGAAATGGATGCAAAACAGACTGTAAAAGTGAATTGGACATAGTTACATTTCAAATTACATTGGGAACCTTTCATGTGAGTCTTATGGGTACTTATGTGGACTGATGCATCCTCACCAGACTGTTCTATCTGACTCACACTGGGTGGGATCTGGGTGAATGCTGTGCTAATATTCTCTAGAACAGTCATATGTTGAGTCCTATAGTGTATCCAGGGAAATAGCAGAGATGAAACATTAAAACCAACTTTAAGAAATAAAATGTCAGGTTTGATGCTTTTTTTTATTAAACTTTGTAAGAAGCCATAGTAATGAAAAGAGAAAATTTCACTTGGCAGTAACATTATCATTGAGACCCGTTTGCTGCCATTCCATACACTATAGCGTTTGCTGAAGATTGTTACAAACCCTTTCTTTTTTAATGCAGTTTATATGCCAACAAAGCAACTTGTTTAATTATCAGAACATAAATCACTTTTAAATTGAAAGAAAAATAATTACCAGATTTTCAAAGCATAAACTATGAAGTTAATCTGAGTATCTTTTATAACCGTTTTTGTTTCGGATATTTCTGCCCTATCTCATCTTTCATTTTTTTTTTAAAAAAAGTCTAAGTATTATCTTTAATTTCCAGTCATATGGACTTAATGGATGATTCTATACTAGATCTTTAATTCTGATTTAACCTTGTCCTTGAATGGACATTCTAGACTAAACTCAGGTTGACCCCTGGTTTTTTCTTGGATTATTTTTCATTTCTGCATTCAGTTGAGGTCACCTTGGGGTCCCCCCACTGTTGTCCTGGGTTATCGTAATCCTGTTTGCCTCAGCTGTGTTCTGTAGTGATCCTGGTGCAGATTAGTGTAGAAGCATCTACTCCATTTTGAACCTTTCAGCCCCTTTACCACCCTACTTGTAATTTCACTGATCCACCATTTGTCATGGCATGTAAGCACTTATTTTGTTAGGAGGGTTCTATTATATTTCCCCTTTCTTTTCTTTGTCATCCATTTTGAGTTACACACCGTGCAATTGCTACCAACAACCCATCTTGTTTTGTGTTTGTGTTGTGGTTCTGTCCAAAGTGGGCTGTTGGGGAGACTGGCTTCTCCCCCCATCCACATTAGATGGAATGGAGGGACTCAAATGTGGTGTGGGTGCCTCCCTTCTTGATTGTGGAGGAGAGAGCTGAGTGGGCAGCGTATGTCAAACTGCCAGGATATTCTTTTTCTCTTGTTGGGAGGAGAATGCCTTGCTTCATAAAACTTTCCTGCCTCACTTTCCCCCATACTGATCCCCAGGGTTTTGGGGTGCTGGATCCCAAGTCTGGCTGCTCCTTGGTACTCTGGAAGGCCACCTACCAAACTAAGAAGGTCCTCCCCTCACTCAGCCTCTGGATGCCCTAAAGGGAGAGCTGTTTCTCCCCCCTCCCTTCCACCTTCTCCTCTGTTGATGACTAGGAGCTCGAATATAGAATTGTCCCCCCAGTCGGAATAAAGAGGCAAACACATTATAGTTGGGTATAAAACAGGGCTGCTTTATTAACAGCTATAACCAGCATAGGGGCAAAAAAAAGGAGATGCCAAGGGACACCTGATACCATTCCCTGTCCTGTATGGGCGAGCCACATCCAGCCCCCAGTGTGAGCCATTTACTCTGGCTAGCTCCAGGCCAGCTTGGCTTGGGTTGCCCTCCCCAGCCTGGGGTCCAGGCTTGTCTAAGTCCAGTCCCCAAGGAGGGAACCCTGTGGCAGCTGCTGTCCCGGCCTGCCACTTCCCCAAATAACAGGGGAAACCACGGGGTGCTTACCAGAGATCTCAGAGCCCTAAGTTTACACGCACCACCGCCAGTGCCAAGCCTCAGTTTAGGCACTCATGCCCACTGGGTGGCCCAGAGCCACATGCAGTCCCAGCCAGATATCATCCAAAAAGGCCCTGTTACCCAATGTGGACAGGTGGACCCCATCTGCTCGATACAGGTTGCTACGATCTACCCTTATGGAAGGGTGTGGAAGATAAATCCCCAATCCAGCAGCCAATGCTTTCTGGAGGGCCCTATTGGCCTTATGCCTCACCCGTTAGATCCCTGCTGGATCCCAGGCCACCCACCAGATGCGACGGGGAAGAATAGCTGGCCATATAATGAGTATGCTGGGCCACTGCATCTGAAGCAACCTGGAGGTTCACCTCAATCTTCATGTCATCTCTCCAAAAGGAAATCCCATTGAAGGATGCCAGAAACTTTTCCCAAACCTCCAAGTTGCTTCGTGTTCCCCTGGTCCTATGGTGCGGATAGGACAGATGGTGAATTGACCAAAATTCACCAGCCACCTTCCTGGGTACCATGCCCAAGGGAGATATGCGTAAATTGAAAACTGGGGGGGAGGGCATCAAAAGGGCCAAGAACTCTTCCCTCTGTGCATTCCTTGGCAATTTTGTCCCTCACAATATGTCCCATCCTGTGGATCGAGTGCAAGTTTTGCACCCTTATTGGGTCCCTAGGGCCCTGAAATGGGATTCAGAACCCATAAAGGAAACCCTCCATCAAATAAATTCTATCAGCTGTATTGGGGTATTTGGCCACTAGGTCCCTAAGTACCCTCAGTTTGATGGGACTGGGACCCTTTACTAGGCGGTTGGGAAGAGGCCCCTGCCCCCAGATGCTATTGCCTCCTTTTGGCTTAGATTTGTTACAAGCTGAGAAGGCATGGGGCCCCCCCCGCACACCAGGCACTCATGCTTGTATTTGCAAGCCTTCCTGGCGCAAACCCCTTGGGATGTATACTCCGAACACAGTAGTCGGGGTTGAACCGACTGCCGGCTGTCATGCGGGAACCTGAATTACTTGCTTGCTTACTTACCAGGTGACCACTGTCTGACCTGTCCCTCGAGTTGTGCTTAGCTGGCGACATCAACTGCAGCCAAAGCTGCTGGTTGATCTGATCCCAAGGCAACATGGGATTGAAGGCAACTCGCATACGAAACTCCTTGTCATACTGCAGCCAGGCAGCCCCCGAGAAGTCCGTATAGGCCTTATAAATGATGTCGTAGTACTGAAATAGTGGTGCCGCCCATAGAGGCTGTGCACACGCTATGACCCCTGCATAAATCAAAAAGCCTGGCAGCCAATTGGCCCATTTTCTATCTACCTTTCTATGTTTCGATTTCTTCTTATCTTTCTTGTCTAAGTCTTCCTTATCCTTCTTCTCTAACTCCCTGTAAAGAAGGCTGAAGATGTTGACATATCTAACCCCTCAAAATCTTTTCCCGGGTTGCGACCGTCAAATGGTTACCCAAAGGCATTGCTATGTCTCCAAAGGGGTGACATGAAAATGGAAGCACACCATAGAAGAAAGACCCCAAGCCCCCCACTGGGGAGTGGACCAGGCAGGTGACATTTGTGCACAGGGATGTTGGCCCCAGGGCAATGGCCCCACAGATGTCTGCTGTGATGGAGCTGCCTGATAAGGTGTCTGGGCATTTTCAACCAGGGGAACTTCCAGGGCCCCCAAATATAAAACTAGTTCTGCGCCGGAACAGCCATAGCCTGTGACCCCCCCCCCCAGCCTTCCCTGGGTGTCCACCCGTCATCCCTATCGCCAACGATAGACCTAGGGGATAAGGCTGTCCCTGGGACCCCAAGGCCACACACTCCCAGTCTGCTGAGAATTGATCTTACCTTCTGAGTCAGCTACTGGGACAGCAACTGCTACAGGTGCCAGGGCCGATGGCCGGCTCACAGCTGCTCCTGCTCCTTGTGCACGATCCTCCTCGCCCTCCAGTGTAAGGCTTGAGCCCTCACCTCCATCTTGGTCAGGTTGACCCTGTAAAGCAGACAAATGAGCCAGAATCTCTTTTTCAAAAGCCCAAGTGGAGGTCCTGGCTGCCTTATGGCCCCTAGCCTGCTGAGAAGGCCCAGCTGAAGGTCCCATCTGCTTCTCCAAAGCCCCTAACTGAGCAATAATTGCCTGCCACATCTGGGCCTCTTCCTACTCTCCCAGGACATTGGGCACTGGGCGCTTGCTGGATGGTTTCTTAAGGGGCTGCTTGCCCTTGGGCAAGCCCTGGCCCTTCTTAGGACCCATTATGCAACCACCAGCACCCCACAAAATATCCCATCTCTAATCTGCCCACCCCCGAGCTGATCCTCAATGAACACTGGGAAATGTCCCAGGAGCAGGCAAGGCTAGCAACAAACTGGAGCCCTAATATGGCTCTCAAGGCTCTATGGGCCCCGGTGGTGAGAGGGGGGTGGATTTTACCAGCGCCTAAGGGGCAAGAAGACTGCCACATAGCGGCCCAGTAGCTGCACCGACTGCGCCGCACCCTCCGGGTCTAGGCAGCCGTCAGCACTGCCCAAAAGCCGCTGCCCAGGGCCTGTGTGGCCAAAAACTGCCTCCGTGCTCCATGGGGAGTTGTGCTGCATCACTCCAAACTGCCGAATGCCACCTCCTCGCCCCGCAGCTGAAGGTTGCTCGCCGCCAAAAGCCGCCTCCTCACCCCATCCAGGAGATGCGTGCTTTGCGAGACTGGCTTCCGACGCTGCCATCCTCGGCCTAAAGGGAATGGATATGAAAGCATCCTTCCTTGCTAAGAACAAGAAGAAACTGCGTGCCTGGGGGCGTGCCTGGGGCTAATAAGGCCCCAGCCCTCCCCCCGCCAGCCAGTCTTTGTATGGACGGGAAGGCCTATTAGCCTCCCATCCTTCCAGGGAGGCAAACATGGCCCCCGCCCTATGCCAACGAGGCTTCGGTGCAGTCAGGAGGGACCGCATTAATAACCCAGTACAGGCAGGCAATTTGAACTGGGACAACTAGTAGTGTGGAAAAAATAATCAGGGATAAATAATCATGGATAAATGGAAGGAAAATGGCCCTGATCTGAACTCTGGAAAAAAAAACTGGGTTTAGATCCTAGTGGGGAATAACCCAATATGCGACTGGTCATTAGGAAAGACTCTAAGGCTGGGTACAGACAGGTAGCTTGGGGTGGCAGCCTCCCAGCTCAGAAAAAAAAGCTGGCACAGTTCGAGGTACCCTGGGACAGTCAGGCAGTGTGCAGCCTGCTGTCACAAGAGGGATGGGCTGTGCATGCTCCAATGGAGCGGTCAGATCACTCAAGCACATGGGAGGCACTTCCCTGGTGATCCCTGGCCATTCAGATGGCCAGGAAAGGCAACCTGGAAGTGCTTCAGAGATTTGCTACCACTTAGTAAGTGCTAGCTTTTTAAGGCAGCAGAGAAGCACCAGAGGATGACGTAAGGGCAGGAGCAAGGCGGGACCCAAATGTTCATGTTTGAATGTGCAATTTAAATCCAGCTGTGGGGGTTCTTGTGTTGGCCCAAATAGGCTGTCTGTATTCAGCCTAACAGGCAAGTGTTAAGGAAAGTACAGGTTATGGCTTAGTATGAAATCTGGATGATTTCAGTGCAGATCTGAGAGTCTTACTCTGAAAAAGTTTGAGAGTGAGAGTCATGAGGAATCACCCCAAGAAGGCTCTTGTGGGTGACAATCATTATGGTACATTTAAGAGCTGTAATTTACTGTTTTTACTCCATATAAGTCTCTTACTCATAAGGGTAGTGGGAATGAGTAAGAAATTACTATTTCAATAAAACTAATATTAAAAACTTTCTTATATATTAGTATTGATTTCCCAAAGGGCAGGCTTCATCATCACACTCAGATTATTTATTCATTCCTATTTTACATCTTAACCATTGCAGACAGTTTTGCAAAATACTGACTAACTTTGACATATGTCAGATAAATGCATGGCGAAGGCTGGAAAATATAATCCATTGCCAAATCATTTTTCAGCAAGATAAACTGCAGCTTCTCATCCAGCTTTCAGCACAGCTGATTTATGTAGCCAACTATGCTGAGACTTAGGAAGAACAATTTCAGCATCAACTAATACTATTAAGTTGCAATAGAACCTAATATTAAATTACCATCTTTCAAAGCATAACTGATGCTAAGCAAAAGCATATTCTTCTTATAAGGGGGCGCAGATTCACCCTTATGAAATAAGATAGTTATAGGTCAGTTGATAAAAATGCATACGGAAAGACAGTGAGCAAGAGCAGCCTTCATATAAAGGCTAATGGAGTATAACTAGAAAGCAATCTGTTCATGGCTCTGGTGAATTGATGGATGCTGTTGTGCCCAGTTGTCTAATCTAAGGAAGGCTTGGGACACCATTGAAACATCTGGGCAAAGCTGGAGAAATTATAAACTTGCTATACCTTCCCCACAGGCATTCGTTGCATGCAGCTGTGAAAGGAGTGAACTTACAAGGTCTTTGAGAAACCTAGTTTCAATGTGGCATTTTGATTGGGTAATTGTATAGTGATTGGCAAGAGAGAAGCAGAGAAAGAGACAGTATGAGAAGAGTGGCAGAACATGATGTGAGAGAACTAAGAGGAAGACTGGATGTAGAGAGTTAACTGAGTTTATAGAAGGAAAGAAGGAAATCTATGTGGTGGGAAAGAGTAGGCCCTCTTATCATTGGTGTCAGGTGGGTGGCTGAGTTCCAGGTTTTAGGAGACGTACCCTGTATGTTTTTCTGAGCCTCTAACATGAATTTGAGCGGACTTTGGAGGATGGTGGAAGAAAGGAGGGCTTGGCATGACTTGTTCCATGGGGCTGCAAAGAATCAGGCTCAACCGTGCAACCGAATAACAACAAATCACCCTCCACATATCATTTAGCCCTGTTGTGGCTAGCTGTTGAGGAAGACCAGTCTTAATCCAGAGCCAGAGCTATTGTATAAATCAAGTGTCACCTTAGATATCAATTTGGCCCTCTATTGTCATTTCAAATAAGTTTGTGTAGCCTGTTTTAATCCTCTCAACACATGCCTCACCCCAACTGTCATACTGAAGCCTCCCACTATCCGCCACTTTTTGGTGACATAGGAGTCACATGTTCTGACATCTCCACAGTGTCACCAGTCACGTGATCTACTGATCACAGATCCCATGACTTCATCCCCTGAAGGCACAACTCAGGTAATATAAGGCCAAGCACATGGCAATTTCACTCTCTCTGCCTGAGCAACATGTAACCAGATTGTGTCCCCCCCACTCTTAAGTAAGGAGCATCAGACATGGCACATGGCAGTGCATGTCAAAATCTTCTAGTTGTAACTGGACCCTAAGCCCATCAGGACCAGGAAGTATACCCTGTCTATGTTTTACCCTTGTGTTACCCCTGTATCTCGCACCAACTCTCTTTACGATCTTCTTTAGCATGATGCTTCAAAGAGCCGCAGTAGATTTAGATGATGATGATGGTGTCTACATCTGCTATCGCACTGATGGCAGCCTGTTCAACCTGAGGTGACTAAAGGCCCACTCCAAGACAATGGAAAAACTTATCCGAGAGCTACTGTTTGCTGATGATGCTGCACTCGTCTCCCACTCGGTATCAGCTCTGCAGCATATGACGTCTTGCTTTGCAGAGGCTGCCAAGCTATTCGGCCTAGAAGTTAGTCTGAAGAAGACAGAAGTTCTCCACCAGCCTGCACCCCAGGAAGATTATCACCCTCCTTGCATCACTGTGGGTGAATCAGTTTTGAAGACAGTCTAGCAGTTCAGCTACCTGGGGTGCATCATCTCCTCAGACGCCAAGATCAACAAGGAGATTGACAATAGACTGGCAAAGGCAAACCGTGCATTTGGCCGACTGCATAAAAGGGTGTGGAGCAACAAGCATCTGAAAAAAGGCACAAAGATCAATGTTTACAAAGCGGTTGTGATGACAACCCTCATCTACGGCTCCGAATCGTGGGTTTTATACCGACATCACCTGCGACTCCTTGAGCGCTTTCATCAATGCTGCCTTCGCACCATCCTCAACATCCACTGGAGTGACTTTGTGACCAACACTGAAGTCCTCAAGCGGGCGGAGGTTACAAGCATCGAGGCATTGCTGTTGAAGACGCAGCTGCGCTGGACAGGGCATATCTCCAGGATGGAAAACCACCACCTTCCCAAGATTGCCCTGTATGGCGAACTTTCCACCGGCCATCGAAATAGAGGGGCACCAAAGAAGAGGTACAAGGACTCCTTGAAGAAATCCCTTGGTACCTGTTGCATTAACCATCACCAGTGGTGTGACCTAGCCTCAGATCGCAAAGCATGGAGGCACACCATCCACCAGGCTGTCTCTTCCTTTGAGAACGCACGCATAGCTGGTCTTGAGGACAAAAGGAGATTGAGGAAGAATCGTACTGCTACAGCACCAACCCCAAATGAGACTTTTCCCTGCAGCCACTGTGGCCGGACCTGCCTGTCCTGCATTGGCCTTGTCAGCCACCAGCGAGCCTGCAGCAGATGTGGACTACTGCACCTTTCTTAAATCTTTGTTCGCGAAGTCAAGCCGAGAGACCCCTGTATATTTCATGCTGTTTTCCTAGGGTTGTGGTTGAATGATTTTGCATCCTTGTATGATTGGCTAAAATCAATGGTGTTTTTATTATAAAATATAGGCAAACATCTCCTCATTACTGGGTGACTTCCAAAGCAGATATCTTCTGTATACATAGATCCTGATCTCACTAGTTGCCCACCAAACTAATTCCCCAAACCTATTTTTAGGGCAATTTGGCTAACAAAGGAACCCTCTTACTGCAATAGGTGACTAAAGGATTGCTAGACAAAATATTTGGTGTATGGTGGCCCAGTGACTATGTATGATGGTGCAAAAACTCAGTTGGCTGGAACTCCTTCCAGGGCTGACTGGTAGCTAGTGTCATAGGATATTTGAACCAGGGACTCTGAGCATGCTATACCTTCCCTTTTCACATTGATAGTGACCTTTAGAACCTTGCTTGCCATGGTAAGGATATATGGTTGCTGGTGATACCATAGCAGAATATGGATACATGAAATGTTCTAGTCTGGCATCTTCCTTTTATTTTACAACCAGTTGGCCTGATGCTGAGCAAAAGGAGGCATATGCTGTCTTGAAATCATTCCTGTCAGATAGATCTGAACCCATGTATCTTGTTTTTTACATGGATGTTCTTTCATCACCAATAAGTTACTGGGGGGTTGGCTTGGCAAGCTCCTAAAAATGTGCAGCTATATACTCTCCTAGTAATATTCTGGTATCTGCCTCCCCCTTTTCTGGAACAATTGGTGCATGGTGCAGGTTCACTATGAACTCAGTTGCAATTGCTATGCTGTCTGTAATTTATCTTGAAGGCTTAAATTTTCTCTCCTCTGTTGAACAAGTATAGGATAATATCTAGCAACATCATTGCAATGCTAGCATTGGCAATTCCCTGGCATCAGGGTCTTAGGATTGGACTGTAAGTTTTTCAGTATTGATTAACGGAAGAACATTATTTTTAAAAACCCACAATCACATGTAATCTCAGCTGTGTACATCTTACACTTCCTTAAAATTTTGAGTGAATAAAATAGATTTAAAGGACCTCCTAAGAGTTTCTGCTGACAGCACGCACACCCCATACCTTCTCAGGGAGCCAGTTTTATAAAGTGGAATCAACCACCAAGAAAGCACAGCCCTTCATTGATGCCAGGTAGGCTACCTTCAGTAAGATCCATTCTTGCACAGGTTACATACAGAGAGAAAGATTGCCCTTTGGGTACGCTTCATGTTCTGAGTGAAATAAAGTGAGTTCAGCCAGCTCTGAATCAACCAAGAACACTTTATTGCAAGAAGAAACAGTCATAGAGGAACACAGGCAAAACTGTAACTATAAGAACATAAGAGAAGCCATGCTGGATCAGGCCAATAGCCCATCCAGTCCAACACTCTGTGTCACAGAGTGGCCAATATGTGTGTGTGTGTATACACACACATACACATATGAACATATGAAGCTGCCTTATACTGAATCAGACCTTTGGTCCATCAAAGTCAGTATTGTCTTCTTGGACTGGCAGCAGCTCTCCAGGGTCTCAAGCTGAGTTTTTTTCACACCTATTTGCCTGGACCCTTTTTTGGAGATGCCAGGGATTGAACCTGGGACCTTCTGCTTCCCAAGCAGATGCTCTACCACTGAGCCACCATCCCTCCCCAACATACATACACACACACACACACACACACACACACACACATATATATACTGGGGCTAATAGCCACTGATGGACCTCTGCTCCATATTTTTATCCAATCCCCTCTTAAAGCTGGCTATGCTTGTAGCCACCATCACCTCCTGTGGCAGTAAAGAAGTACTTCCTTTTATCCATTTTAACCTGACTGCTCAGCAATTTCATTAAATGCCCATGAGTTCTTGTATTGTGAGAAAGGGAGAAAAGTACTTCTTTCTCTATATACTATATACAATCTGGCCATGGTTAACCACGCCCCCACCCCCACCAACAGGCAATAGTTACTCCTATTGGCTCACTCCAGAATCCTTCATTTGCATCTATTTATTGCAAGTTGTTACATGCCTGACATCCTGATTAGCCAATTCTTCCAGGTTTCAGGATCCTGGTTTGCAAAGAGTGCCTGTCTAAAGCTCAGGCAACAAAAACCCAGTGAGATGCAATACATAACAAAGGGCTTTAAAGGTCGTAGCTAACCAGAATGGAAATCAAAAATTAATCAGCAGTCAATTAGGCTGTTATAAAATAGGTAATATTCACTGCAGTCAGTGCCTTAAAACTGGGCTGTCACATTCTGAACCAGCTTCATTTTCCATTTTGTCTTCAAATCACAAAGAACACATACCTTTATTCAACAATAATTCATAGCAGTGTACTCAAAAGTATTGGTAAAGAATCTGAACTATTTAAAACTACCATAATCCTTTGTTACAGTACAAAAATAAAAGTCTATATTGGAGGATTGTGTCAGAATCACTAGTGTTCCAAAGTCATAGCTTCCAAGGTTTATAGCCAGAATCAGGCCTCGGATTCAGTGGGAGCCCACAGCAGCACAGCTCCTGAACCTTTCTGAGAATTTCACCTCCTCCTCCTGAGAGTTCCACTTACTTGTCCATTGAATAGTATGTGCAACTGCATAACAATCCCTGGATGAGCTCCACCACTTATTTTTTTACAAAATGACCTTTGGTCAGAATGTAACAGCGTTTACTTGAGAATAGGCCCAAATGTTTTCATTACGGTAGCCAAATCGAACTAAGAATATATGTGGGGACTTTGGATGTGGACCCAGGAGACTTTGGAGAGCCAGTTTGGTGTAGTGGTTAAGTGTGCAGACTCTTATCTGGGAGAACCGGGTTTGATTCCCCACTCCTCCACTTGCACTTGCTAGCATGGCCTAGGGTCAGCCATAGCTCTGGCAGAGGTTGTCCTTGAAAGGGCAGCTGCTGTGAGAGCCCTCTCCAGCCCCACCCACCTCACAGGGTGTCTGTTGTGGGGGAGGAAGGTAAAGGAGATTGTGAGCCGCTCTGAGACTCTTTGGAGTGGAGGGTGGGATATAAATCCAATATCTTCTTCTTCTTTGGGGGTGGACCCAGGAGACTTTCACACTTGCTAAAATAACTAAGTAAAAATACAGCAGCGCCATTCCCCTGAATAAAGTCTTCATTTCCTCATCTCCAAGCAGCTACATGTCCTGTGCTCCCTTTCCCCCATCTCTCTCTCTCACACACACACCCCCCAGCTAAAATAAACAGTTTGCAACCCCACATTTGTGTGGTCTCACTAGGGGAATTTACTTACGAGTTGTTGAAGTTCCAAGTTCTTCAGGCTAACACGGGGAAACCAAAGGTTTTAGCTTACCCTTTCCTATGCAAACAACTTCTGAAAAGATTATAAAACAAACAGATTCTGGGCAGCTTCCTTCTTTCCTTACAGTCACTGGGAGAAACCATGTTGCTCTGCTAGCTCACCCCACTTGCATTCAGCCTGGCTTTTAGATTTAAAGGCACAAAGACACCATCTAAGAAGCAAGCCTTTCCAAGAATCTTCTTAAACCTTTTGAAATGGAAGGAACAGGGTGGCTGTTGGGGCGGGGCTTCCCCCAGCCGGCCAGCTGAGTAGGGTTACCAATCCCCAAGTGGGGGCAGGCGATGCCCCAGTTTGGAGGCCCTCCCCCCACTTTGGGTCATCAGAAAGCAGGGGGGGAGGGGGGAGGGAAATGTCTGCTGGGCACTCCATAGAGACCAATTCCCATAGGCTATAATGGAGAATTGATCTGCAGGTATCTGGGGCTTGGGGGGGCTATTATTTTTGAGACAGAGCCATCAAATTTGCAGCATAGCATCCAATGCCTCTCCTCAATGCCTCACCCTCCAAGTTTCTAAAGGATTGGATTAGGGGGTCCAATTTTATGAGCCCTAAAAGACAGTGCCCCTATTGCGCATTATTTCCAATGGAGGGAAGGCATTTAAAAGGTGTGTGGCCCTTTTAAATGTGATGGCCAGAACTTCCTTTGAATTTCACTTATGCTTGTCCTTGCTCCTGGCCCCACCCCCAAGGTCTCCTTGCTCCACCCACAAAGTCCCCAGGTATTTCTTGAATTGGACCTGGCAACCCTACAACTGACTGGGAGTGGAAAGGAGCCTGCAAAATCAGGAGATCCCCCACTGGGACCTGGGGATTGACAAGCCTAGTTTTCATATTTATTATTTTTATTTATTTAGCATATTTATATACTTCTTTTCTCCTGGAGCAAAGGACTCAAAGTGGCTTACAAACATCAAAGGCATGAAAAAAAAATCTGAACTAACTGCAACGATTCAAAATCTGAGTTTAAAAAAGCTATACCAGCAAGAAACCGCCCAGAGAGACAATAAATAAATAAATCAGTTGTGGAGCATATAATTTAAAAACAAACTAACAAAACATAGAAAAGGTGACAGTCTGTGGGCCAAGGTGGCAAGTAGCCCCTCTTTTCCAGTCCCAGGTCTTTATTTGATCTCTAGGCAGGGACAGAGTTGCAGCTTTGCAGGTGGCATGAAAAGCTGGCAATCAGCAGGCCAAGGTGGTAAGCAGTTTCTCCCTTTCCAGTTTGAATTGCCAACCTGGTGGGGCCTAGATATCTTTCAGAATCACAACTGATCCTCTGATGCCAGAGATCAGCTCCCCGGAGAAAATGACTGCTTTGGAGAGTAGATTCTATGGTATTATACTCTATTGAGGTCTCTCACCTCCTTAAGCCCAGCCTTCCACAGGTTCCACCTCCAAATCTCCAGGAATTTCCCAACCCACAGATGGCAACTCTATTCCCAGTCCCAAGTTTTTATATCATTTCTAAGCAAGGGCAAAATTGCAGCTCTGCAGACCAAGGTAGTAAGCAGCCACTCTTTTCCCAGTCCCACGTCTCCCCTTCATTCCCAATGAACCCAATAAAAGTATCCTTGGAGCTGCAACCTTCAATTGATTACACCAATTGTTCTTTCTTGTTGTGCTACTTCAATTTGTCATTTTCAAAGAAGTACTTCCAAAACAGGCTCCTGGGTCTGTCTGCTCATTTTTCTTAGGAAAATTTTGTACTGGAAACAATTTAATTAGCTCTTTGTTATCAGTAATAAGATAGCTATTCTTCTCTGTCTATAGCAACAAACATTAGTTCCAGTTTTTACTAGTTACAAATAAGGTTTCAGTTAATAATTTCACAAACAGAGCATTAGTGTTATAAGTAGATATGTGCATTATCAAATTCTCTTTTTTCCTGATAAATGTTAATTTGCTTTCCATGCTTGCTTGAGTTTGACTTTCTACAACAAACTAAGTTAAATTTAATTTAAATCAGTATTTGCCCAAATAGCTCCCCCCCATTTTTTCTGTAAATGCAGGTAATCGTTACAGTGGCTAGAAACCCTATCCTCCTACTATACGTAGCCCCCTAATTTGAAATCTTCAGGATCTGTCTGAGGACATAGAGAAATCTGCAAACAGAGAGCTTAGACAATATACAATGTGATCTGGATAGAGTTAATATGTTAGAGTTTTGAAACAAATTTATTACTTTAAAGGGCTTGCCAGTATTTGGCCAGCACTGACTTGGTTCTGAACTCAGAATGGAAATGCTGCCACTCCTCATTTCTGCATGCAATTTTTTTGTCAAAGTTGCTCTCTGTTAGTATGATCAGACTAAGCAATTGGTGCAGCAGAGTATCATACACTCAGAGAAAGCTAGTTCACAAACTAGTTCCATGTAAAGACAATGGGGAGAGGCATTGCTGCCTGAACTGGGAATAAAAGGGAGAATGTAAAAAATACTTGGCTGGCCTGACAAGATGAGAAGGAGGAGGAGACTGGATTTATATCCTGCCATATACTCTGAATCTCAGAGTGGTCACAACCTCCTTTACTTCTCCCCCCCATAACAGACACCCTGTGAGGTAGGTGGGGCTGAGAGAGCTCTCACAGAGGCTGGCCTTTCAAGGATAACTCTTATGAGAGCTATAGCTGACCCAAAACCATTCCAGCAGCTGCAAGTGGAGGAGTGGCGAATCAAACCCATTCCTCCCAGATAAGAGTCTGCACATTTAACCACTACACCAAACTGAAGAGGGTACAATCTGAGATTACTTGAAGATGGAGTTGGGGAGATGGTTGCCAGGTTCTCCCAGCTACTGGTGGGAGATGGGGGTTGGGTTGCCAGGTCCATACTGAGAAATTCCTGGAGATTTGGAGGTAGAGCCTGGGGAGAACAAGGACCTTAATGAGGTATAGTGCCATCCTCCAAAATATATGTTTTCTTCAGGGGCACAGATCTCTTTAGTCTGGAGATGAGCTGTAATCCTGGGGATTCCCAGGTCCCACTTAGAGGTTCATATCTCTAGTTCTTGGGCATGGTAGTGTCCTTGCCTGATTCCAGGTTAACATCTGAGTACCAAGAGGAGCCAAATCCAAATTACTAGACAAAAAGAGGTCTATTTATACTATAGTAAAGGGTCTGTTGAATTTTTGGGATTTGAATTTGGGAGGGAAACAATCCAGGTTTGGTAGAGCTATGAGGCTTTGCTGAAGTACGGGAACATGATTGAATTAAAATGAAGAGACAAATGAGTAGCTTGAGTGGTGGTAGAAATTGACCTACATAATGTTCTGTTCTTTGGGCAAGCCAGGATATCTGCTCTTATTCTGAGTACAATTGATTAATTTAACACTCAAGCAGGGGAGTGCAGTATTCACAGATATTTTCTGGGTGTCATTAAAGTAATTGCCAGGCATCCAAGATAGCATCCTAAAAACAGATGCCTTGGGACCATCCGTGGGCTAGGTTGGCATTTTATTTCCTCTGCTGTATGGTTAATTTTAAAATTATCTTTAATGACAAACAATATGCTTTCCAAAATGGGAGAGGGACCCCAGTAGCCGTTTTTTTCTTGTCTAATACATCAGAGGTACAAGATTCCAAAGTTAGGGGCTTCTTGAATGGCTTACCCACCTGGGTGGAGTGGGGGCTTCTGGCAACTTGATAGAGTTTGTAGTTTTGGTGGTTTGGAGTAGGAAGACATTACTGTCATTCATGCTTCTGCTATGAATATTTGTATCTATTATTGCCAGTAATCAGCAACTCCTGAAGAAAAGGTTTTTGGTGAAATAATGGATGTGAAGGTGACTGTCACTGGAGGCATAATTCCAAGATGGATGCTTTCAGGAGATAGGCCACATCAGCAGTGCTGCAGCAAAGTAGAAGTGTGTTTAGGAACTGTTTCAGCGGAGTACACCCTGATCCAGCAATGTTTGGGTGTTTTTAGCTAGAGGAAACCCAAACAGGTCATGTGTGTTTTTCTGGCCATAGGATATTTTTTGCTAATGTAGTCTGTCATCAAGTTGGTGATGATCCAAGAGTAGTTGTAAAAACCTGATTGGGTTAGAAGGCTGGGCAAATGAGCCAAATACGGTATAAAAATCAAGATGTGTCCAACAGCAAATCAGAGAATGAGGATACAGGCCTCTTTCCCTCATTTTCTGTCTTTCAGATATTCATCTGAAGGAAGACCCCTTGAAAGTAAGGCCTTTTTCTACCAAGAAATCTTTGGACCACCTTTGAATATGCTTCATTACCCCTTTTTGAAAGACTAGCAAGATTATTACTTAGTTTTTTTTTTCTTTATCTCTTATTTGCTGGTATTTCTCTATATCAGGGGTGGCCAACAGTAGCTCTCCAGATGTTTTTTTGCCTACAACTCCCATCAGTCCCAGCCATTGGCCATGCTGGCTGGGACTGATGGGAGTTGTAGGCAAAAAAACATCTGGAGAGCTACCGTTGGCCACCCCTGCTCTATACTACTTTATGCTACTTAAAGAAATACTACTGCTTTATCCTTGGCAGGGTTACTTTAGGTTGAACTAAGCTATATGCTCTCAGTAGGGCTGCCAGGTTTCTGCAGGGTGCCTGGGATCCCCTGGTTTGGGTGTCCTAACCCACCAGCAGGCCACCGGGGGATCCCCACCCCAAAAAGCCCTGTAGTCACACAACGTGCACTGTATGATGATGCCACCCAGAAGTGACATCATCGTGCCAAGCATGTCATACTGGGGATGCTCTAGGATTCACAGTAAAAACTCTATGGTACCTAGAGGAGTCCCCCCCACCACAGTGGTGGAGGGACTTGGCAACCCTAGTTCTCAGTATTTTTCTATGTCAGGATATGTTCTGGAGACCTTTAATGTAATCAAAAGAGAAAATCCTTGTCAGAATTCATGTGTTAATAAAACCCCACAAAATGGCATAACCTGGTATTCCTAATGCTTTCTGATGCAAGCTCCAGCACCGAGATGAGTTTTTTTGCTTTTTGTTTTCTTTTGGAACTGCTCACAGATGAAGTTTTTCTACTGCCCTTGATTCTTGAGAAGAAGTTTTTTTTTCTGTCCTTGCTTCTTGGAAAGAAAAAAAGTTATTGGCTAGTTCAGTGTTGTATTGAGTAAAGCTGAAAATAAGATTTTGCTTTGTGCTTTTTGTTTTGTTTTTTCTTCTGCTGCTGTAAAAACGCAGCTTATATACTGGTTTTGTATGTATGTGTTTTATACGTGTTATGTATAAGATCTTGTATGCATAAGATATGCTGTAAAATTCGCACACATTGATTCTGTATTCACACACATTGAGCTTAATGATGTATCAGATAATTGAGACTATCCGGCCCCTTCCCAGCCGAGCAGTCCAATGACTGATGAGGCTGGGGGCCGCCCATTGCCCGCGCGGATCCGAGGCAATGGGTCATCCCAGGAGGGAGGGGGTGATGGGCAGCCTTAAGAGGCTGCCCACGCCCCCCATCACGCAGTTGGAAATCGCTCTCGACCTGAGCAGGCACCTACCAGCTGCTGCTGTCTGCTGCAGGCCTCGGGAGAGCGTTCGGCATCTGTGGGGCTCGGGATGAGGCGAGGACTGCCGCGGTGCTGCCCGACGTCGGTTTGACGCGGCGGCGCCGTCCCTGCGCGTCAGAAGCCTTCCTAGGAGCTGGAAGAGCGGTGTGAGGCTTTCCCGCGGCTGCGTGCTTTCTCGCGGTTGGAGCCCCCTCCCCCACCCGACCCCTTCTTGTTTAGGCCTCGTTCAGGCTGAAGGTCACCTGACGGGCCGCGCGGCCCGATCGGGATTGTGTTTGAGCGGATCCTTTTTGGGGGCGTTTAGGGAGAGTGTGGGGCCGCGTTAGTCCTCCTGCCCCCCCCACTCCTCCTCTCTTGGTGGCCGGGTGGGCGTCTGCTGGGCAGGGCAGTAGCTTCCCCTCCCCCTCCTCCCAGCACACACACACACGCCAGGCACTTCTGGTGCCGGGCCTGTGAGGGGGGCAGAGGCTTCTTGGTCTTTGTGTGGGGTGTTTGAGAGCTTTAGCTTTCATTTGTCAGCTAGGGCCGGGTTCCTTTGCGTTGTAGCAGTGCCCGGCTCCTTTCCCTCACCCCTAGTCTTGGTTTTTAGTGGGGCAACCCCCGCTATAGGTGGTCAGTGTGCTCACTGTCTTGTGTGCTGGTTGAAGTCTTAAAATGGGTCCTAAGAAGGGGCAAGGCAATAAAAAAGGAAATCAGCCGGCCAAGCGCCCCGTCAAGAGGCCAGCCCCTGAGGCTCCCCCGCAGGATGAGGGTGATGAAGCTCAGACACGCCAGGCCATTATGGCTCAGTTGGCAGCCCTGGAGGAGGCAAGGGGTTTGGCGGGCCCTTCCAGACGGGCCACTGGCTTGCTAGGGTCGGGTAGAGCTGCCACCATTGCCTTCCAGAGGGAGGTGCTGGCTCGTCTTTCTGTTTTACAGGGAGCCGAAGGAGGCGGTGGTGCGCCAAAGGAAGGAGTGCCCCAGGAAGAGGAGCAGGCTGAAGAGCCGGATGCGGTGGTGGTGGTGCCGCCTTCTGGGGATGGTAAGTTGCCTGTGCCACAGCAGGGAGCGGTGTGGCCATGGGGCCCGTGGGGGCCCAATGTAGCTTCCGCTTCGAGGCCTGTGGGAGGAGCCCAAGGTGTAGGGACCAATTACTTGGGGGCCGGGTCACTTCTGGGGAGACCGGCGGGTCCTAGTTCTCTGCCGCTGGCGAGCACTTCCACTGCAGTGCCCACGCCTGATAGTTCTGGTTTTCCATGGAGTGCGGCGCCTGGGAGCGATGGTTATGGTGGTAGTTTCGGGTCAGGCGGACAGGGTCCGGCAATGTGTGTGCCCCCATGGGGATGGCAGCAAGCCTCGGCCGCTTCTCTACCATGGTCCGGGCAGCATGGTGCATTCTGGGGTTTTCCACCTCACCCACCTGTTCCTTACGGTTCTTTGGACTTCCATGCTGTTCCATTTGGGGACCCTGCCATGCCCCTGGGCGACCATCTCACAGTAGCAACCAGGGAAAAAATTCTGAAAGGCGAATACGTTGATGTATTCAGCCTGTTATACAGAGAACTGGAAAAAAAATCGAAGGACGAGCTTGACGAGAAGGATAAGGAGAAGCTCAAGCGTCGTAAAGTTGATCGAACATGGGCAAATTGGCTCCCTGGTTTTCTGATTTATGCGGGCGTCATTGCTAGGGCCCAGCCATGGAGAGCCGCCCCATTGTTCCAGTATTGTGATATAATTTATCGGGCATATAATGACTTCGCTGGAGGGGCGTGGCTTCAGTATGATGAGCAGTTCCGCATGCGTGCGGCAGTTAATCCTTTCCTTCAGTGGAATCAGATTAACCAGCAGCTTTGGCTGCAGCTCATGGCGCCCGCAAAACCAAATGCCGGTGAGCGATCTGACAGTGGTCATTTAGTGCAAAAGACAGGAGGAACGACCTTCTCTGGCGCCCGCGCTTCCGCGGGGCAGTCGGTTCAGCCACGGCTGCTTTGCTGGGAGTTCACCTCCCAAGGTTCGTGCTCCAGGAAGGCCTGTAAATATAAACACGAATGCCCGATTTGTGCAGGCCCTCATGCCTTCACGGCATGCACCAGATCAAAACAGAGGTGGCCTAACAAGTGGACAGGCGGTGGCGCCGGTCAACACCCTCCAAAAGGGCCCCAGCCCCATACGTCTGAGGGTTCTTAAATACTGGTTGGAATTTTACCCTCGTAGGGATGATGCTGTCTATTTAGCAGAGGGGTTCTCAGTTGGATTTAGGATCCCTTATGAAGGCCCTCGTACTCCATTCTTCTCCTCCAATTTGCGTTCAGTTAGGGGTTTGGAAAGCGTTGTTAGGCAAAAGATTAGTAAGGAATGCGCTGAAGGTCGGGTTTTAGGCCCGTTTAAATCTCCCCCCCTGCCGAACTTGCGGGTGTCCCCCCTGGGAGTGGTACCTAAGAAAGCAGTAGGCGAATACCGGTTGATTCACCACCTTTCTTACCCAAGGGGTCGATCAGTAAATGATGCCATCCCATCTGAGCTGTGTTCGGTAAAATATACCTCTTTTGACCGAGCAGTTCTGATTGTTCGGCGGTGTGGGTCGGGTGCTGAGTTGGCAAAGTGCGATATAAAATCAGCCTTTCGCCTCCTCCCAGTTCACCCCAGTGACTTTGAATTACTAGGTTTTGCGTTTGAAGGAAGTTATTATGTTGATAGGGCACTTCCTATGGGGTGCTCTGTTTCTTGTTCAGCGTTTGAGCGTTTTAGTTCATTTTTGGAATGGGCCTTATGATTTAGGACTGGAATTCAGGACACGGTTCATTATCTGGACGATTTTCTTTTTGTAGGCCCCGCGGGCTCTGGGCAGTGCTTGTCCCTGTTAACGGCTTTTGTGCACATGGCTAAGGAATTAGGGGTACCGTTGGCTCCTGAAAAGACCGAAGGCCCCGCCACGGTCCTTACCTTCCTGGGCATCGAGCTTGATACGGTGCGCCAGTTTTCCAGGCTGCCTGAGGACAAGCGGGTGAGCCTTTTAGCTAGGATTCGAGCGGTTCTGGTTAAGCGCAAGGTCACCTTATTGGAGTTACAGCAGCTCGTGGGCCACTTGAATTTCGCCTGTAAGTTTGTGGCCCCGGGCAGGGCCTTTTTGCGCCAATTCTGTGACGGTATGGTCAATCTGCGCCTGCCACATCATTTCACCCGCATCACTTCGGAGATGCGGGAGGACCTTACGGTCTGGGAAACATTTTTGCAGGATTTTAATGGAATTTCTTTCTGGCGCAGGGACGTGCAGCTTGAAGCCGAGTTGCAGATTGTATTCGATGCCTCTGGTTCCATTAGTTTTGGTGTTTACTTTAGGGGGCACTGGTGTGCCGAGCAATGGCCGCGAGCTTGGTTGGGCACTGAGTTGTGTCGGAACTTAACGTTCCTGGAGTTTTTTCCGATTGCCGTGGCTGTTTTTCTTTGGGGAGAAGCCCTTGCCGATTCCACAGTTCACTTCTGGTGCGACAACATGGCCGTGGTCCATGTCGTCAACAGGTTAACCTCTAAGTCTCCAGCAGTTATGCGGCTTGTCAGGGCATTTACTTTGCATTGTTTGAAATTGAATATATTGTTCTTAGCTAAGCATGTTCCTGGCACTTGTAACGGGGTGGCGGACGCTCTGTCTCGCCAACAGATGGACCGTTTCCGTCAGTTAGCCCCGGAGGCCGACCTGTTGCCCGCGCGCATCCCGGCGGAGTTATGGCTGATTGGAGAAAAGAAGTGAGCCGGGCGATACACCTGGCCATAGCGCCCAGCACTAAAAGGTCGTATGACCGGGCGGCCAGCCAGTTTTTGTCTTTTAGAAAGGGGGCAGGATTACAGGAGGTTTGGCCCGTTCCTGTTGAACAGTTGTTGCAATTCTTTGTGCATCAAAAACAGCGGGGTTTGTCTGTTAAGTCTATTAAAGGCCAGATGGCGGCACTGGCTTTTATGAGTAAGGCCATGGGGCACAGCGATGCCACTAAAGACTTTCGCATTCAGAAAATGTTTGAGGGATGGTCTCGTGAAGTTGGACCTAGGTCCGACAGGAGGCAGCCTATTTCGCCATCTATTCTTCGGGGGCTTTGCGCTTCCTGGGCCCTTGTTTGTGGTTCTGCTTTTGAGGAGGCACTTTTTCATAGCGCCTCATTGACGGCCTTCTTTGGGGCCTTTAGAGTATCTGAGCTGGTTTCACTTTCCCGCTCTGATGTTTCCGCCAGGGCCCTGCAGTTTAGGGATGTTACGTTATTTAGCGACCGCGTGGAGTTTAGAGTCCGCCGTTCAAAGACGGATCAGAAGCAGCACGGCTGCACTGTTAGGATCGGAACTTGCGCTAAGGGTGAGTTATGCCCAGTTACGGCACTCAAAAATTACCTTGAATGGCGTGGGGCATCTGATGGCCCTCTTTTCCGCCATGCCGATGAAGCCCCCTTGACAAAGTACCAATTCTGGGCCATCACTAGCCATGCCTTGCAACATTTGGGCCTTGGCGGTCAAAAATTTGGTACTCATTCCTTTAGAATCGGGGCGGCTTCCACAGCCGCGGCGCTGGGGTATGGGGGAGATGATATCCACCGGGTCGGGCGGTGGAAATCTGGGGCCTACCGGTCCTATATTAGGCCATTGCGGTCTTAAGGCAGGTTTGTTGTCTCCTCTAGTCGTAGCGAACCGTGTTGGTGCCAGTTATTATTACTGTTTCCAGTTCTAATAGTTTTCTCTTTTAGGGGCTGTTGCTGGCAATGAGAGGAGGAGGATCCTTATATGCGGCCACAGCATTGTCTTTTGGGCGGCACACCAGGCCCGTCGGACACCGATCGGTTCACAACTGGGCCTGAGTGACAGAGCAGTGATCACCTGGCAAGGCCGCCGAGGATTGAGGTGGCCTGGGCTCTTGCCTATGTCGTTCAGGGAGCTGGTCGCCCCTCCTCCGCAGATTCTTGTAATTCATCTGGGAGAGAACAACTTGGGTTTGGTCAAGGGCAAGGCCCTTTCGATTCAGGCCCAGTCGGACCTTCTTTTGATTAAGAAACGGTGGCCGGGCGTCCTTATCCTGTGGTCGGCCATGTTGCCGCGCCGTGTTTGGCGGACTGCATGGGACCCTGAAGGTTTGGAGCGCGCCAGGATAAAGGCCAACCGGGCACTGCGTAAGGCCCTGTGTGGTGGGCTTGGAGATTACATCCCCCACCCTTCGATTCTATCCAGTATGCCAGAATTATATCGTGATGACGGGGTGCATTTGTCAGAAAAGGGCAACGAGTTGTTCTTATCCGACTTGCGGCAAGGGCTGGTTCAGGTCTTATAGTTTGGGGGTACAGCGGCCTAAGCAGAGGCTTGGCGCTGTCCTTGGCAGTTTGTGGTTGGCATTATGTTTTGGGGATCGGTGAGCTCCCGTAGCATTGCGCCATTTGGTGCATGACTTCCTGGGGAACCGCAAGCTGTACGACCCAAGGTTGGCTCCAGGGAGTCTGTTGGATCCCGGCACGCGGTGAGCGTCCGCATCCCAGGCTGCTGCCTGTGGGGATGGCGGAGCTCCGGTGAGCGGTGATCAAGTTGCCGGGCCGGCCGGGTCTGAGCCGGTTGATTGGCTCACACCCAGGGCTCAGGGGGCTCGCCCAGTTTCAGGTCAAGGAGGTGGTCGGGATGACCCCTGGCTTGTCCTGTCCCCATGTTTTGCCCTTGCCGTTAAGTTAATAAAGTGGCCCTTTTAACCCAACTTGTTGTCTGCCTCGTTATTCCGCCTGGGGGGGCAATCCGGCCCCTTCCCAGCCGAGCAGTCCAATGACTGACGAGGCTGGGGGCCGCCCATTGCCTCCCCGCGCGGATCCGAGGCAATGGTTCATCCCAGGAGGGAGGGGGTGATGGGCAGCCTTAAGAGGCTGCCCACGCCCCCCATCACGCAGTTGGAAATCGCTCTCGGCCCGCCCGCCCGCCCTTCATGCAGTTCAGGCAGAGGCTGGTCGCCTGTTTTGGGGGCCAGGTAGGAATTTTTCACCCTCGGATGATTGGCCTGATCCGGGGGTGTTTTTGCCTACCCTGTACTGCTGATGTCTGGCGCTGGCAATTGGAATGGCGGTTCCGTTATATAGTTTGGTCACTGGCAGTTTGTGGTTGGCGTTATGTTTTGGGGATCGGTGAGCTCCTGTAGCATCGCGCCATTTGGTGCATGACTTCCTGGGGAACCGCAAGCTGTACGGCCCAAGGTTGGCTCCAGGGAGTCTGTTGGATCCCGGCACGCGGTGAGCGTCCGCATCCCAGGCTGCTGCCTGTGGGGATGGCGGAGCTCCGGTGAGCGGTGATCAAGTTGCCGGGCCGGCCGGGTCTGAGCCGGTTGATTGGCTCACACCCGGGGCTCAGGGGGCTCGCCCAGTTTCAGGTCAAGGAGGTGGTCGGGATGACCCCTGACTTGTCCTGTCCCCATGTTTTGCCCTTGCCGTTAAGTTAATAAAGTGGCCCTTTTAACCCAACTTGTTGTCTGCCTCGTTATTCCGCCTGGGGGGGCAATGTAATGGTTTCCTAAGTGTCTTAAATTATTGGGTTGGATCATAAAGAGTTCCAAAATGGGGGACTGTGGTGGAATTTATTTTGGGTTGGCCCTCTTTATGATCTTAAACATACTCTTTATGAAATTGGCTACAAGAACTCTTTCTGAAAGTAGCCATGCTCTTATGTAATGAGCACTAAGCTCTTAAAACACCTTAGAAGCCTCTATATTTCTCTATGATTATTGGCTGCAGTTATGGAATTTGGCCACTAGAGGTCTCAGCCTTTCAGCACCATGAAGCATCTATATTAGGGCTAGATGGGGTAACTGGGTCCTCTTCAGGCTTCCTCTTCAGGCAGGAAGTACCATATATGGTAAATATCCTTACAAGCAAGAAGGAAACAACATGGTGGATGCCTGCTCCAAAGTAGCCTAAAGGTAATGGTTGTCTAAGGACAGCCTCAGCCATGATTGTTTTGAGTTAGCTCTGATCATTGATAGCTGGCCATGGAATTGTTTGCAGCTATGTGACCCAGTAGATCTGATATGAGATCGTTGGAGCCTTTATAAAACCTGCACTTTTTAGCAAAAGGCGCTGACTGTATGAGAGGGACCTCTCTGTCAGTCCAGCCAAAAAATTTACAATCCCTGTTAATTTCTGTTGGGATCTCAAACATAGAGAAAGTGCTCAGACTTGGAATCTAGAGCATAGCATCTACTAAGACTTGGGACTCAGATTCTAAATGGGAAAATGTAGACTAATAGGAAGAAGTCTCTGTTGGGACTTATATTTTTTTATTATGTTTATTGTATGTTATGTTTTATGCCTGACTGAATTCTAACTATGTAATTGTTTTCTTAAATGTACTAAGTTTATCTAACTGTTTTGTTTTCTAGTCTTCTGTGTAAAGGAGAAACTTGGAGTCTAATAAACTGTTTGCTTTTCTAAACATGGAGTTTAAGAAAGTTTATCTACGAGGTCTTAAAACTTATTAGTGAGTAGGTATTAGCCTTTTTATAACTGCAGGTTCTTCTGGATTCTGCAGATTTTGATTTTGGGGTTTTAGGTTTTCTGCTGTTGGGGGGTACAAAAGAAATCCCCCAACAACCTTAATTGTATAATCACATTTAAAAGCAAATCATCGCCAACATTTATATTCCCTCCCACCTCCAAAGTTGCATGATCTTTGAGTTAGGATTATTTACATGATCAAAAACAGTCATATATTTTAAAGCATGGATTTCCACTAAGAGGTAGCATCTGATTGAGGATGCATGCATAACAGGCAAACTTACTCTGAATCCAAACTTTGTCTGCATTGTCAATTTATTACTATTTTATTGGTTTTTATTACAAAGTTGCATGATCTTTGAGTTAGGATTTATTTATGGCAGATATACATGATCAAAAACATTCATGTATTTTAAAGCATGGGTTTCCACTAAGAGGTAGCATCTGATGATGGAGGATGCATGCATAACAGGCAAACTTACTCTGGATCCAAACTTTGCCTGCATTGTCAATTATTACTATTTATTGGTTTTTATTACAAATTACCAATTCTTCTATCATGCTCTTCAATTTAACAGAAAAGTGTTAAGTCCAGGGCTTGTGTTTGTTTGTTTGTAGCAGGAACTCCTTTGCATATTAGGCAAACCCTAGTTTACAGAGTTTACAGGGCTCTTATTACAGGGCCTACTCTAAGCTCTTGTAGGATTGGCTACATCAGATGTATGTGGCCTAATATGCAAAGGAGTTCCTGCAACAAAAAAAGCCCTAGTTAAATCTTGTTCCACCACCACCTCCATCTCTCTGACAAGGGAATAATCTTCTTTGGATGTGTTTAAACAGAGGCTACATGGTAATCTGACAGCCAGGGCTGGCCCTAGGGCACATAGCACCCCAGGCAACCTCGCCCCCCACCACCCCTCTCTGCGGTGCCATGCCCTGCTGCTCCCACTGCACCTCCTCCTTCCTCCCCGTTTCAATGCACAAGAAGGGGCAGTGGAGAGCTGTGCTCCCTGGGCACTTTAAAGGCCAACCCCCCCACTGATCAGCTGATCGGTGGGTAAAACACACCGAAGGTTCACAGCTCCTATGCTGGCCCTCTTGTGTGATCAAGATCAGTGCAGAGTTGGGGGCAGCAGTGGCAGGAAGGACGAGTGAGCTGCTGAAAGAGTGTCTGCCACAGCTGCCTCCCCCCCCCCTTCCTTCCCCCATGATCCAGGAAGGAAGGGGGGAGGAGGAGGCAGCCACTCTTTCAGCGGTTCACTCATCCTTCCTGCCACTGCTGCCCCCTCAACCCTGCAGTGATCTTGATCGCACTGGAGGACCAGCATAGGAGCCGTGCACCTCTGGTGTATTTTACCCGCCAATCAGCTGATTGTGGGGGGTGGCCTTTAAAGAGCCCAGGGAGTGCGGCACTCAACTGCCCTTCCCAGGCATTGAAATGGGGAGGGAGGGAGGAGGAAACTGGGGAGGCAAATAGGGATTTGCCTAGGGGGCAGGCAGGGGGAGAGCTGAATTCAGCATCCACTCAGCTGGTGCCCCCTGCTGGTGCCCTAGGCAAATGCCTAATTTGCCTGTGGGCGGGCTGGCCCTGCTGACAGCAATGCTGAGTCTGTGAATTCAGGAAGAGCAGGGAAGGGTTACATCAGTGATTAGTTTTCGTGACCCTTTCTTATATGTCTAGGGAAATGCTGATCACCACTTTGGACTCAAGAAACAATTTTTCTCCAGACCAATTTGGCCAGGGATCCTGGAGGTTTTTTGCCATATTCTTGGCATGGTGCAGGGGTCACTGGGGATGGGGGGAGGTATTTCCTGCATTGTTCAGGGGGTTGGACTAGACGACCCTGGAGGTACCATCCAACTCTATTATTCTATTATTTCCAGCCTACTCAGTGTAAAGCGGTCCCGTGGCACAGAGTGGTAAAGCAGCAGTACTGCAGTACTGTGGTCTGAACTCTCTGCTCACGACCTGAGTTTGATTCCGGTGGAAGCTGGATTCAGGTAGCTGACCCCAGGTTGACTCAGCCTTCCATCCTTCCGAGGTCGGTAAAATGAGTACCCAGCTTGCTGGGAGAAAAGTGTAAAAGACTGGGGAAGGCAATGGCAAACCACCCCATAAAAAGTCTGCCGTGAAAACATTGTGAAAGCAACGTCACCCTAGAATTGGAAATGACTGGTGCTTGCACAGGGGGACTCAGTGTCAAAAGCTAATGATAGGCTGGCTTGGAAATGGCTCTTTATGGTCAGATATCTAGAGATGTTAGTCATTCAATTCTACCTATAACCTGTACTGCAACTGCCAACTTTAGCCATTACCAATACAGTCATTCAAACTTAGCTGTCAAACTTAGAGTCATTCAAACTTTAATAACTGTAAATCCTATTCTTTCATAACATCATGGATCAGATTTTTTAAAAAAGAAACTCATCCAGCCAATCTGAAAAGAGCCTGAAAAATTCCTGTTCCAACACCAGAAGCAGCCAGTTGACCCCACATTATTTTGATAGGGAGAGTCAATTACAGAAATATTGTATCTATGAGGGTACTTACCTACCTACCTAACCACATGCACGCAGATTTTCCATCATCTGGTGATATCTTCTATCATCTTCTCCGCATTGGCTGTAACCCACAGTATCCTCACCACCATTTAAAAAAATATCCATGCAAAAGTGCATAAAGAAAACGTTATAATAAATTACAATGAGAATCTTGGGTTTGCATTCATATATTCATATATCTGTAGAAGTCAGACTAATGAAGTCAGTACAGAGGGTTCAACTTCATAATGTTCAAACACTGCTTGAATATAGTTCTCTTCTTTGTCAGCTTTAGCTCAGTTTTTTCACTTTTATCTGAAGAAATGTGCATGCACATGAAACATACCCAGAATTAAACTTTGTTGGTCTTAAAGGTGCCACTGGACTCCAACTTTTATCTATAACTTCAGAGCAACATGGCTACCTGCCACCTGAATCTATCTTTTATCACCCCAGTTTACCTTTCCCCTGACTTTTTTGTTGCACTGGTGGTAGCTGACTTTTGTTGCGCTGGTAGTAGCTGCTATAATCACTTTGCCATTTTAAGTTGCTCTAGCATATATCATTATTTAAACTCTAAAGGCACTTAAGCAGGAGAAAACTTTAGATTATATACTATGGGAAATCTTAAATTTTCCAGTGATGACCCCCCCCCCCCACCAGCATAAGTTACAGCAGAAGCAGAAAAAGAAAAAAAAATCTACTGAGAGCTCCTCCACTCTGTTTACGTGTGGTAACATATGAATCTATCCCAAGGCCGCCTTCTTAAACATCTAACATTTACACTTTAGGTATTAAAGCACTATTAAATGAAGATAAGGCTGTGGGATTCAGACAGCCCTGCATGTCTCATTTACAGTAGTGGATAAGAAAAATCTTAGAACATCTAAAGTATAACCTGAGGCTGCGGTCACACTTGTGTCTTGGCATGATCTGGCTGCACTTGTATTTGTGGTAGTTTAAATAGTAGCAGGAAGGGGTGACCAGACAGCGCACCCTGAAGCGGCTCCTCCATGCACAGTCCTATGCTGAAGCATCCACATTATTGGTGCCTCAGCCATAGAGTGTAGTGTCCGGTTGGGAGTGGGGAAACAGCTGTACATGCACATACTGTATGTAAACATCCCTGCCAGGCAAAAAAATAAAATGACAGAGATGGAAGTGACCATTCACACTTCCCATCTGTTCATGACAGGGGGGGAATCAGACATAGGAAAAAACAGCATGAAATCACTGGCATACATTAATACCAGACTATCCCCAGCGTTATCAAATTCCCAGGATGGGCTGGACCCGGGTGCTAACAAATGGGCATGGAAGGCAGATGTTGCTTTTTACATCCACAAAGATAATGTGTTGATACTGCTTGTGTAACCACAGCCTGAGATTCTGTGTGACTGAATGCACTCACAGCATGGGAGCCTATCTTTTAGTTGCTTACATGGTAATTCCTGTTCTCCTGGTTAGTTGATAATTACCAACTGCCACACTTGTGTGCAATGATACATATCTTTAATTGATAATCAGGCAACCACCTGTTTTAAGAAAATGCTTTTGGAGTTAGGAAAGCATGATAGTAACTAAAACATTTGAAAGAAGGCTGTTATGGAAGCTCGTTATTAAAATACATAAAGTAAATACATAAAGAAGTAACTGCTCCACCTTGCTACCACACTACCAAACAATTGATAAAATCTGGGCAAAGAGAGACACTGCATGACACTTGAAGAGAGACAGCACCTGTGACACCCCTCTGGCTCAAAACTTCCAAGCCCTTAAGGATTACTCCCTCATCAACTGTCTGGGAACTATATTTCACACTATTACTTCTAATTGAATAGAAGAAGCACGATGTGGAGTGATAAGGTTTAAGTATAATTAATTATACAACAAAAGGGTTTGTTGTAAGGACAAATTGGAACACAGAAATTCAGTTGGTAATGTAGAACAGTGCATCCCAGCCTGTGGGTTGAGACACAAAAATGTGTCACAAAGCTTCTGAAAGTGTGTCACAGTCCATTCCTCCCTAATGGTGGCTTCTGTCCTTTCCATACTTGTCTTTTTTCCTCCTTGCCATCTTCTCACATTCTCATTCCCCGCCTCCTTAATTGTGAAAATAATGAGTAGGAAAAAATCTTGAGGCAACTAGTAATTTCATGATAGTTCCTGAAAGAAGGAAGGAGCTGTTTAGCATGCCATGGAAATACCAGAGGTATTAGCAGACCAACCCCTCCTCTCGCAGAGCTGCAGTTTATAGCTTATAGTGGCAGAAATACCTCTGTACATCACCTAATATCTTAGTGCAGTGCACTGCCAGGGCCAAAATGTACCAAGATGGATGGCAGCCTGGCATCAGTGTGAGAAAAAGTTTTCAAGGTGTAAATCAGAGCAGCTGCCTGGCTACTACCCCCTCCTTGACCTGGAAAGATGTAGGACTTTAGACCAATGGATCACCCAAGATCATTGATTCACTTGGCATAATTCCATCAGCACACAGCCTCAGCACCTCAGCCTCAACCATTACACCCTGATTAAGCAGCAAATAATCAGTTCTTAATTTTTTTCACTTTCCCAGTTGCTCTTCCCATCTGGTGCTTGTAGAGCCATCAAGCCTCTCACACCTTTTGACTATCACTGGTGAAAACCATTAAGTCATTGTTTTAGGGCAAGCATGTAATCCTCACCTAGGAGTACATTTTGTCCTATACAGTGCTACCCAGCAACATGTGTGCGTATATACACATGCACATTGGATCCTTTGTCACACTTCTCTGTGGGTCTACACTTTCTCTTCCCAAAACACTGGCCATTTTGCTCTTTGTCTGCTGCTTCTGCAGATCTCTTCAAGGTTGGTAATTATTGTCCTTCCCTAAAAATCTCTCCCCTTCCTCCCTGTTTTCTTCATTAGTTCATCTGCGTGTGTATCCATTTTTGTTTTATTTTCTTTTTAATAAAAACTTTTTCCAGTAGAACATCTTTCTTGTTTATTTGAGAGTTTTCTTAAGGGGAAAAATCCTGTTATACATAGGTACAGAGACCCAGTTACCTGACTCTCGCTTTATCTCTTTTGCTAATTCCCCCAACTGATTAGGAGACTGCCTATTTGAGTAACAGAGGAGGACAGAAAGAGTTTGTGGAGTGTGGACTCTGTCTTGGTGGGGCTTGTTCAGCAGCCCAAGCTTTGCTCAGCCCCCTTCATTCTGCCACTCCCCTCTACTTGTGAAAAATATACTGCACCAAGCTCCTTGATGCCAACCTCTTCATTGCTATATGCCAGCTTTGTGTATCTCCTCAACCCCAGGCCCTCTGAGTGCACCTCCTCAGACTTCAGCTGGCAGGGGATAAGGAGACTGGGGTTCATAAGAACATAAGAGAAGCCATGTTGGATCAGGCCAACGGCCCATCCAGTCCCACACTTTGTGTCACACAGTGGCAAAATTTTTTATACATACACACACACTGTGGCTAATAGCCACTGATGGACCTGTGCTCCATATTTTTATCTAAACCCCTCTTAAAGGTGGCTATACTTGTGGCCGCCACCACCTCCTGTGGCAGTGAATTCCACATGTTAATCACCCTTTGGGTGAAGAAGTACTTCCTTTTATCCGTTTTAACCTGTCTGCTCAGCAATTTCATCGAATGCCCATGAGTTCTTGTATTGTGAGAAAGGGAGAAAAGTACTTCTTTCTCTACTTTCTCCATCCCATGCATTATCTTGTAAACCTCTATCATGTCACCCCGCAGTCGACGTTTCTCCAAGCTAAAGAGCCCCAAGCGTTTCAACCTTTCTTCATAGGGAAAGTGCTCCAGCCCTTTAATCATTCCAGTTGCCCTTTTCTGGACTTTCTCCAATGCTATAATATCCTTTTTGAGGTGCGGTGACCAGAACTGCACACAGTACTCCAAATGAGACCGCACCATCGATTTATACAGGGGCATTATGATACTGGCTGATTTGTTTTCAATTCCCTTCCTAATAATTCCCAGCATGGCGTTGGCCTTTTTTATTGCAAACGCACACTGTCTTGAAATTTTCAGTGAGTTATCTACCACGACCCCAAGATCTCTCTCTTGGTCAGTCTCTGCCAGTTCACACCCCATCAACTTGTATTTGTAGCTGGGATTCTTGGCCCCAATGTGCATTACTTTGCACTTGGCCACATTGAACCGCATCTGCCACGTTGATGCCCACTCACCCAGCCTCAACAGATCCCTTTGGAGTTCCTCACAATCCTCTCTGGTTCTCCCCACCCTGAACAATTTAGTGTCATCCGCAAACTTGGCCACTTCACTGCTCACTCCCAACTCTAAATCATTTATGAATAAGTTAAAGAGCAAAGGACCCAGTACCGAGCCCTGCGGCACTCCACTGCTTACCGTCCTCCACTGCGAAGACTGCCCATTTATACTCACTCTCTGCTTCCTATTACTCAGTCAGTTTTTGATCCACAAGAGGACCTGTCCTTTAACTCCATGACTCTCAAGCTTTCTAAGGAGCCTTTGATGAGGAACTTCATTGAAAGCTTTCTGGAAGTCAAGGTAAACAATATCTATTGGGTCTCCTTTGTCCACATGTTTGTTCACCCCCTCAAAGAAATGTAACAGGTAAGTGAGGCAAGATCTTCCCTTGCAGAACCCATGCTGAGTCTTCCTCAATAACCCGTGTTCATCAATGTGCCTACTCATTCTGTCTTTGATAACGGTTTCTACCAACTTTCCCGGTATTGAAGTCAGACTGACTGGCCTGTAATTTCCCAGATCTCCTCTGGAACCCTTTTTAAAGATGGGGGTGACATTTGCTACCTTCCAGTCCTCAGGAACGGAGGCAGATTTCAATGAAAGATTACAGATTTTTGTTAGAAGATCCACAAGTTCAACTTTGAGTTCTTTCAGAACTCTCGGATGTATGCCATCCGGACCCGGTGTCTTATTAGTTTTTAATTTGTCTATCAGTTGTAGGACCTCCTCTTTTGTCACCTCAATCTGACTCAGGTCTTTCAACACCCCTTCCAAAATTAGTGGTTCTGGGGCGGGCAAAAAGTTCTCGTCTTCCACAGTGAAGACGGAGGCAAAAAATTCATTCAGCTTCTCAGCCATTTCCCTATCCTCCTTCAGTAATCCTTTTACCCCATTGTCATCCAAGGGCCCCACTGCCTCCCTGGCTGGTTTCCTACTTCTAATATATTTGAAGAAATTTTTATTGTTGGTCTTTATGTTTTTTGCAATATGCTCCTCATAGTCCCTTTTTGCCTGCCTGATCACAGTCTTGCATTTGATTTGCCACAGTCTGTGTTCCCTTTTACTAATCTCACTTGGACTGGTTTTCCACCGCTTAAAGGAGTCCTTTTTACCTTTTACAGCTTCCATTACTTTGTTAACCATGCAGGCCTTTTCTTATGCCTGTTTGTGCCTTTCCTAACTTGTGGTATGTATTTTATCTGAGCTTCTAGGATTATAGCTTTAAATAGTGTCCAAGCTTCCCCAAGGGTTTTGACCGTATGTACCTTTCTTTTCAGTTTCCTCCTCACATGCCTCCTCATCTCAGTGTATTTACCCCTTTTAAAGTTAAACGTAGCTGTGGCGGTCTTTTTGGGCAACTCCCTATTTATCTCTCTTGGCTTGGCTTCGCGAACGAAGATTTAAGAAGGGTGCAATAGTCCACGTCTGCTGCAGGCTCGCTGGTGGCTGACAAGACCAATGCGGGACAGGCAGGTCCGGCCACAGTGGCTGCAGGGAAAAGTCTGATTTAGGGTTGGTGCTGTAGCAGTGCGATTCTTCCTCAATCTCCTTTTGTCCTCAAGACCAGCTATGCGTGCGTTCTCAAAGGAAGAGACAGCCTGGTGGATGGTGTGTCTCCATGCTTTGCGATCTGAGGCTAGGTCAGACCACTGGTGATGGTTGATGCGACAGGTGCCAAGGGATTTCTTCAAGGAGTCCTTGTACCTCTTCTTTGGTGCCCCTCTATTTCGATGGCCGGTGGAGAGTTCGCCATACAGGGCAATCTTGGGACTGTGTCAAGCATGGTTCTGATGTTCCAACACGCAAGCTTTAGTCTTTGCACACTTTGTGAGGCAGGTGCATGCCTTTTCTTTGTTGTTATTTTTTGACCGCAAGTAAGGATGCCCGTTGACCACGGCTAGCCAACTGGGGTGGAGGAGACGAGCTTTGTTTAGGCCACCTTTTCTAGGCCCCTCTCCGTGTGGAGCAAGCAGTGCTGTCCCTAGATAAGGCTGCTTGGTCGTTCAGGGTGCTGCCGAAAAATGCTTTCGTCTCCGGGTTAGCATCAGGCGACTAATACCCTGAACCGCCTACATGCAGGATCGGGACTGTGGCTTCCAGTGGCACCTTCCACCTGCCGTTTCGCCCCTTGCCCATCGCTGCAGGACTTGATGCGTTGTGGGTTGTGTATGTGGATATGCCCTTCAGGCCTGCGCAGAGGAATTTTTTAGGTGAAGCGCAGTGTGCGCGGTACTGGCTCCACCCTTTCACCTGGGGGTCATCTGCCATGGCCCAGTAAGCCGGGACGCCGGCAGCGAGTCCTCCAGGTGGTAGGTGTTACATTAACGAGCTCTATCTGCCCGGGTTTAATGTTAGAGTTTTCCTTCTCTTAGGCTGGCGAGGTTGGTGGGCCCAGCCTGCCCATCCGGTTATACCGCCGGACAATTCGGTCGCACCATGACATAGCAAACTCTGTGAAAAACGGGGGGGGACCAGCGAGAAGGTGTTGCTACAGATGCAGTAATGCAGGAGAGGCCATTGCAGAGACCATCTGCCAGGCATAGCCAGACAGTGACCACGCGGCGTTCACTGCACCGGGAGAGGAGAGGCTATGTATTGCGCATACACTTTCCCTGGGGGGGGGGGTAGGATACCCAGAGGGAGCCCACCCACCCCCGCACCCCCCTCCCTATTTATACAAACGCTGAAATCAATAACATTATGGTCACTGCTCCCAAGAGGCGCAATCAGTTTTACATCTCTCACCAAGTCTTGGGCATTACTTAGGACCAAATCCAGGATCGCCCCACCCCTGGTAGGTTCTGAGACCATCTGCTCCATAGCACAGTCATTGAGAGCATCAAGAAACTCAATCTCTTTCTCTCTACCAGAACACATATTGACCCAGTCAATCTGCGGGTAGTTAAAATCACCTATTAAGACACAATTTTTACGTTTAGCCGCTATCTTTAAGCCTTCCATCATATTATAATCGTCCTCTCTCTTTTGATTTGGTGGGCGATAACAAACTCCCATAGTTAAATTTCCTTTTGGGCCCTCTATTTCAACCCAAAGCATTTCTAAAAGTGAATCTAATTATCTGACCTCAGTCTTACTGGACCATATATCCTCTCTGACATACAGATCCACCCCACCTCCAACCCTTCCCTCCCTATCCTTCCGATATAACTTATATCCAGGAATCACCGTGTCCTCATTCCACCAAGTTTCTGAAATTCCCACAATGTCTATGTTTTCTCCCAACACTAAACATTCCAATTCACCAATTTTACTTCGAACACTTCTAGCATTTGCATACAAACATCTATAATTTCCCGGGCAAGCTAGGCCCGTCACCTTCCTCCTGCCGCCTCTAGACTCTGGCAGACAGTCCATACTGTTTGTCACCTTCACAGTGGACAACTCTGGTCCATTACCCAGTAGAACAACAGCAGCCAACCCTTCATCTCTTTGAGACGAGTCCTCCCGAACCAGAGACATTTCATCTCCTGTCAGCTTTCCCCCAAGATTTAGTTTAAAAACTGCTCTGCCACCTTTTTGATTTTAAGCGCCAGCAGCCTGGTTCCATCCAGGGACAAGTGGAGACCGTCTCTTTTGTACAGCTCCCGCTTGTTCCAGAAAGCATCCCAGTGCCTAACAAACTTAAACTTTTCGTCCTTACACCATCGTCTCATCCACACATTGAGACTTCTAATTTGTGCCTGTCTCTCCTGCCCTGCACGTGGAACAGGTAGCACTTCCAAAAAGGCTACCTTGGAGGTCCTGGCCTTAAGTTTCCCACCTAGCAGCCTAAATTTTTCCTCCAGGACCTCACGACTGCATTTCCCCACATCGTTGGTGCCAACATGCACCACAACCACAGGCTCCTCCCCAGCACTGTCTATCAGCCTATCTACTACACGCGTAATCTCCGCTACCTTTGCACCAGGCAGGCAAGTCAGCATACGGTCAGTACGCGGTTTCGCCACCCAGCTGTCTACTTGCCTAAGGATCAAATCACCAACTACCAAACCCCCCCCCTCTCCCCCTGCTCAGGGATGGTTCCTTGGTGCGAAAGTATTCCCACTCACCAACCGAAGAAGAGGTCCCTTCTGAGGGCGCATTCCCCTTATCCTCAGCACAGTGCCCTGTTCCCTCTCAACCCTCACGCTCTCTGGCAGCAACGGGGCTGCTACGTTCAGAGCGGGGCTCATCTACTACGCCCCCGAGAGTCTTCCCCAAGTGCCTAACTGACCGTCTCTGCTACTCCAGGGCTGTCACCTCGGCCTCAAGGGTACGAACTCATTCCCTGAGGACCAGGAGCTCCTTGCAGCGAGCACACACCCAAGACTTCTGTCCTTTGGGCAGATAGTCGTACATGTGATACTCAGTGCAAAACACTGGAAAGCCCCCAACCCCCTGCTGGCATTCTATCATATATATATATATATATATATATATATATATATATATATATATATATACACACACACACACACACACACACACACACACACACAGTCCTCTTTAAATGCTGTTTGTTTAAGTGGCTCCCCCTCTGGTGGGTCAACTTACCTTACCTTAACTTACCTTATTGGGAGAACAAGGAAATCAGGGATCTGAGTTCCTGGTCCTTAGGTTCCTGGGTTCCTGGTCCTTAGGGAGCCCCCAGGCGAAGAGCCACAGGCCAAGAGCCCTTTAGCTCTCGCCCTTCGGCTCGCGCCAGAGGTTCGCGCCTTTGGCAAGGCTTGGCTTAAAATGCAAAGAGGGTGGAGCAGAGGCACTCCTCAGCAATCAGCAGCAATCACTCTCAATCTCTTTCTCCTTTTTAGCCCACTCAACCAAACAAACAGCAAACAAAGTTCCCCTGCTATCACACCTCAGAATTTTAGGCAGCCCCACAAGCTCAGAATAGTCTTCCAACACTCAGAAATTCCCAGCAACTTCTCCAGCTGCTCTGCCCTGTTCTGCTCCTCTCAGACCTCTGTGAGATGTGCTCAGCCTTTGGCAAGGCTTGGCTTAAAATGCAAAGAGGGTGGAGCAGAGGCACTCCTCAGCAGCATAGTAGGGGCAACTGCACCCTTTGTATGATGTTTGTTGGTTCTCCTCAGAAACATCTGGCTTAGCACAAATGAATGTTGGAATAGATGGGTGCCAAGGTCATGGTTTTCCCAGGGCACCAAAAAACCTTGGGCCAGCTCTGAAAGGCTTACTGTACAAAATAAATTTGGATGTGCAAGGCACTATCCCCCAAAAGACTGGGAACTACTGGTCTAGAATAAGGTAAATTATTATTCCTACCTTCTTCTTACAGCATCCCTAAAGTTCTTGAATGAGACAATGGCTAAGGGAAAAGTTACACCAATGATTTCCTAGCTTACAACAGCCCTGTGAGATAGGATAAACTTGGCTCTGTATCCAGCATCCTTCTATTATTACACATGCATGTATGTTTGGAGCCAGTTTGGTGTAGTGGTTAAGTGTGAGGACTCTTATCTGAGAGAACCGGGTTTGATTCTCCACTCCTCCACTTGCAGCTGCTGGAATGTCCTTGGGTTACCCATAGCTATTGCAGGGGTTGTCCTTGAAAGGGCAGCTGCTGTGAGAGCCCTTTCAGCCCCACCCACCTCACAGGGTGTCTGTTGTGGGGGAAGAAGATATAGGAGATTGTAAGCCGCTTTGAGTCTCTGATTCAGAGAGAAGGGCGGCGTATAAATCCGCAGTCGTCATTGTCTTTGCTAATAAAAATGCACTTCAACAGCATGACCTATCTGTAACCTTGATTACATATCTACTTCAACTAAGTTTTCCATCTTTGTACTGAAAGGTACACAGTCCGGGCTCAGCACGCTGACACAGCACAGCTGGATAAATGCCACAACATGTTACAACTGCATCACTTTTAATAGCTGTGTCTTACTTTCTTTGTAACTATTTTTAAGAATTAATGAAGCAATAAAATCATTGATCCAGAGCATGACATATCTTCTATTGAATTATCTGAAAGACAGGAGCAGTATGTTGATATAAATATAGTAAAACAAAATATGAGAATGAAAAGGGAAAAACTAGGAATGATACTGACCTCTAACATCTCTGCTCCAACATGTCTGCTTAGTTAATATTTTCTGCTCTTGGAGCATTTTATAAAAGGGACAGGGGAAGTAAACATCCTTGCTTTAATCAGAAGTTCTGCTAAAAGTTATATTGTCATCCCGCATGCAGGTGCTGTGTTTCTTACAATAAAGCGTTAAAACTATCATATGTTCTATCACATGAATCTCAGTGGAAGGTGTTTGAAGTGATACAAAGGAAATTATTAAGTTAACTTCCAAAAGATCAGTAATAGGTTCCCAAATAGCTCTGCTGCAGAGGCAAATAATTATAAATGTGAAAAAGCATACTGTTAATTTGACACAATGATAATGACATCTCTGTAGGTGGCATGCATCATGCACCATTTTATAAACTGCTTAGAATCCTAATGGCAGCATTTGCACAATAAGGATACAGGAGGATGAGGTAGCATAATTGTGGCACCACTGAAGCATGAATACATGTTAATTAACAAAATTGGAACTGCTGCATTCATGTTCCCATTGCATCTATCTTATTTAATTTACCTTAACATGCTGCTATGGCCAAAGAATTGCTGTGTTTGTTGTTTGAATATTATAGTAAATATTGTCCACTCAATGCTTCCAAGCTGCTGAAGTGCAGAAGGCTGATCCGTTGGCATGGGGTCCTTTGTTCTTAGGCTTTGTTTTAGACCACAGCCTTCTGTTATTGCTGTTTGTGCAAAATGTTCTATGAATGACAGAACTTAAACCATCAAAGTTCAGTGAAGGTATATGCCTCTTACTCTTTCTTTGGGCTCTAAAATAAAGAAATAAAAACCTTCCACATTACTCTTTTGTTTCATTTTGCCTTTCCTGGTGTATCTGTGTGGGAATCTGTCCCCCCTCTTTTAGTGGTGTCTGGCAGCTTTTTGTCCAGGAACCAGTTCTTATTCTATTCTATTCTATTCTATTCTATTCTATTCTATTCTATTCTATTCTATTCTATTCTATTCTATTCTATTCTATTCTATTCTATTCTATTCTATTCTATTCTATTCTATTCTATTCTATTCATTCATTTATTTATTTATTTATTTCTGTAGATTTATAGGCCTCCCTTTCCCATAGTGGGCTCAGAGCGGCTTCCAACACAATAAAACAATCAAACCAATTTAAAACAAAACAGTTAAAATAGTTCTTTAAAATCATCCACATATAGCAACTTTGTGTATTGAATTGCAAGAAGTAATGTATGGATGCTAAGACATTAACAGGCACCACTTCCCAATGGCTGGGGCAGCTGTCAAAAGAGCCACTGTGTTCACATCTCTTCATCTGCATTACATGTATGTGTGGTCATGCAAATTAACACTAGGAATCAGTGTCTGTCATCTATATGGGGAATTTTAGAGCATGTGAGCAAGACAGCAGTTGCAAGTAAATTCAAACATGAACATATGTAAGGATCAAGGCATTTAGAAAGGCATAGTGGAAGAAACATTGTTCAAGTTAAACCAGTAATGTTATTGAGTTACATAAATGTCATTATCACTATCATATGACAAGCTATTTTTTTTAAATTCAGGCTTTTCTCCAGAGAGCTCAGGCAGCATACATGATTGTGCTCTGACCAGTTTTGTCTTGCAACAACCCTTTTGAAGTAAATTAAATTAGGATCAGTCCCATATCAGCTAGCTACCTTTTTAGCTGAGTAGAGAGTTGAACCTGGGCCCCTCTAGACCTAGACTACTACACTGACTCTCATATAGACAGGATGTGGCTGAGAAGCCATCTGGAAAAAAAATGCAAATCTGAACCCTCTAGTGAAATAATGGGATATAATATTACAAATACCTACACATTTATGAATTTATATCCTAATGACAAAATATTCCCACATTAACACAGTAGTTACATCAACTTTTACAAAGTTTTTCTTTTCATTATTTAGAATTAGAACCTTCTTGCATTACTAAGTATGACAGTGACTACATTTACAAGGAAGATATTATTGATAAGAAGCTGTTTTTATCTGGGTCTTGCCCGTAAGCGAGGGAAAGCCTATTGCACAAGGCTGTGAGAGAAGTAATGTAATCCAAGATTAGTTGTTAACCATGTGTGGAACTGATTTGAACTGGAGGAGATAAACTGTAATGCCCTGTGTCTTCTATACTATTTCTGGGTACCGGTCTAAAATTAATTGAATGAAGCAAAACATGGCTGTAGTTTAAAGCTTGACTGTAGAAAGGTGTTTCCCATTCGCAGAGTCATGACTCAATACTGGGCCATGGAAGCCTCAATACCAAGTCACAAGAAAAACCAAAACTAGCCCCGCCCCCAGCAAAGCATGAGATCTGTTCTGCTTCCTTCCCCTATCTCTGTGTTGTGCAGAGAAAAGCTAGCCTTGAAGACTGACACAGGCTGCAAAGCCTGAGCTCCATTTTCCTTCCTTCCTTTGTCTCTGTGTTGTTGTCATGAGCCCTGACGAGGAGGAGCTGGAAGGGTTAACAGACCTGGAAGAGTTGCCAGCCAGTTCCTCAGCTGAACTAACAGCACCTGGCCCATCAATCACTCTCCAGACACCAGTGTCAGCTGTTGACAATCAATCTCCTCCAAGCTTTCCTCCTCCCATCTGAAGAGTTTGAAGCAGGCTCCGGAAAGAACTTTCAGAGCGAAGACAGGCACGCTGATGCTTCAGGTCTCTCAGCCCTGAGTTCTAGCAGAATCACTGCCACCCAGAGAGCAGGCTGATTGAGACTCCCATAGGGCTCCCACCCAGGACCTGGTAACCTTGTGGAAGCAACAAGTCTATTCTCTGGCTTGCATCCATGCTCCTTCCTGATCCTGACCTGCTTGATTTCCTTGGCACCTTGACTTTTTGGCTTTTGGACATTGACTTCTGATTCTGGTTTGTGATTCTGCATTGATGACTTGGCTCCTGCTTGACATCCTGGACTTTGACCTTGGACTGGCTTTGGACTCCTGCCTGCCTGCACCCTGAGAACGTGACAGTTGTGCAGAGAAAAGCTAGCCTAGCTCCATTTTCCTTCCTTCCTTCACCCCTCTCTGTGTTGTGCAGAGAAAAGCCTCGGAAGACTTACACAGGCTTCAAAGTCTGAGCTCCATGTGGGGTGGAAAGAGAGGATCCTGGGAATGTATGAAAAAGTTGCAGACCGCCCACTTTCCACCCTCATTTTGGCTCAGCATGAGTTTCAGAGAGATTTTCTAAAAACGAAGTTACTTCAGAAGAGGTAGGTTTGGGGGAGTGCCCTGGAAGTGACATCACAGGAAGAGGTGGAGTTTTGGTTCAGTGTGCCCTGGAAGGGACATCACTTGGCCCTTGACCTGGAAGTAATACCACAGGAAATGACATAATTCCTGTCTCCCTGCTCCACTCCCAAAGTCTCCTGGCTCCATCTCCAAATTTTAGTGGGCCATGAAGGAGAAGTGTAAAAATAGCTGGGTCATGAAGGGGGGGAAGTTTGGGAAACCCTGTAGACAATGGATTTTGTGTTATGCTTAGAACAGCATGGATGTTAGCAGCCAGACCCCTCCTCAAACTCAGAGCAGCCTGGGGCAGGCACTACCAGGGCCTGGGCAGGCTAGGGCACTGTTCAAACATGGATGCCAGACACATAGTTCCATGGGAAAGTAAGAGAAATATACTTTGATTAGATCAAGACATGGTCAGAACAGATGTCTTTCCCCCACTCTAAAGGCACACCTTGATCAATCAAATTGATTAATCAGGACTTATGCAAATAATTTCCTGAAGATTTCAAACAAGCAATTACTCTCAAATCTTCTTTTGCATATGCAAGATCACTTTTTCCTCTTTACTATTGCCTAAGTGCAACTGCTCTACTCATTGGCTTAAGGTGAGCAACCAACCAGGTACCCAGAAAAGGCTAATCACTCCCCAACACCAGCCAGCCCCTTTTCTGGGAGGAGAGGATCTCTTCCTTTCCAAAATATTATAACAGGAAAGAAGGCTTCATCTCGCTCTCTCTCTCTGCCTGAGCAACATGCAACCAGATTGTTCCACTCACACACACTACTCTAAGTAATGGGGGCCCTCAGACATGGCATATGGTAATGCATGTCTGCATCTTAAAGCTGTAGCTGGACCTCACCACATCTGGAACAGGTGAATATCACCCTCTTCAACAACCCCTCAATTCCTCTATTGATAACATCTATCCTTCCTAACTTCTTGATTGCCTGTATTGTGTATTTTTGTGTGTGAATGTACCCTTTTTGCATATTTTAAATAAACATTATAAAATATATATTTGCTTGGAGAATTCTTGCTTGAAAACCCAACCTCCGTATTATTGAAGGCAAGATCCTTTGCTCCTCATTCACTCTACCTAGTCTCCAGCTAATTTCCCCATTATAAAAAGGAAACTAAAAGAACATAAGAACATAAAAGAAGCCATGTTGGATCAGGCCAATGGCCCATAAAGTCCAACACTCTGTGTAACACATTGGCCAAAAAAAAGTGTGTGTGTGTGTGTATATATATATATATATATATATATATATATATATATATATATATATATACACACACACACACACACACACATATATATACACACTGTGGCTAATAGCCACTGATGGACCTCTGCTCCATATTTTTATTTAACCCCCTCTTGAAGCGGTCTATGCTTGTAGCCTCCACCACCTCCTGTGGCAGTGAATTCCACATGTTAAACACCCTTTGGGTGAAGAAGTACTTCCCTTTATCTGTTTTAACCTGACTGCTCAGCAATTTCATTGAATGCCCACGACTTCTTGTATTGTGAGAAAGGGAGAAAAGTACTTCTTTCTCTACTTTCTCCATCCCAAGCATTATCTTGTAAACCTCTATCATGTCACTCCGCAGTCGACGTTTCTCCAAGCTAAAGAGTCCCAAGCGTTTTAACCTTTCTTCATAGGGAAAGTGTTCCAAACCTTTAATCATTCTAGTTGCCACTTTCTGCACTTTTTCCAATGCTATAATATCCTTTTTGAGGTGCAGTGACCAGAATTGCACACAGTATTCCAAATGAGACCGCACCATCGATTTCTACAGAGGCATTATGATACTGGCTGATTTGTTTACAATTCCCTTCCTAATAATTCCCAACATGGCGTTGGCCTTTTTTATTGCAATCGCACACTGTCTTGACATTTTCAGTGAGTTATCTACCACGACCCCAAGATCTCTCTCTTGGTCATTCTCTGTCAGTTCACACCCCATCAACTTGTATTTGTAGCTGGGATTCTTGGCCCCAATGTGCATTACTTTGGACTTGGCCACACTGAATCTCATCTGCCACGTTGACGCCCACTCAGCCAGCCTCAACAGATCCCTTTGGAGTTCCTCACAATCCTCTCTGGTTATCACCACCCTGAACAATTTAGTGTCATCTGCAAACTTGGCCACTTCACTGTTCACTCCCAACTCCAAGTCATTTATGAACAAGTTAAAGAGCATGGAACCAGTACCGAGCCCTGCAGCACCCCACTGCTTACCGTCCTCCACTGCGAAGACTGCCCATTTATACTCACTCTCTGTTTCCTATTAATTAGCCAGTTTTTGATCCACAAGAGGACCTGTCCTTTTACTCCATGATTCTCGAGCTTTCTAAGGAGCCTTTGATGAGGAACTTTATCAAAAGCTTTCTAGAAGCCAAGGTAAACAACATCTATCGGGTCCAAATGTTTGTTCACCCCCTCAAAGAAATGCATCAGGTTAGTGAGGCAAAATCTTCCCTTACAGAACCCATGCTGAGTCTTCCTCAATAACCCGTGTTCATCAATGTGCCTACTCATTCTGTCCTTGATAATGGTTTCTACCAACTTTCCCGGTATTGAAGTCAGACTGACTGGCCTGTAATTTCCCAGATCTCCTCTGGAACCCTTTTTAAAGATGGGGGTGACATTTGCTACCTTCCAGTCCTTAGCAACGGAGGCAGATTTCAATGAAAGATTACATATTTTTGTCAGGAGATCCACGAGTTCAACTTTGAGTTCTTTCAGAACTCTTGGATATATGCTATCCGGACCTGGTGATTTATTAGTTTTTAATTCGTCAATCAGTTGTAGGACCGCCTCTCTTGTCACCTCAATCTGATTCAGGTCTTTCAACACCCCTTCCAAAATTAGTGGTTCTGGAGCGGGCAAACACTTCCTGTCTTCCACAGTGATGATGGAGGAAAAACATGTATTCAGCTTCTCAGCCATTTCCCTAACCTTTTTCAGTAATCCTTTTACCCCTTGGTCATCCAAGGGCCCCACTGCCTCCCTGGCTGGTTTCCTGCTTCTAATATATTTGAAGAAATTTTTATTGTTGGTCTTTATGGTTTTTGTAATATGCTCCTCATAGTCCCTTTTTGCCTGCCTGATCACATTCTTGCATTTGATTTGCCACAGCCTGTGATCCCTTTTATAAATCGCACTTGGACTAGCTTTCCACCGCTTAAAGGACTGCTTCTTACCTTTTACAGCTTCCATTACTTTGTTTGTTAACCATGCAGGCCTTTTTTTATACCTGTTTGTGCCTTTCCTAACCTGTAGTATATATTTTATCTGAGCTTCTAGGATTGTAATTTCAAATAGCCTCCAAGCTTCCCCAAGGGTTTTGACTGTATTTACCTTTCCTTTCAGTTTCCTCTTCACATGCCTCCTCATCTCAGAGAATTTACCCCTTTTAAAGTTAAACGTGGTTGTGCCGGTCTTTTGGGGCAACTCTCCATTTATACAAACGGTGAAATCAATAACATTATGGTCACTGCTCCCAAGTGGTGCAATCACTTTCACATCTCTCACCAAGTCTTGGGCATTACTTAGGACCAAATCCAGGATCGCCCCACAAATCTGATCCATTACCCTGTAGAAAAGTAATAGCGGGTCCTCCCGAACCAGAGACATTTTATCTCCTGTCGGCTTTCCCCCAAGATTTAGTTTAAAAACTGCTCTGCCACCTTTTTGATTTTAAGCACCAGCAGCCTGGTTCCATCCGGGAACAAGTGGAGACCATCTCTTTTGTACAGCTCCCGCTTGTTCCAGAAAGCATCCCAGTGCCTAACAAACTTAAACCCTTCGTCCTTACACCATCGTCTCATCCACACATTGAGACTTCTAATTTGTGCCTGTCTCTCCAGCCCTGCATGTGGAACAGGTAGCACTTCTGAGAAGGCTACCTTGGGGGTCCTGGCCTTAAGTCTCCTGCCTAGCAGCCTAAATTTTTCCTCCAGGACCTCACAACTGCATTTCCCCACATTGTTGGTGCCAACATGCACCACAACCACTGGCCCCTCCCCAGCACTTTCTATCAGCCTATCTACTACACGCGTAATGTTTGCTACCTTCGCACCAGGCAGGCAAGTCACCATACGGTCAATACACGGTTTTACCACCCAGCTGTCTACTTGCCTAAGGATCAGATCACCAACTACCAAGACCCCTCCTCTCTCCCTGCCCAGGGATGGTTCCTTGGCGCGAAAGGATTCTCGCTCACCAACTGAAGAAGAGGTCCCTTCTGAGGGCACATTCCCCTTATCTACAGCATGGTGCCCTGTTTCCTCTTGACCTTCATGCTCCCTGGCAGCAACGGGGCTGCCACATTCAAAGTGGGGCTCATCTAGTACACTGCCTCTGCTTCTTCAGGTCAGTCACCTCGGCCTCAAGGGTACGAACTCATTCCCTGAGGACTAGGAGCTCCTTGCATCAAGCACACCCCCAAGTCATACATGTGGCACTCAGTGCAAAACACTGGAAAGCCCCCACCCCTGCTGGCATTTTACCTTCATGATAGCTTTTTTCAAAAATATACAGGCCCCTTTAAATCCTGTTTGTTTTGTGGCTCCCCTTCTGGAGGATCAACTTACCTTATTGGGAGCACAACGAAATTAGGGTTCTTGGGTTCTTGGTCCTTACAGAGCCCCCAGGCTAAGAGCCACAGGCCAAGAGCCCTTTAGCTCTCGCCTTCCGGATCACGCCAAAGGTTTGCGCCTCTGGCAAGGTGTAGCTTAACAATGCAAAGAGGGTAGGGAACACAGCCACTCCTGGTGTTAAAACAATTTTATTTGGTAACATGTGGTAACAAATTGTATTTCTTGCATCATTAATAACTTCTTTTATCTATCCCATATATTACTTTCTACCCACCCCTCCCCCCGTTACTTGACCCCTGCCGGTGTTATTTACTTAAAATACTAATATTTAAAGGTACCCTTAACTAATAAAAACAAAAATTAATATTCTTCTTTTTTCTAAGACTTAATCATTATCAAAAATTGTCCAATGTCCTTTATTTTCCACTCTTTTTCTACATGTCTTCTGAACTTTTTCCACTCCATCTTAAAAACTTCTAAGTCATAGTCTCTTAAAATTCTTGTTAATTTGTGCATTTCAGTTTTACAGTCATAACTTTTACAATCCAATCCCATTTCTCTGGTATTTTTTCTTGCTTCCAGAACTGTGCATCTAATGTCCTAGCAGCTGAAAGCAAGTACCAAATTACAGTTCTATCTTCTTTTGGAAATTTTTCCAGTTGTAATCCCAACAGAAAAATCTCTGCAACTTTCTTAAATTCATATCCTAAGATCTTAGAAATTTCTTGTTGAATCATCTGCCAATACTTTTTTGCTCTTTCACAAGTCCACCACATATGGTAGAAAGAACCTTCATGTTTTTTACATTTCCAACATCTATCTGGCATCTTGTTGTTCATCTTTGCTAATTTTTTAGGAGTCATATACCATCTATACATCATTTTAAAACAGTTCTCTTTAATACTATGACACATCGAAAGCTTCATAGAATTCTTCCACAAGTATTCCCAAGTTTCCATCTGTATTTCTTTATTTACATTAATTGCCCATTTAATCATTTGAGATTTTACTACTTCATCCTCCGTAGACCATTTTAAAAGTAATTTATATATTTTTGAAATTAATTTTTCATTGTTTCCAAGCAGAACTTTTTCCATTTCTGTTTCTTCTTTTCTTATTCCTTCAGTTTTGATATCATTATCCACCAAACTCTTTATTTGTTGCATTTGAAACCAATCATATTTATTATTCAGCTCTTCAGCAGTTTTCAATTCTATTTTGCAGTTAGTATTTTTAATAATTGATTATATGACAACCACTTTTCTTCACCTAACTCAGCCGTTATTTTTATTACTTCAGCTGGCACTATCCATAGCGGTCTTCTCTCATCTCCATATTTCTTATATTTCATCCATGTGTTTAACAAATTATTTCTTATATAATGGTGGGAGAAAAAAAGTCCATTTTCTTTTTTCCATAATACAAATACGTGTGCCAGCCAAATTTATTTCCGTGACCTTCCAGCGCTAAGCGTTTTTTATTTAACAGCATTATCCATTCCTTTATCCACACTAAACAAACTGCTTCTTGATATAATTTTAAATTTGGTAATTGAAATCCACCTCTCTCTTTTGCATCTGTCAAAATTTTCATTTTGATCCTTGGTTTCTTCCCAGTCCACACAAATTCTGAAATTTTTTTTCACCATTTATCAAATTGTTTAGTATCTTTCACAATAGGAATAGTTTGAAACAAATACATTATTCTTGGTAGAATATTCATTTTAATTACAGCTGTTCTACCCAGCAATGAAAAATTAAGTTTATTCCATTTTAACATATCTTCATCCATTTTACGCCATAGCTTCTCAGTTATTTTTGAACAAATCAATATTCTTCATTTTTATCTCCACATCCAAATATTTTACCTTGGAGGTAACTTCACAGCCAGTCAGTCTCTGCAAGGCCTGTTGCTTGTTTGTTTGCATATTTTTACATAAAAATTTCAATTTTTCTTTGTTAATACAAAGTCCCGCTAACTCCCCATATTCTTGTATTTTAGCTAACAACAAAGGTTAGTATTTTAGCTAACAACAACTTAATGCACAGCAGCCAAGAAGGTCAGAGCGCCTGCTCCGGCTGCAACGCCACTGAGGAAGTTGTCCGCAGCTGAGAACGAAACGTCTGGAAGGAAAACTTTCTCCAGTAGAACATGGCACTTGAGCCTGAAAGATTCTATAAACCCCAATGATGTTACCAGCCGTGAAAACCTGAAATCTTTGATAACAAAGGTGTAACTTGTATGGGATTTTCATTTATAAACATTATATCATCTGCAAATGCTCTGTATTTGTAAATAAATCCTTTTAATTTTAATCCTTCTATTGCTTTATCTTCTTGAATCTGCATCAATAATATTTCAAGAGTCATTATAAACAACAATGGGGAAAGCAGACAGCCTTGTCTTGTACCTTTGCTAATTATCATATCTTCTGTAAGATCTGTGTTTATACATAGCCTTGCATGTTGTTCAGTATATATTGCTTTTCTCATTCTTATAAAGCTTTCTCCCAACTCCATTTTCTCCATTACTGCAAACATAAAGTCCCAGTTTAAATTGTCAAATGCTTTCTCTGCATCCGCAAAGAATAATGCTACTTCCTTTTCTGGATGTCTTTCATAATATTCTACAATATTTACAACAGTTCTAATATTGTCTCTTATGTGCCTTTTGGGAAGAAACCCCGCTTGATCTTCCTTTATAAAATATATCAAATGTTGTTTAAACCGTTCTGCCAAGATTCTTATATATATTTTATAGTCATTATTTAATAGTGAAATTGGTCTGTAATTTTTTACATTCGTGACATCTCTATCTTCCTTTGGAATCAAGGAAATAACAGCTTCCTTCCATGTGATTGGTATTTTCCCTTTTATTCTTATCATGTTTATCAACTTCTGCAATTTCGGTATTAATTCCTCTTTAAAGGTTTTTAAGTATTTAGCTGTATATCCATCTGGCCCAGGTGCCTTTCCATTTTTCATTGCGTTAATTGCTGCTTCAATTTCTATATTTTTATTGGGATCATTCAAAACTTTTCGTATATTTTCTGTTAAGAGTTCTATTTTTATCTTTTGTAGATACTCATCCATCTTTTCTTTCTTTATTTTAACACCTTTAAACAACTTGGCATAATACTTACAAAATTATCTTTTTATTCCCTCTTGGCTAACCACCTCTCTTCCATCTACCACAATTTTATTAATAATTTTATTTTCTCTCTTTTTCTTCAGTTGCCAAGCCAAATATTTTCCAGGTTTATTTGCACCCTCAAAAGATTTCTGCTGCAATCTTTTCAGATTCCATTCCAATTCTTTATTTAACAAATGTCTCATTTGCATTTGTAGTATTGTAATTTCCCTTATAATTTTCATTTTCCCTGGCCTTTTTCTCAACTCCCCTTCTTTTTTCTTTATTTCATTTTGAATGTCCAACAACTGTTTTTCTTTTGCTCTCTTATCTTTATTATTCAAAGTAATCAATATTCCTCTCGTTACTGCTTTATAGGCATCCCAGACCATCTGAAATTCTATGTCCTCTTTGTCATTCATTTGAAAGAAAGCTTTAGTTTAATTTTCTAGGGATGTCACTATTTCTTTATTCTCTAGTAAATCTTCATTCAATCTCCATCTTCTCAACTTCTTAGACAATTTTGTAATCCACATTATTGGGTTATGGTCAGTCCCAATTTTAGGTAAAATCTCTATTTTCCTTGTTATAAGACCAAAATCTTTAGTGCCCCACAACATGTCAATTCTGGAAAAAGTTTTATGTCTTGCTGAAAAAAAGGTGTAGTCCTGCACTTCAGGATTAAATTTCCTCCATATATCCTCCAAATTTTTTTGTTTGACCAATTCAAAAAAAGACTTTGCAATTTTCCTTCTTTGTTATTATTTTTTTCCCCCAGACCTATCCAGTGTATTCTTAATTGTTCCATTAAAGTCCCCCATTAACAAAACTTGGTCATTAGTCAGTTCATCAAATTGTTGTATAATGTCTTTTTAAAAAGCATCCTTTGCACCATTTGATGCACACAGTCCCAATAACAACGTGGATTTTTTTTTTGCATTTAATATTGTTTCTACTGCTACAAATCTTCCATCTTTATCTTTAAACACTAATTTTGTCTACAATTCTTGTTTAATATAAAAAATCACTCCCCTTTTCTTCTGTTCAGCCAATGAATAAAATTCTAGTCCCAATTGTTTATTCCATAACAATTTGTAATCCTTTCGTTTAATATGCACTTCTTGTAAACAAACTATATTACAATTTTGTTTTTTAATCCAATGAAACATTGCCCTTCTTTTTTGTGGTGAATTTAGTCCATTTACATTCCAAGACAATAATTTGTAATCCATCATGGTGCAAATTCTTTATGTTCTTCATAAAATCTATGCAGTTCCTGTGCATTTGTAATTGTGGTTCTTTTCCCCTGAAGTTCAAAGCTCAAACCTTCAGGTATTATCCATCTATACCTCATTTCATTGTCCCGTAATTTTTCTGTCAGTTTTTTATATGTTCTTCTATCATTTATCACTTGCCTTGGCAACTCTTTCATAATTCTTACTCTACTGCCTCCCACTGTCAATGTCTTTTCAAAGTTTTTGTTCAGGATCTTTCCCACCATTTCTTTTGTCATATATCTTATGACAACATCTCTTGGTAATTTTTTTTTTTGCATAAAGTGAGTTCACTCTATACATATAATCATACATATTTTTAGTCTCTTCAGGATCTTCCTCTAAAAATTCTGCAATTATTTTTATTATATATTCTTTCAAGTCACCATCTTCCTTTTCAGGTACTCCTCTCAGACGTATCTGAGTCTCCATCAATTTGCAGTCATGGATTGCCACTCTTTCTTGTATTTTCAACAGGGTGGAGTCATGTACTTTCATTCTCCTTTCTACCTCCTGCACTTTCTTAGATGTTTCGTCTGTCTCATTTCTGAGATCTTCAATATCTTTTCTAATCTCTTCTATAATTTCTTTTTTAGATGCAGTTATCATCTCTTTCACGCCTCTCATCATTCTGGCCTCCATTGTGTCTAATTGCTCCTGCATTTTCTCCAATGAGGTAGCCCTTGCACAGGTCTGCTTGTGTTCTGACATTTAAAAACACCGAAAATTTTGATCTCACCAATTTCAAATTTGACTATCAAGTTCAAAAGATTAGAGCTTGCTTTTTACAACAAGCCTAATTTCACCATCCTCAGAGCTTCCCAGACCAAGATATTAATTTTTAAAGTTTTTAAATCCTTCAAAATGGCGGTCGCGACTTTTTGCTTCTCTCTAAAAAAATTTCTTTTTTCTTTTAAAGGCTTCTAAAGTCCATTATAAACTATATGTCCAATAGTATTTATCTTCTTATCAACACCTCAATTATTTCCAACAATTTTTAATGTCCCGAACACTTTAAAAATATTATTTTAATTTTAACCTCCTTGCAATGGCCGCTGATGTTTCTTTATGATATTATAATTCTAGAGTAGGCTTTTCATCTGCTACTTCCTGCTTTACTTGCCACCAAATCTCGTTTTCACTGGTAAAGATATCTCACGATACTTGATGTACTTCCTGTGTTGATTGTATATGCTGCAGGTCTGTGACGATGGTGTTCTTTTTTTCAAAACTGCAAGTAGACCAAACAATAAATTACTTCCCACTTTTTAGCACTGTCCTTTAAATTTACAAAGTCCAAATTTCATCTCTTCCTCCCTTCTTCTTCCAAGCTTTCTAGATTTCCAATTCCCATCTTCTGAATTTATTCTGTTTAACTGTAAATAGTCCCGGAATGAAAGATAGTAATCTGTACCTTTTCTGCCAATTATCCAGATCCACACTGGTCTTGTGTAGCTTTAGATGTTTAGCAATGTCCAAGAAGGTTAGGACTCTGTTGAGCTTATGTCAAATAAATGACTCTGAGAACTTCTGCAGATGATGAAAATGCAACTCTTCTTCGAAGACCCCTCAAAGGAGCCTGCCCCCGGGACTCCCTTTTAGCCAAGGTAAATCTCCTCAAAGTTTTCTGTGCATATCTTGGACTAATCTCTAACTGAGAAAAGTAGGCAGTAGGCATTAATTTGCCTTCCACTACCCCAAACAGAAGTTCCAGCCTGCTCCCGTTATGAGAAGCAGCTCAGCTCAGCATTTTCCTCCCCCAGAAGTCAGGAACACAGCCACTCCTAATCAATCAGCACCAATCACCTTCACCTTCAGCCCACTCAACCAAACACACAGCAGTTTCCCAGCAACCACAACTCAGAATTTTCAGCAGTCACCATACTCAGGAATTCTCAGCAACTTCCCCAGCTGTCTCAACTTACCTCAGAGTTGCTCTGCTCTCTCTCAGATCTCTCTGAAGTGTGCTCAGCCTCTGGCAAGGCGCAGCTTAACAATGCAAAGAGGGTGGGGAACACAGCCACTCCTAATCAATCAGCACCAATCACCTTCAATAACCTTCACCTTCAGCCCACTCAACCAAACACACAGCAGTTCCCCAGCAACCACAACTCAGAATTTTCAGCAGTCGTCAAACTCAGGAATTCTGAGCAACTTCCCTAGCTGTCTCAGCTTACCTCAGAGTTGCTCTGCTCTCTCTCAGACCTCTCTGAAGTGTGTTTCCAGTATAATGTTTCTAAAAGCATTTCAGGTAACAACAGGGACAATCCTACTTTTCAGTTCCAGCTGCTCCCTCTCACACAGTCTCATATACTAATTCCCCCAACTAATTGGAGACTTCCTCTTTAGGTTACATGGAAGTATGTATATATGTATAGCAGTCAGTACTTTTAAAATATAAAGTCATATTATGTATTTATTGTGTAGTTGTACAGTGATGTCCAGAAAATGGACCTATTGTGTGGACAGGTTCAGGCTCAAGTTGATAGTGGAAAGTTGCTGAAGGCCTGATGATATTTCTTAATTACATCTTTCATATTAGTCCAGATGATTAAAAAAAATCGATAATTCTAAAGTGCTGAACTGATGTTAGTGGATAGAAGTTCAGGAAGCATAGCCATAGGTCAGCCATAAATATGTTTCCATACGGAGTTGCAAATTACAGTTATCATACTCAAATCTGCTCTTCATACAATTACAGATCCAAACTGGAAATATTTGAAGGGCTTTACTTGCTGACAGGACTTTAATTAATGCAAATCACCAAGCTGGTTACAGATTTTTTTTTTTAAGGGCTACAAACAATTACAAAATGAGGAGGAAAATAAAAGCTTAATTTTTAGAACGGTGGTGGTTTTGCCTTCTCCCACTTTGGAAAGAAGCCCTTTCTTGGCCATAATTTTTAAAAAGTTATGTCACCTACTTCATTTGCCTCACTGTAACAGTTGGCAATATTCTCAATTTTGGATTATCTACTGGACTCTGCATTGAGGTGTTCTGATCTTTCTATTTTCTTGTTATCTGTATCTGAGCTTCTTGGAACTCATGGTTGCTGGCCTCATCTATTGGCAAAGTTAATATGAAACAATACAATTTTTTTTAATGAACTGACAGAATGAATAAGACTCTTGTCTCTTAAAAAACAAACAATGCTAACTAATAACCACTAATTACTACAACTTTTTCTTATTAGTAGTAGGCACGAAATGCACTAATTTACTAATAGATTAATATTACTAATACTAACAATACAATATTTTCTCTTTTTTTGTTCTTGTTTTCTGATAGCCTATATCTTTTCTATGGAATAAGCTCTTCCCTTTCCTCCTGTTTATTCTAAAATATTCTAGTATTTTATTATGTGTTTAGTTATTTATTTTATTTCATTTTATTTATATCCCGCCCTACCCCACTGAAATGGGCTCAGGGCGGCTCACAACACAAAATTCTAACAATAAATCAAAAATTAAAATACATTAATAATTTACACAATAAAATAAACACAATTTCTCAGCGTATTATCCTACAGTCTTCCTTAAAATTCAAATATTCAGATGCCGGTCAGTTGTATGCCAGCCAGAAGAGGACTGTCTTACAGGCCCTGCAGAACTGCCCAAGGTTCCGCAGGGCCCTCACCTCTTCCAGCAGCTGGTTCCACCAGCAGGGAGCTGTAATCAAAAAAGCTCTGTCCCTAGTTGACTTCAGACTGGCCTCCTTTGGCCCGGGGATTGTAAGGAGGTTCTGAGAACCCGATCTCAGTACTCTCTGGGGAACATATGGGGAGAGACAGTCCCTAAGGTAAGCAGGTCCTAGGCCATATAGGGCTGTAAAGGTAATAACGAGCACCTTGTACTGAACTCCGTATATTATTGGCAGCCAGTGCAGTCCCCATAGCCCTGGTTGAATGTGCTCCCATCTAGGGAGCCCTAATAACAACCGGGCAGCGGCATTCTGCACTAGCTGCAACTTCCGGGTTTGGCACAGGGGCAGCCCCATGTAGAGGGCATTACAGTAATCCAACCTTGAGGTGACCGTTGCGTGGATCACTGTTGCCAGATCGTCGTTTTCCCGGAAAGGAGCCAACTGCCTTGCCCGCCTAAGGTGAAAGAATGCAGACTTGGCAGTGGCTGCTATCTGAGCCTCCATCTTTAGAGAAGGCTGCAATAGTACCCCCAAGCTCTTGACCCTGTCCGCCGCCGTCAGCGGTGCACCGTCAAAAACTGGTAGGGGGATTCCCCCTCCTGGCCCCCGGCGACCCAAGCAAAGGACCTCTGTCTTCACAGGATTTAGTCTCAGTCCACTCAGTCTGAGCCACTCAGCCACGGCCTGTAGTGCCCGATCAAGATTTTCCGGGGCACAGACCGGCTGGCCGTCCATCAGTAAATTGAGCTGGGTCTCATCAGCGTACTGGTGACACCCCAGCCCATACCTTCGGGCAATCCGGGCAAGAGGCCGCATATAGATGTTAAATAACATCGGGGACAGAACCGCCCCTTGGGGCACCCCACAGTCGAGTGTGCACCTCTGGGATAGCTCCCCCCCAATTGCGACCCTTTGTCCCCGACCTTCCAGGAAAGAGGAAAGCCACTGTAAGGCCAACCCCTGAATCCCCACGTCGGCGAGGCGGCATGTCAGTAGCCGATGGTCGACCGTGTCGAATGCAGCCGACAGGTCTAACAACATCAGCACCGCCGAGCCACCCCGATCCAGATGCCGTTAAAGGTTATCTACTAGGGCAACCAACTAAATCCCACGCCCCAAATGGCAGGTGGAGGAGTCCTAGCGTTAGTACTCCTCGAGATAACAGCTTTCACCGCCGCACAAGTTAAGCTACACGTTTTTACAACTTCTTGATTGAGCAATAAGCAGTTGAGGGAGGTGAGAGGAAATTTTTGAATTTTATTACCCCGCCTCCTATTTGAAAACATCTTACGTTTACCAGTGGTGCTGGGCCGAGCCGCGCTGCGTCGGGCAGCGGAGTCGAGTGGAGAGCGGCGGCGGGCGGCGTGAGCTGCAGCAGGCTGTGCAGCGGGAGGTGCAAGCTGAGCCGGTCGAGGGCCGTGGGCCGGGCGTGACTGAGGCTGAGGCTGAGGAGCTGAGCCGTGGGTCGGAGGAGCCGAGTCGCGGGCCTGAGTTGTGGACCGGAGGAGATTAAGGAAGAGATCAGTGAGGGGCCGCTGGTGGTGTCGACGACAGTAACAACTCCGGATGAGCTGTGAGCGGCGGCGGAGTTTGGGAGGGGAACGGGACAATTGCCTCAGATCCTCCACTCACTCCCCCCCTCCCTGTGTGGGGAGCGTCTATGAACAGCGAGCTGGGACTTGACTGGTGGCTTGAAGGGTTTGAAGGAACATCGGAAGGGGCCGAGTTGAGTTGCTGACGGGCTGATTAGGGCGGAGGCTGTGTGACGAAGGGGACGCGGGGGGGGGGCTCATACCCCCCAGGCTCCCTGAGGTTGCGCAGTGAGTCGCCCGAGTCTGACACACATGTTGATTATGCAGCATTGTTGAAATATTGCTAAGGTATATTGATTGTGTACTGGGGTTAACTGAAACAGACAATTTCTTGATTGTATTGAAAACTACTAAGGATTAAGGTTTGGCTAAGATCTATTGGGATATTATTGATGAAAAACTGTATGAAATATTTAGAAGTATGAGAGTACACAGAAAATTAAGTATGTCAAACAGACTGAAGGGTAAGAGATGAAGATGAAGAGATGAAGATGAAGACGTGTTAAACTGTATGGAAAAAAAATCAGAATTGCTGACCATACAAATAAAAGACTCAGTTCTTCAGTTAAAACAATGTGAAGAACACAATGAACAAAGGATTAAAAAAAAATCTCAGAAGTGAAACAGGAATTAAAAGCAGGATTAACAGATATTCAGAATAAACTGCAAGAAATGCTCAAGTGATTGAGGAAGTTAAGGATAACCTTAAAGACCTGGAACTACATCAGATAGCTCAAGATACCCACCTGAATAGAGAAGATCAGAGAATTGAGATCTTACAGATGCAAAATAGACCCAACAATCTACAATTTAGAAGAGTTTATAAAATTTTTGGCAAATAAAATCTGGAAGACTGTTTCCACAAATACTATAAGACTATGTACAGATCCAAGGAGACTTCCCAGACATCGACCAGATATATAAACTCAATATTTGCATCAAGGAACAGACTACTTCATGATATCTTGATTAAATTTGCACACAAATAGTCAAAAGACGCTATACTGAAAAAATTTAGAAAGACACCCCTTAAAATTGCCATCAAAGATATTAAAACATTTCAAGATTTACCCATAACAGTCCTGGAAAAAAAAGATTTTGATTTTCTATGGCAAATTCTGAAAGTAAAAGAAATAAGATACCATTGGAGAACAAGTGCCTTAGAAGTTTTCCTACTCAAGGGCAGAAGACTAATTTCAACAGTTGAACAAGCTGAAAAACTGGCAGAAGAATTAAAGAGGGATACTCAGGAAAATCCTAAGAGTCAAAATTCAAATAAAAAGATAAGGAAGAGGAGAAATTAGACCAAGCTGTATTATAATAATAAAATGAAGAAATTAAAGATAATATTGCTGAACATAAATGGACTGAATTCCTCCTCAAAATGGTATAACATTTTCAATTGGTTAAAGAAACAAAATTTAGACATAATATGCATCCAAGAAACTCATTAAAAGGAAGAACATGAGCAATTTTTTAAAAAATAAGAAATTGGGCAACGTCTCTGTAGCCTCAGCAAATGAAAGAACTAAGGCATTGCAATCTACATAAAAAAATCAATGTATAACAGTATAGGAGAAGTAAGGGATTTGGAAGAGATATATATTTTGCTAAAAATGTGCTTTCCCAGTGGCAAGATTTCTACAGTTGTATCGATCTATGCTCCCAACAATACTAAAGAAAAAAAAATCAAGAAATTCTTCCAAGTCTTAATGAATTTTCAAGAAGGGAAGATTATGATATTTGGAGATATGAATGGGGTCCTAGATCCCAAAAAAGACAGATCCAAAGAACCAAAGGAGGAAAACTTCCTAAGAATGTCTTTAGATATATGGAATTGCTATAACTAAAAGATGCACAGAGAACTGTCTTAGAGACTACACATTTTTTTTCTGACAGACAAAAACATTTTAGAATTGATATATGTTGAATATTTGAAATATCAGTTATGAACCTGGAAAATGTAGAGATCCAACCAAAGATATTCTCTGATCATAATCCTTTGCTGGCAACCTAGTAAGGACATGAAATAGAAGATGGAGAGTGTATGACAATTTATTATTACAAGAGGACATAAAAAACTGTGAAAGAGAAAAATTCTTTAAACTAAATGATGCAAAAGATGTCTCTGTAGCAATGTTCTGGGAAGCCAGCAAGACCTATATGAGAGAAAAACTATAGCCAAGAAAACGAAATGAAAAACTGAAAAAATCAAGGAAATAAAAGGAAAAATTCAATCTCTGGAAGGTCAACACCAAACTGAAACAATTAAGAAACCAATTAAATATGCTGGAAACTGAAGACATACAGAAAAAAATTGAGTTTTTTAAAACAAAAATACTTTGAACCATGGGTCATTTTGTAGAAAAATAGGTGATGGAGCTCATCCAGGGATTGTTATGCAGCTGCACATTCTATTCAATGGACAAGGAGGTTGAACTCTCAGAAGGAGGAGGTGACTCTCAGAAAGGTTCAGGAGCTGTGCTCCTGTGAGTTCCCACTGAATCTGAGGCCTGCTTTGAACGGGCTAACAAACCTGGAAGATATTTGGTGTATTGTCTACAGAAAGAAGCAGAAAAAAAGAACTATAACCAGAGTATGGGAAAATGGTGCAATTTCTTTCATGGAGAAAGATATTCTAGAACAGTTTGCATTATTCTCAAATATTTATAAAGGGTCAAGTTAATGGAGGATGGTATTGAAGAATATATTAGAAGTGCACACATTGAGATGTTTTCAGATGATAATAGAATACTTCTGGATCAAAATATTACAGGAAATCTTCAATGCAATTAAAAAACTGTGGGGAAAATAAAGCACCTGGCCTAGATGGGCTTACAGCAATGTATTATAAATGCCTCCAAGATTAATTTTACCACTTCAAAAAGTTATGAATGAAATAATTACCACAAAAACTTTGCTTCCTTCATGGCAGAAAGCTCACATAACATTAAAAAGGCAATGATCCATTACTTCCACAATCCAATAGACCTATTTCTTTATTGAATGTGGACTACAAAATTTTCACTGCAATTATGGCTGAAAGATTAAATAAATGTATCATGGAAATAATTCATCCGAACCAGACTGGTTTTGTACCAAAGAGATTTATGAAAGATAATGTACATTTTGTAATCAACACAATAGAACGATTAAAAGCTTTTGACAATTTGTCATGGTTCTGTCTTCAAAAAATGCTACAACACCTGAACTGTGGGTCCAGATTAATGAATTGGATACAAGGCATTTATTCAAAACAGCCGGCAAAGATTATAATAAATGGACTATTAACAGACAGTTTTAAAATAGAAAAAGGTACATGTGAAGGATGCCCATTATCTCCACTCCTATTTATACTTAGATATAGGGCTTTTTTTGTAGAAGGAACTCATTTGCATATTAGGCCACACCCCCATGATGTAGCCAATCCTCTAAGGTCTTTCAGGGCTTTTCTTACAGGGCTTACTGTAAGCTCTTGAAGGACTGGCTACATTGGGGGGGGTGTAGCCTAATATGCAAAGGAGTTCCTGCTGCCCAAAAAGCTCTGCTTAGATACATGTTAACAGCAGCAAGAACACAGTTGGCATCTATTTGGAAGACAGAAGATAGTCCAACAAAAGAAGACTGGTGTAATTAGCTGAATATGCTGTAATGGCATAGTTCAGGGTTTCTTTCCCATGGCCTGATTATTTTTACACTTCCCCTTCATGGCTCACTAAAATTTGGGGGTGGAGCCAGTAAACTTTGGGGGTGGAGCTGAGAGACAGGAATTATGTCATTTCCTGTGGTGTTAAGGACCAAGTGATGTCACTTCCGGGGACCACTGAACCAAAATTCCACCTTTTCCTGTGATGTCACTTCCAGGGCACTCCCCCAAACCTGCCTCTTCTTCGGAAGTAAATTCATTTTCAAAAAAACCTCTCTGAAAACTCGTGCTGAGCCAAAATGGGGGTGGAAAGTGGGCGGTCCTCTCTTTTCACCCCTACACCTGCATGCACCAATCTGTTTGTGTATTCTTCTCCAGCTTGCAAGCACTCCTAATGCCCATGTTCAATTGCCTGCACCACCTAAACATCCCTTTCTCAACAGCACTGGCCAGTGTATGCAGAGTGTAGTGTATGGGAGTGCTACTTATTTATTTATTTATTTATTTGGTGCACTTATATTTCGTACTTTCCCAGATGGGCTGAGGGCGGATCACATACAGACAAAAACCAGTCACATATAATGAAATCAATAGATACAATTTAAAACAACAGCATTACATCAACATTAAATAGCAGAGGCAGGCGGCACATAGTGCAGCTTTAGGTGTAGTCGTTCAGTGGCCTGAATATAACTTTAGGTGTAGTCATTCAGTGGTCATCAAGAATGCCAGCACTGTGTACCACCCACACTGGGCCCTGGCAGCTGCTGTACCTCAAAATATGCTGACATATTTAGTAGGCCCTTCCTTCAGCTGTTACTACTGGAACCCTGCCTCAAGCTACAACCAAGCTTGTTTGGTTTCAAGGAAACCTTTCAACAGCTATTTTTCATACTTTTCTTTGGTTGAAACACTGGGAAATTGCTGTGAAAGGTAGCAGAGAATTGTACTGCAATTAATGAATTACTTTCAAGCTATATGAAGTTCATACAAGCTTTTCTGAAGTTATCCCAAAAAGGATATTTATGAGGGGCTTGCAGCTTTTTACTGGCTGTGTTTCCCATGCCTTTAAAAATAACCTATTGTGCAGATACTTAGCCAGTGAACTATTTTCATCCTTTTTAATATCTACAGGAAGAGTTTAATTTTGATGTTAAAAGCAGGACCAGTAAAATGGTACCATCTCTTCATAGTACCATCTCTTCCAGTGCTGTTGAGATATACCGCAGTAATCTCCAGTAATCTCTTTCTGCCCCACACCTCTTACTCTCATTCACTCACACAGAAATCTCATAGAGGGCCACCTGGAAACAACTGGGGGTGCCAACTTTTCATTGGCAGAGCTCCTTTGTCTGCAACAACAGTATGATTAACAGAAAAGTTTCATCCAGTAAAAATGGAAGGAAAGAAAGGGAAAGAAAGAAAGGGAAAGAATGAAATGGAAAGAAAGAAAAAGAAAGACATGGAAAGAAAGAACATAAACATAAGAGGAGCCATTTTGGATCAGGCCAGTGGACTATCCAGTCCAAAATTCCTATCTATCTATCTATCTATCTATCTATCTATCTATCTATCTATCTATCTATCTATCTATCTATCTATCTATCTATCTATCTATCTATCTATCTATCTATCTAAAATTCCCTCATACAATGCCCCAAAAGCACCAGAATGTCCACCAGTGGGGCCAGGGCACTAGAAGCTCTCCCACTGTTGCTTCCCCTCCCCCAGCACCAAGAATACAGACAGAGCATCACTTGCAGGGAAAGGAAGGAAGGAAGGAAGGAAGGAAGGAAGGAAGGAAGGAAGGAAGGAAGGAAGGAAGGAAGGAAGGAAGGAAGGAAGGAAGGAAGGGGGGCAAAGAAAAAAAGCCTTCCTCACCATCAGATGACCCCAGCCACCAAAAATTCTGCCATGGGGTCACTTGGTAAAAAAAATAACTACTGGAATGCCCACTCCCTGCCCCTCCTGGCTGAAAAACACACACACACCCTTCTTTGCCACCCAGGCCTCCTGGGGAAATCTCCCCAAAAGAACATACTGCAAGGCACATGAAAGCTCATACCTTGAAGAACACTTCAGGGGTCTAAAGTGCCAGTGGATGCTAGCTTTTCTCTCAAACACTGGGAGCGGGGGAGAAGGAAGGAGAGGCAGCGCAGCTCCTCTCTGCACAACATAGAGATGGAGCAGGACTAGCTTTGCTGGGGGCGGGGCTAGCTTTGGCTTTTCTTATGACCCGGTAGTGAGGCTTCCATGGTCCGGTACCGGGTCACGACCCTGCAAATGGGAAACACTGGCATAGTTAATGAACCTAGTAAATAAAAGACCAATTGAAGAAATGGAAAACATATTATACATATTATGGTCAAGGTTAATAACTAATTACTAGCCTGTATTACCTGATACAAAAAAGGCACCTCCTGGAATAATTATATAGAGAGGGAGAAATTATACTCATTATTAATGTATAATTTTTAACAGTTATGTATGTATGTTATACATCTATATATCTATCTAATAATCCCAAATAAGCAATGTGTAGAGTAAAAAGGGAAAGGTGCAAGCACCTTGTTAGCCGCCCTGAGCCTGCTTCGGCGGGGGAGGGCGGGATACAAATAAAATTTTACTTACTTATTTGTGCAAGCTTCAGTCATTTCTGACTCTGGGGTGACGTCACATCACAACATTTTCACAGCAGGCTTTTATAGGGTGATTTGCCATTGCCTTCCCCAGCCATCTACACTTTACTCCCAGCAAGCTGGGTACTCATTTTACTGGCCTCAGCAGGATGGAAGGCTGTGTCAACCTTGAGCCAGCTTCCTCTGGGATCGAACTCAGGTCATGAACAGTGTTTGGACTGCAGTACTGCAGCTTACCACTCTGTGCCATGGGGTTCCTTAAATGTGTAGAGTACAGTTTAAGAAAATGAATCATATATGTTACTTTGAAATTCATATTTTAATCTGTTTATAAGTTATCATGCTTGTGTATGTCTTTTTGTTCCATTATTTTTAAAAGAATACTGACACTTAAAAATTTTGGTTGAGAAATTAAGTGGAAAATGTAAACTTTTGTGATTTGTATCATATATTAGAATTGTATCTTCAACAGTGAAAAAAATGTAATAACTGTTGATGATTAATGACTTTCTGATTTCAATACCTTCCCTTTTTTCTGTATCTCATTTTCTATATAATACTAATAAAAACTTAAGCTACACATACTGTGAAGCTATGTGGATATGGCTGTACAAGCTGCCAGGAAACCTGAAGTCATTGTTGACAGAGACAGGGGAAGGAAGGAAGGAAGCAGAGCAGAGCTCATGTTTTGCTGGGGGCTGGGCTAGCTTTGGCTTTTCTTGTGACCCGGTATCAAGGCTTCTGTGGCCTGGTACTGGGTCATGACCCTGCGAATGAGAAACATCGGTCTGGTGGGCTAAGATGGCTAACTTAAGCAGGGTCTAAACCAGTGTATACAGGAGGTGGACTCCAAAATTTTCCCTTTTAAATAATGAAGAGAATTTTGGTAAACTATAATTGGTTTTATTAGAAATTTATTCAAACATAAAATAAAATAAAATCACTCATCAATCACACAGTTCCTAAAAAAAGATGAAAATTACATAGAGAAACATATAAGGGAAAGACATACAGGGCTTACACTTTACCTGTCTTGAAGACTGCAAAAGGAATGGTCCAATAGTGAAAACAATAAGGGGAGGGGGAACAAGGGACTACCAACATCATTCACGTAATAGGGCCTAATTTAGGTCATTGGGGATGGCTCACACAGTAAAGTGGAGATACTGTAAGAGACACACCTGAGTGGTAAAGTGCATGGCTTTTTATACCTTAATTCCTATCCCTGGGCAGTGACATCAGGTGACCTGTGACACAGCTGTCAGCTGAATGGTGGCACTGCAACATGTGGTACCTGATGTCGCAGAATGGGGATGCTCTCAGGAATGTTTGGAAAAGGAATTAAGAGTGTTGATGAACTTAACTTACTTAAACAAAACATCTGATGGGATAATGGTGGGCCAAGTCACAACCTATGGTGACACCAGAGCTAAACACAATGGGGATGGTCTCCATGGCTGAAACTGGTCTTTGTCCTGGTGAAGTTGTATTGTGTACATAACTGCTTTGGCTGTCTGGCAGGAACAGTCTTTTGTCCAGGTGAGAAGACGAAATTAAGAAGTCCCTGGTTCACCTGGGCTTCCCTCATTTGCATCTCCAAGACATATCCTGAGTATGTGGGGCTCCTGCTTGGCTCTCATGTGGGGAGTATGTGAGGCTCCTGCTTGGCTTGACATTGTTGTTTCAGGACAACACAGGAAAATGGCTCCAACAGAGAGACTGCATAATGACTTCCATGGACAGGAATGCAGTTAGGATCTGCATGGCTGAGCAGTTCAGGACAGAAGCATGACCTGGAGTCCTTCTTGGCAGGGCAGGCACAAATAGGCACAAGCAGGGAGCTGGCTGGAGACTGGCAAAGAACACTGCTGCATGATTCACAGAGTAAATGTCCAAATGGAAGCTGGCACAAATGCCAAAGTCTTAAAGTTAAACAGGATTCATTGCCTATAGACAGCAGGCAAGTGGGTATTTGGTATTAATGTCCATATAGTTTTTATACCCAATGTTTTCTGCTTACCACCAAATGTTCATAGAAGCAGTTTGCCTGTACTCACACAATACAAGTTAATACTGTAAGTTCATAACAATAAGAGCCCTGTATCTCTGACATTAGGCCAGAGAAAACTCAGTCCATAAATGGTGAAGGGGGGGGGGATCAGGGAGTCTGGCACCAGGGCCAAGGTGAACATAGTCCATTAAAGATGAAAGAGGGGGCTCATGCTTATACTTTAGCTCACGTTTCTGGATACACTCAGGGTTACTGGTAGCATGGAGGGAAGCATAAGCTCAACTCAAGATAACTGCCCCAATGCCTTGTAATCAATCTTTGTGTGATGTAGTTAACATCATGTCCTCTGGAAGTCTAACATATTATAGTTTCCTCATAAAGTCAGAAATATATTGCAAATATGAATAATGGTGTAGGGTTGCCAGGTCCGACTCAGGAAATACCTGGGGACCTTGGGGGTGGAGCCAGGAGCAAGGATGTGAAATCACTTTTGTGATGTAATGTCCTGCGATGTCACTTCCAGGTCAAAGGTCAAGTGATGTCACTTTCCAAACTCACCCCATTCCAATGATGTCACTTCCAACACAATGCACCAAACCCCACCCCTTTATGTAACATCACTTTACAGGCACTCCCCCAGCTCCCCCCCTACCCCACCTTTATCCAATTAATTCACAACAAATCTGGGCTTCCCCCAGAAACATTGGAAGCCAATCCCAATCAGATAAAACTCGGTTACTGCTCTTTTCTCAGGTCACACACAATTGCAAGCCTAAATAGCTCTATCAAACCTCTGGTAACTCTGTGGCCAGGTATTTGTCAGTTACATTCTCTTTGTCACAGAAAAGAATTAGCAACTCTTTATGCTTCAGAAATTTGGAATGTTGGAAGTTTAAGATACTTCACACCAGAGAAAATTCTTATATGCACAGCAGAGCATATTACATCCTCCTCTTTTCTATGCACTTTGCTATTGGTGTCTTATGTCTGTTGAGATTCATTAGTGCTCTTCTATGTCTACAAATTGGTGGGGGGAGAGAGTTTGCATACATCACCCCTACCCAAAACTTTGATTACCATAATGTAATAGAATAGACCTAGGGTTGCCAGCCAGCCCCTCCCCCCCAACCAGAGGCAAGGGGTAGAGTTGCTAGCTCCAGGTTGGGGAATTCCTGGAAAATTGGATGTGGAGCCTAGGAAGGACAGGACCTCAGTAGAGTGCAATGCTATAGTGCTAACCCTCCAAAGCATCCATTTTGTCCTGTAGAACTGATTTATGTAATCTGGAGTTGAGCTGTAATTCCAGGAGATACTTTCAAGTATCAGTGATTCATCTTTCCATTTAGTGAGAACACAATATCAAAGCAACTATGATGCAAATCTTCTCATTATCTTTGCAGGAGGGGCGGGATACAAATTAACAGAAATAAATAAAGGCCATAATATAGCAGTGTCTTAGCGCTAACAGGCAGGGCCAGTCCTAGACTGTCTGGCACCCTTGGCAAAGCTAACTTTTACCTCCCCCCCACTGATGATGTCACCAAGTCACATGGTGGGCACCCAATTTGACAGCCCCCAGAAGGCTGGAGCCCAAGGCAATAACTTAGCTTGCCTAGTGGCAGAGCCAGCCCTGCTAACAGGTGTGATTCAATTGGATATTAAATTTCTGCAGTGCTGCATTTGGAACACTAGAGACTCAGAAGTATGTTTAAATGTAATCTAGAACCTAGAGTCATTTCATAGAAAAAGAGGTGCCAGAGCTCATGAGCACAACTCATTTGTATAACTCATTTGCATATGTCACACACACCTGATATCACCAGAAGGTGTACTAAATTATATCAGCTCAGCATCTACCTTAAAATTCTTCTTGAATTATAATTCTCATAATAAAACCTTACTCCTAACATAGTTTTAAAATTACTTTCTCCTATGTGGCCACAGTGGCATGATGATGATTTCCATCTGTCTCCATTATATGTTTTTGTTATTTTCCCATTTTTTGTGGGGGAAAATATTAGAAAGTTTGTCAAATCTTAGAGTTCAACAAAATTCTCCCAGGGGGTTGAACAATGGAGCCCAGAAGCATTTTTTTTTGGGGGGGGGGGAGGAAGGTAAGAAAGAAAGAGCACAATCAAATTTAGAGGTTCCGGAGTTCTGCTCCTGTGAGCTCCTGCCCAAAATGAGGCCTATCTAGAATCAACATATCCACCATGCGATAGAATATCTCAATCCTTTTTCACAAAAAAATACCATTCTTGTAAAAATATATGGATTTTTCCTGTAAAATTCACCCCCAGGCTGTTATAGGGATAAAGTAGTTGGTTTGGTGTATTTGTATTGAGAAAAAAATTGCTATATCTTAAGAAAAAGAGAAAGGAAGAAAAGAATATCAGGATAATTAATTCAGTTAAACAGTGCTAACAAATAAAACTAGATAAGTTTTAACATCCATTTTCTCAAATGGAACTGATTTCTGTAATCTGGAGATGTGTTGAAGTATCTGAAGTATGCTTGCACAGGAAAAATTATAACTAGAGTTAAACTTTGTTGGTTTTAAAGGTTCCTCCGGACTATTTTAACAAGGCTTTTAAAGTTAAGAGAAATCTTTTCAGAACATTCCAGTCACCAAGGACAGCATATATCAGAGGTGGCCAATGGTAGCTCTCCAGATGTTTTTGCCTACAACTCCCATCAGCCTCAGCCAGCATGGCCAATGGCTGGGGCTGATGGGAGTTGAAGGCAAAAACATCTGGAGAGCTACTGTTGGCCACCCCTGGCATATATCAAAGCTAAACTGGATATCAGGGTGCCAAAAATTTCAAAAGAGCAAGGCAATAAAACAGATAAGATTAAATGAAACATTAAACAGTCTCCACAATACCAAGAACACACAGCTGAGATGCTGCTCAGTTCAGCCTGGCTGAGAAGCACATAAAATGAACACTTAAGCACTCTGAACAGATATCTTTTAAAATAATTTAAAACCAAATAAACACAGTTCAAAAACACCTTACTCATGTGAGCAAAACAGCATCAGGAGAGTACTCCCTGCCTGACTAGCATGGCCAGGGCCAACACATGGGAGTTGGCGAGGTAGGCAGCCACCTGGGACACCACCTCGCCGCAGGGGCGGAAGCAGGGGCAGGCGCCCCCTCCCCATCCTCACTAGTGCTGAGGGAGCTCACTTCAGAGGGAGCTGGCTGGGCAGCAGCTGCCTGTGTGCTTTTTCCTGCATTCTGCTTGGAACACAGAAAAAAGCACATGGGCGGCTGCTGCCCAACTAGCTCCCTCTGAAGAGGCAGAGGGCTGGGTGAGGGGCGAGCCAAGCAATGACATCCTGTGGAGGAATGGGGGTGCAGGGTTCTGCCTGGGGCGGCCGAACCCCTAGCTCTGGGCCTGGGCATACCAATACCAATTCCTTCCTAATACCAAACAGGCTCACCTCCTTGGATGATTATTATATAGTGAGTTCAGCCAACAAGAACATTCATTGAACAAGAGCAGAACTGAACTGAACACAAACAGGCAACTGCTTATATATATTTGTCTTGAGTTAGACACGCCCCTTATATGGGTAGCAATCCACCCTATTGGTCTCTCCAGGATCCTTCATTTGTATTTCCTGAGAGAAATGCCTTGTGTCCTGATTGGCTGGTTCTAAGGAACAGCCAATTGAAATGCAGGCATCAGGGTCCTAGAGGGCAATGAAGGTCACTGCAAGGTCAACTAATTGACAACTTCAAGGTCAACTAATCGTTTTAGATCCATACCAGTCCGGCTTCCACCCGGGCCATGGGACAGAGACAGTACTTGTCGCCCTCATGGATGATCTCCAGCAGCACCTGGATTGAGGCAGTTCAGCAGTGCTGTTGTTGTTAGACCTCAGCTGCGTTCGATACGGTCGACCACCAGTTACTGACCTGCCGCCTTGCCGACGCAGGGATTCATGGGCTGGCCTTACAATGGCTTTCCTCTTTCTTGGACGGTCAGGGACAAAGAGTGGCGATTGGGGGAGAACTGTCCCAGAGATACCCACTTAATTGTGGGGTGCCTCAGGGGGCAGTGCTCTCCCCGACGTTGTTTAACATCTACATGCGCCCCCTTGCCCAGATTGCCCGGAGGTATGGGCTGGGTTGCCATCAGTACGCTGATGACACCCAGCTCTATCTACTGATGGATGACTGGCCTGGTGATGTCCCAGAAAATCTGGACCAGGTGCTGCAAGCAGTGGCTGGCTGGCTCAGGTTGAGTGGGTTGAAGCTGAATCCAACAAAGACAGAGGTCCTGTGCCTGGGCCGTGGCGGTCTAAGAAGGGAAATTCCCCTACCAGTCTTTGATGGTGCACCACTGAAAACAGTGCGCAGGGTCAAGAGCCTGGGGGTCCTACTGGAGCCTTCCTTGTCAATGGAGGCCCAGATAGCAGCCACTGCTAAAGCTGCCTTTTTTCATCTGAGACGGGTGAGGCAGTTGGCTCCCTTCCTGGAGCGCGATGACCTGGCAACAGTGATCCATACAACGGTCACCTTGAGGTTAGACTACTGTAATGTCCTCTACATGGGGCTGCCACTGTGCTGAACCCAGAAACTACAGTTAGTGCAGAACACAGCGGCCAGACTGTTAATGGGACTCCCTAAGTGGGAGCACATACAGCCTGGGCTGTAGGAACTGCACTGGCTGCCAATTGTGTACCGGATTCGATACAAGGTGCTGGTTACTACCTTTAAAGCCCTATATGGCCAAGGACCTGTCTACCTTAGGGACCATCTCTCCCCATATGTTCCCCAGAGAGTGCTTTGATCTATCTCGCAAAATTTGCTGACAATCCCTGGGCCGAAGGAGGTCAAATTGAAAACGAGAGAGAGGGCCTTCTCGGCTACAGCTCCCCGCTGGTGGAACCAACTACTAGAAGAGGTACAGGACTTGCGGGACCTTAACCAGTTCCGCTGGGCCTGCAAGACCGTCCTCTTCCAGCTAGCTTTTTAATGTGGAAATTATACTATCACTATGCAAGGTATGTTATATCTGTAGCACCAATTAATCTGATGTTTTACATTTTGTTTTATTGATCTCTTAATTACTTAACTGAGTAATAACTGTAAATTGAGATATTTTATCTGTTTTATTATTGTAATGTTGTATTTATACTATGTGAGCCGCCCTGAGCCTGCTTCAGCAGGGAGGGCAGGATATAAATTAAAAATTATTATTATTATAACAAATCAGTAGTCAAAACAACCAATACACAACAGTGAAGTTACCCTCCAGCTGCATTCTCTCCGGACAGAACCTTTCTCCATGAAACCTTTTCCATTGAGAACATCCTGTCTGTGACTTGGCCTTTTATGTGTTCTACCCCCCTCTGGGCCAGTTTTCCCTCCAAAATCTCTGCCACCCAAACAGAGGGACAAAAGGGAGCCTGGGAGATGTAGGCACACCAGCAACTCCAATATAGGCTTCTCCAGGCCTGAAGGCCACACTAGGCCTAGAATCATGACATAAGGCATTCATGTTTTAAATAAATATAATGACATGACAGGACTGTTACTTCCAAACCATTTCTTTCATCACTTCTACTTTGTAGCAAGATACACCCACCAGTTCCTTCTTGATTCATTAAACATTGTTATGATTACATTTGCTGCTATTTTTGGATTTCATGGAGCTTCAGAAGCAAGTGCCTTGATAAATCAGCATAAAAATATTAGGTGTTACTGTAGCATAGTTTAATATAACCAACAAGGTGAATGTGCCTTGCTGTCAGGAGCAAAAAGGTAGTAACCATAAAATCAATTTTGAGGAATTTAATCTCTCTACCCCCTGGCCCCTCAATAGCTATCACAAAATAAAGTTCCCAGGCAAATTCTAATCTATATTGAACTATGTGTTATATGAAGGTCAGTCAGAAAGTGAAATGGAGTAGAAATACCCTCTGGGGAAGGAGATATTTCTAGCCTTGTGTTTGAAGGTAATCAGAAACCGTTGCAAGATGATGCAGTAAAACACACAAAATGTACTAGCAGATCATAGAATGATGATTGTTGACAACTATCACTTTTAAGCAAACCCAAAAATTAATGTTACATGAATTTCCATGATGTTCAGTTTTTAATGAAAACAACAATCCTTTCAAAGGGTATGAAAGGTTTTGCAAAACTTCATATTTTCTATTCTGGTGAACATTTTTCTGTAACAGTCATCAATATTTGCTTTTCTATTTCAGCAACTTTTATGTTTACTCAAAAGGACATTGCTGATTCTCCCCACCCTCAGCCCAATTACTACATTCTGATGTGCATACTAAAGCACATTACAAGGCTCTTGTTAAAAGCCACTTGCTGTGTGCTGCTGATACAGTAACATGCATAAAAACCTGTCTTCAAGAGCAAAACACTATCCAGCTTGCTGCTAAGCAGCAGTGTGGGCTAGAGATCAGACCTGTTCTCTTAAGAGCTTTACTAATCAAGTTGCTATTTGTCTGGCTAGGGCTTCTGTAAGTTTTTCAGCACACTTTCCAGATGAGCTTTTAACACATTATTGAAGACATTTTATTAGAACAAAGTTGGAGTCCAGTAACACCTTTAAGACCAACAAAGTTTTATTCCAAATTTAAGCTTTCATGTGCATGCACACTTTATCAGACAATGAAATAGGGTACAGTGAGCAGAGTTACATATAGCTGGTGAACAGTGATTAAGCATGCAAAATAATTAAAGTAAGGGTTTTATTGTAACTAAATGTTTATGTATGTATTGTAAGCTACTTCCAGCCAAAGGCAGACTGTGTTGTAATAAACACATAGATGGCTTTTACATGGATTATCTGCCCTGAGTTCAATGCTTTTAAAAAGCTCTCCCCTGTTTTCCCACAGCATTGTGGTGCATTTGTGGACCTCCAGGATTTCCCCTGCTTTTCTCCAATCCCTTTCAACCCTGCTTTACTCCCAAGTTTGATTTTTCCATTTTCACTATCCCTGGCCACATGGCAGCCATTTCCTCTTCTTGCCTTTTCCAGAGTCTTTTTTTTTTAATAAAGTTTATTTGGAAAAGAAGAAAACAATAAGAACAATCATGAAAATGAACAATCTCTGAAGCTGCCACATGCTTGCTAGAAGAAAAATCAAATATAAATACATAAACAAGAAATCTCCATTACTGCAAGAGTATTAACAAGGTAGCTAGAAATAAAATAATAATGATGATAACTTTAAAAAGAGAGCGATTCCACTTGCATAATAGAAGAAAGTGTATATGGAGAACCTAAATTCTAATGTAGAAATGGTTCCCATTTATGTAAAAAGTGATTTACAAGACTCAGCTCAAAAAGGAGGCTGTTTATTATCAGTCAGTTGATCTAAAAGGAAGTCATCTCAGAGTTTATTTGCCCAGGCTTGAATAGGGGATGGTATCTGCCTTTCTCCAATTAACCACAATGGCATATTTCACTGTCATAAACCTTAGTGAGACCAATTCAGGTTTCAACTGAGATTGGGTAATCACATAACCATCCCATATATTTAAGAAGATATGGTATGACTAATCCAGGCAGGTGGATAACCTTAAGTAAGATTGATTTCCAAAATGCCTCTGTTGTGGGAACAGTTAGGTCTTTTGTGCACCACACCCAAGGGAAAATACCTAGCCATAAAAGCACTATGATAGCTGTATATAGTTTATTTCCTTCTTCCACGATTGTTAGCCATGTGCAAAGACAGGGTCAAGATATGCCCGTATAAGGGTATGGTGAACAATCGGCATCGGTAATAGGTAGAATGTGAGCCTTCCATGTCGGCCAGGATAGGCCGGAGGGACAGAGAGGGGCGTAGCATTGCGAGCCTTAAATTGAGCTCTGCTGCGACACAGACTTCAGAGGCTGCACCCTGGGTGCCTTCTCTCCATGCCTGTAGACATGTATTCCAAATAAAACTTGCTTGCTGCTGATCACCATGTCTTGGCGTTTTCTTGGTGAGATGAAAACGATCCATAACAACTTGGTGTCAGAAGTGGGATTGCGTCCTTTTAGACTGGGGGGTCCCGCTGGGGATCTGAGGCTTTGCCCTTTGTTGACTCACTGGCGGGAGAACATGAGTTTTTTGCTTGAGGAGAGCCCCTGGTACCCCCGTTGAAACCAGCCTCAGCGATTTGCTTGCCTTCCCCATTGTGGGGTCAAGAACCCATAATAAGGCAGCAGCAACCAGGTCACCGGAGAGAAATCGAGGAGAGGCCTCGACAGATTCCTGGTGAGTACTTTTGGTGAAACTAGAACACCATAGGCATACAATGGGTAACAAGGCTTCAAAGACATCAGGGAAAAACATCAGGGATGTCCCGTCTGGACGGAAACAGATAGAGATTCCTAAGAATAGTCCCTTGGGACAAATCTATACCCAATGGGAAACCACTGGAGGGGCCAGTGGAGTGTCAAAAGAGGAGATGGTGCATCTTTCTACCCTGGGTTGGCCAAATCTTCCATTCATTTCAGGGCATAGGTGGCCAAGATTTGGAACTTGTGACTATCATCTGTGCACCGAGGTTCAAACTTTTTTTGTTAGAATAATTACCCAGCTGGGTGGCAGCCGAAGAAATTCCATACATTTTAGAATGGATGAACTTTGTAGGGACCAAGAGGTGTAAACAACCAGACAAGGAAGAGGTAAAGGTGAAGGTGGCAAATATAAAGGATGCGGCCACCTCCCCTTCAGCTTCCACTTCAGCAGAGTGGGACCCATTTGCCTCCTCCCTATGTTCCGCCTCCGATCCCCAGGCCAGTCCTGGACCCAAGGAGAAGGAGGCCAAGGGAGAAAGAGGAAGAGGGGGGAGGGGAGGAAAGAGGGCGCATGAGACCCCTGGGACAATGATTCCTGGGGAACATAGTAATTTGAGAAAAGAACTAAGAGATCTACAGGACAGAGAGAGACGGTGGGGAGTACCCCAACCAGACTTGGAGAAGGAGGAGGAGGCACAATTATGCTCTCTCAGGCAAATTCCCCAGGTAAATGGCTAAATCAGTTACGTGGAGGTCCCATTGACCTCCACGGAAATCCAAAATTTGAGAGGGCAACTCCCTAAATTGCAGGAAGACCCTGAGGGGTTTGTAAAGGATTTGGATGGACTCCTGGGACCCTCCATTTTTACACCCACGGAGTTAATTCACATTGTAAGGCAATTAACCAATAATGAGGTGGTTAACCAAGGGGTGAAACAAGTGTGGAAAATTTGGATAGGGCGAGGAAGAGCAGGCGTGGCTGGAACTGTGACAGCCACGGAAGCAGAAGTTCCATTCCATACTCCTGGGAATTTGAATGTCCAAACAGAAGGGGGAAGGAAGTTTTGTGAGGATTATCGGAAGTTGGTATTGAAAGGATTGGTTCAGATGGTCCCCAAGGTAGTGAATATGAATAAAGCATTTGGACAGTCCCAAAAGAAAGAGGAATCCCTGATGGAATTTCTCAAAAGGTTAAAAGAAGGGATGTGGAAATACACGGGATTAGACCCGGACCTTCCAGAAAATGAGGCAATATTGCAGCTACAGTTCATTTAGGGGTCGTATTTAGACATTCAGAAAAAGCTGCAGAAGATAGATGGGTTAGTAAACAAGACGGTTTTAGAATTAGTAAATGAGGCCCAGAAAGTTATGGTGAGAAGGAAAGAGGAAAAAGAGGGGGGGGAAAGTTAGCCTTATGGTACAGACCGTGAAGGAAGTGGTAGAAGCCGAAGGAAAAAGGCATGGCAGGAACGAGGAAAGGAGAGACAGTTATAAGGGAAGGGGAAGAGGCAGAGAAATTGGATTGGGAGAAAACCGACCAAGGGACAGAAGGGACTAGGGGCAGGACCCAAGTAGACCCCCCCCTCCTGAGAGATGTCTGTGCCCTATGTAGACAGACCGAACACTGGAAACGGGAGTGCCCCAACGGAAGAGGAGGAGACTGGCAGGCGGCCTATATCCAGGCCCTCCAATACGAGGATTCAGAATAGGGGTGTCAAGGGCTACTGTTTAATGGTCCAACCTCTGCAGAGCCCATGATAACTTTGGAGGTGGGACCTGAAAGGGAGCTGATAACTTTCTTGGTAGATTCAGGGGTGGGGAGGTCAACATTATAAGTCAAAATAAAGGGAATGAGGGAAACAAAAGGAAGAGTGAGGGTCATTGGGGTGATGGGCCCTAAACCAGAGGTACCCACCTTTGCGCCCCTAAAAGTGTCTCTGCCTCGGCAGTCGGGTCACTTATTCCATGATTTTTTTATGGATGCACCAGAGCAGAATTAGCTTACTGGGAAGGGATTTATGGGGAAAACTCGGAATGTGGACCGGGATGGTAGGAGACAGGTGTGTAGTGTTTCAAGGGATGTTACGAGAAGAAGACATTCAGGGTATCGACCCTTGTGTCTGGGCAGCTCCAGGAAATCCTGGGCTCCTACATATTACGCCAGTCACTGTGACACTAAAGAACCCTAAGGTATTGCAAGTTCAGCAGTACCCAATATCACGCGAGGCTGAGGAAGGGTTAAAACCAGTGATTACAGAATTATTACAAGATGGTCTGATTGAGGAATCGGTTTCCTCCTACGGTACTCCCATCCTGCCAGTTAAGAAAGTGGATGGTCCTTATAGAATGGTCCAGGATTTAAGAGAAATTAATAAGATAGTAGCCCCAAGGACCCCCATTGTCCCTGATCCTTACACCATCCTCAATGGTATCCCCAAAGACCATAGAGTATATACAGTAATAGATTTGAAATCGATTTTCTTTTGTGTGCCTCTAGCAGAAGCCGCCAGGCCCCTGTTTGCCTTCCAATGGCCACACCCCCATATGGGAATTGTAACCCACTTTCAATGGTGTGTACTCCCCCAGGGATACACAGAGTCCCCCACAGTATTTGCAGAAATACTAACACAAGTATTGAAAGAATGGCAGCGCCCTTCAAAGGTCGCCCTGACGCAATACATAGACGATCTTTTGATAAGTGGGGAGAGGGAGGAGGAGGTCCAAGAGGGCTCGATGAGTCTTCTGAATTTTCTAGCCCAAAAGAGGTTGAGGGTAACGAAGAAGAAAGTGCAGTTCTGCCAGCACCTGGTGAAGTATGTGAGGCATTTATTAAAGGAGGGAAAGAAACTCCTGAATCCCGAAAGAGTAAAGGGTATCCAGGACCTACCCCTCCCCCTCACCAAAAGGCAGCTACGAGGATTTTTAGGTTCAGTAAATTTTTGTAGGGCCTGGATAGAGGGGTTTGTAGCCATGACCTCCCCACTTACCAGCAAATTAAGGGATGAGTGTCCTGACAGACTGGAATGGACCAGGGCTGAGAAGGGGGCATTCCAGAAATTGAAATCTAGCCTCCTCTCTGCTCCTGCTTTGGGACTCCCCAACATGCAAAAGCCTTTTCATTTGCACATAACGACCCAAAAGGAGTTCGTGATTGCGGCCATGACCCAGAAAATGGGGGGAGTGGAAGAACCTGTGGCCAATTTCTCCCACATGCTAGATCCCGTTGTACAGGGATGGCCCCACTGTCTGCAGGCTTGCGCAGCCGCAGCCTAGGCAGTGAAAATGGCCAGGAGGTTTGTATGGCAAGGGGTCCTAATTGTACATTCCTCCCACCAAATACGAGTCATTTTAACTCACACTGCTAGGCAATAGATGACAGATGCCCGATTTCTTCAATTAGAGGTGATCCTTTTGGAACGCCCTGATCTAACTCTGGCAACCTTGGAAGGATCTAGTCCGGTGTTAGGACTATCCCCAGGAACAAATGAGAGAATAGGGCTGAAACATTGTTGTATAGATATAGTTGTATTGCAGACCAAAATCAGGGAAGACTTGGAGGAAACACCCATTTGGGGGGCGACGGATGTATTCGTAGATGGATCATCCAGGGTGGTTGATGGGAAACGATACAGTGGATATGCCATAGTAGAAGGGGGAGGACAAGAAATCGAATCAGGATCCCTTCCCTCATCCATGTCAGCCCAAACGGCTGAATTAGTGGCGGTCCAGAGAGCTTTAGAGCTATTCAAAGGAAAAAGTGTGAACATATATTCAGACTCTAAATATGTTTGTGGGGTAGTACATGTATTTAGGAAAATTTAGGAGGAAAGAGGACTGTTGAGCTCCTGAGGAAAATCTGTGGCCCATGTAGGCATTATCAAAAAGATTTTAGGAGCTTTACAGGGACCAGCCCAGGTGGCCGTAATTCATGTTAAAAGACACCAGAAAGGATCCAGCCATGAGGCACAAGGAAATCGATGGGCGGATGAGCATGCCAAATTGGCTGCCATAAGGCCACTGGCCACAACAGCCTTTTTGGCTGCCCTCGTTCCCCAAGGACTGGATCCAGAACCCCCTTTTGTGTACACTCAAAGGGAAAGAGAAAAGGATCATGCCCGGGGGGCTCGGGAGGAAAGAGGAAAACTCACACTCCCCGATGGGAGCTCCTGGCTCCCAGAGGGAGTGACCCGGGAGGTCTTAAAGACCTTGCATGAAGGTGGACATTGGGGAACTGAGGCCTTGGTGAGTGCCTACCTTTAGAGATTTGTCGGATGCCAGGTGTGGGCAATAGCCAAGCAATTGACCCAGCATTGCTTAACATGCCAGAAGTTGAATAAAAGGCAAATAGAACATGTTGTGGGCCAGCCGATTTTAGTAAGGCCTTTTCAGAGCTTACAGGTAGATTTTATATATCTGCCCTGGTTGGTAGGCTCAAACATTGCCTAGTAATGACTGACTCTCTCATGGGCTGGGTTGAAGCTTTTCCAATGGCCCAAGCTACGGCCCTGGTGGTGATAAAGATACTTTTGGAATATGTAGTCCCTAGATTTGGGGTCCTGGAAAGGATGGACTCCAATAGGGGGACCCACCTTACTGGCAAAATCCTTCAGAGTCTAGTAGAGCAGTTGGGAATTAAGTGGAAACTCCACACCCCATGGCACCCTCAAAGCTCTGGAAGGACTGAGAGGATGGATCAAACCATTAAAAACATGCTAAAGAAACTCATTGTGGAGAGCCAGCTGCCCTGGACTAAGGTTCTTCCCCTGGCCCTCTTCAATATCCAGACCAAGCCGCAAACAGGGATAGGGCTCTCTCCGTTTGAATTATTATATGGGTTTTCTATTTGGGATGTGTCTCCCTGCCAACCTAGGGAAACAATCCATGAAATTAAATATGCCTTTCTGCAAAAATATGTGTTGTCACTGTTTTCTATTTTGTCTATACACAGGAGACAGGGTCTCATTCACCAGACCCCTCCATTGGAGGTATCAGTCCATCATGCGTTGCCTGGAGATTGGGTGCTTCTGAGGAAGTGGAGGGATGAACCACTGCAATACAACTGGGAGGGCCCATTCCTTGTCCTCCTAGTGACAGAAACGGCCATCCGAACTGCTGAGGGCGGATGGGTGCATCATTCCTGTGTGAAGCTTGTCCTAGCTCCAGATGGAGCCAGCACTCCAGACTGGACTGCGAATTCAGACCCTGAAAACCCCTTGAAGCCGACACTGAGGAAAACTAATACAGCTAACAGGTGATGTTTCAATTTCCCCTGGAGAACTGCCAACAGGATGATGACCCGGAGTGGAGCCCTCAGGAAAAACTCCAAAGGTTTGTGTTGCAGTTTGAGGACCCACTCCAACATCCCTATGGGCCTAGTCTGAGATGGGAGGGAGAGTTATGCCAGTTTTATAAGGGAAGAATTTGGAAATATGAAGAAGGGAATGGGCAAATTTTCTGGGAACGAGTAGAATTCCAGCACGAGGACCCCAGGAAATATCAGTAATGGAAAATTAGGTTTTATTTTCAAAAACATGCTGGTGAAAAGTTAGGAAGAATCTGGGAGTATCATTGTGGAGGATTAACGAAATCAGCCTCTTGTGTCCTAAAGGACCTTAACTCTCCCCATTATTTCCACCAAATTTATTGTGTAAAGTGCCAGAGCCTGAATAATCCACTGCACAGGGATACAGACAATTCTTCGGAAGAGGACTCATAAGGCTAAAGATGAAAGGCATTCTGGGCACCTTAGGCGCCCTATGGGTCCTAATGAATGTACAGGGAAATGACTATTGCAGCCCCTGTATAACAAAGACTTACAGGGAAGGGAAGATTTCCCAGACTTTGATATACAAGTCCAATTATGATTGCTGCACTAATGTTACCCAGTGCCAATTTCATAATACCACTTATAACCTATGCCATAATAAGGCTGCAACTATTTGTTTCAATCCCCACCATAATACAGTCCGAGCAAGGGTAAATGTATATACCAGAAACCACGGAGCTAGGCTCCTGGTAGCTTCCAATGTCACCACCCAGCCCTGGGAGCCCCTCTAAGTCTGTTTCGATGTTTCCCAAGCTATAAGCAGAGGGGATTTTTGGACGGCAGTGTCATGTGGAGGCCTTTCTTGGGAAAAATCCTATAGAAAGAATCGAAAGTATTTTTGGGAAAATATATATGATGCATACCGGTTAAATGCATACCGGTATTTTTATGCTGAGGATAAATGGTCCCCAGGTCCCTGAGGTCTATTTAATATAACTCTCGGCACCAGTACCATAGATTGTTCTGAAGGGCCTTGTACCCCAATGTGTTTGTCATTAAAAACTAATAACCTAGCTGGGACAATTATGAATCTTTGGGGAATAGGTGTTGATGGGCCTGGTAAGGATCCATATGCAGAAGTTTGGATCGAGATAGTGACCACTGCCCCCGAAGAAACAGACCATACAGTCCATCTCACCTTCTGGGAGGAAATGGGAAAAAGGATAGAAATCCCTCAGTAACAAAAAATATGTTTATTGATTTAGCTGAGTGGGTGGTGGGCAACTTACAGGTGAAAAATTGTTATGTGTGTGGGGGCACCAATATGGGAAAGCAATGGCCATGGGAAGAACAGGAAGTGCCTTGGGCATATCTTACACAGGCCCTTAACATCACCTACCATGAAGGTGAGAGGCCCAATAGGTGGGTGCTGAGAAATCCTTTGGTAGGACGAACCTGCTTCATTCAAGAAAAAGGGGGAAATTTGTGGATCTGGTGGGAAGCCTAGATTGTGAAACTGCCTGGTAGTGTAACATCACCCAGGGAAGTTGGAGGGATTTCACTAACATGAGCCAAGTTGCTTTTAACATAAAGGAAGCCCCCCTTTTGCATTATTGGAAGCTTCCTTGTAATGGTTCCATAGAGTGGAAGGCTAGGCGGCCTATTCAGAAACTGGAAACAGGCTCTATTGATGGGTTTATTGATCTTGGGAGGATTAATCATGTTACCCTGTTTAGTCCTGCTAATTCGATCCATAGTATCTAATGCTGTAGAAGCTGCTATTGGCAAGCAAGATTCTGCTAGACTTTTACATTTACAAGCCATAAGACAGAACCATAAATATTCCCCCTTGGAAAAGGAAGAGGGAGTGAAACACGATGGAAGAGAGTATGGGACAATAATGGTAGAGATAGAGAATAAATAAATGGTGACCAAAAGAGATAAAGGAAAAAGAAAAAGGGAGGATTGTTGTGGGAACAGTTAGGTCTTTTGTGCACCACAACCAAGAGAAAATACCTGGCTGTAAAAGCACCATGAAAGCGCCATTATTTCCTTCTTCCGCAATCATTAGCCATGTGCAAAGACAGGGTCCAGATATGCCCGTATAAGGGTATGGTGAACAATCAACATTGGTAATGTGAGCCTTCCACATCAGCCAGGATAGGCCAGAGGGACAGAGAGGGGCGTAGTGTCACAAGCCTTAAATTGAGTTGTGCTGTGACACAGACTTCAGAGACTGCACCCTGGGTGCTTTCTCTCCATGCCTGCAGACATGTATTCCGAATAAAACTTGCTTGCTGCTGACCTCCATGTCTTCACGTTTTCTTGGTGAGACGAAAACGATCCATAACACCTCTATGACCAGACATAGTAGGTACCAAGTCCCTTACAGTCTTTCCAACACATAGTAGAACTTGAAGGGACCAAATGAAAAAGTTGTGTGGGGGTTAGGTACTGTTTTAAGACTACTTTGTATTTTTGTAGCCCAATTATAGCCCAATTATCTTCATTTATGGTAGAACATAGATCTTTTTGCCAAGCTGTCTTGCTGCAGGAATTTTACTCAGAACTAAGGCTTAATAACATTCGATAAATTTTTGAAATCATACCTCTGATAGGTATATTGTGGTGCTCATAAGTTGTTCAAATTCCATGAGTTTTGCTCTATGGAGAGGTTGAAATTCATGATCAGCTAAAAGGCTTGTAAATATTCAAACAAGGGTAAAGTAATATTATTAGTTTGCCCTAAATCTGCTTTTGATCTCAAATGGCTGTGTGATAAAACCTGGTCAAATGCAAGCTCTGCCAGATGCCAAAAGAGTGTTTTGGTTTACCAAGTAGGAAGAAAGAACAGCTTATAAATTCAATTAACAGCGAAGAGGGGGGAGCTATAGAAATGGAGATCCTGTTCCATACTTTTAAACAGCTCTTAGAAAAGGACTAGGAGATTCCTTAAGAACACGAAGGTGGCTATGCCCAAGGGTCATTTTGTAGAAAAATAGGTGGTGGAGCTGATCCAGGGATTGTCAATGAACAAGGAGGTGGAACTCTCAGAAGGAGGAGGTGGAAATCACAGAAAGGTTCAGGAGCTGCACTCCTGTGAGCTTCTACTGAATCCAAGGCCTGGGTATACCAGAATGATTCCTGAAAATTATATGGTTCCAGAGTAGCTGTAGTGGGGCTGCAGCGTTTAATTATGTTTGTTAATATTATTGCATCATAGTAGAGACGAACATCTGAAACTCAGAGGCCTCCATTTTTATACTACTATTTTCCAGGGTCTTTTCAAGTTTTGAAAAATGGCACTAGAATATTGTTGTATCAATAAAGCAATGTAACAATAAATGAAGCAGGTTTTCTGAATTCTTGACTTTCATTTTAAAAAAGTAAGACTGATTCCTAACCAGCAGTTGCTCCACCCCTGGGCTTCTGCTTGAGCCAATGAAGCAGTTGTTGCACTGGTGCCTTTTGATTGACAGCTACCTACCACTCATTCCCCACTGCAAGGGGAATGGGAGGTAGCCCTGGATCAAAAGGCACAGCAACTAGTGGGGAATCAATTGCTTGAGCCAGCTCAAGTGGAATCCTGGATGTGGAGGAACTGCTAGTGGGGAATCAGTCTTAGGCTTTATTTCCTTCCTTTGCAGAGATATAAAGGAAAAGGGCATATCTTTACAAGGGAAGGTACTACAGATTTACTTTTAAAAAAATGATAGCTGATATTACAAAGAACCTGCTCCATCTGTAGTTACAATAGTATATCAGTATAATCATATTATTGTTTCATTTAAAATATTATAGAGACACTGGAGACCCAGGAGAGAGGTGTAGCCACTTCTGGTGGATTGGGGCAGGGAAACAGCAAAAAAGCCCATTGCTACTGCACTTTATCTACAGGCACATCAGCAATGGAGAAACAAATCCCATAGTCACCATAATCTAACAGTTCCATTCTATGAAGAGCTACTCCAGTCTATGCCATTTTTTTCAATGTGTGTAGACTGGTGGTAACTCCATAGGGATTGTGCTGTTAATTCACAAGATGCTGTATTTTCATCTTTTCCTACAGTTCTGTGAATAGGAATGGGCATGAACCACATTTTTGCAGTTCAGTTAGTGGCTCATAGCTGAATCATGATACATTGGTTCCAGAACCAAACTGGTTCATATCAGTTCATACCCCCAGTTTTCTGCTCCCTAATGCTTTGCCTGGGGAGCAGAAAGCAGGAGTATTAATGGCTCCAAGTAGGAGGCAAAAAGCAGGGGCTTAAATGTCTTGGACTCATTTCACCACCTGCCTTATGGTCCATATTAAAAGTGACAGGACCAGAAAGCAGTCATTTAAACTCTTGCTTTCTGCTCCCCCTTTCTACTTTCTGATCTTCATTTAAAGCCACAAACCCAGTGAACTGCCTTAAAAAATCATGGAAGTTTGTGGCAGTTCTTCAGTTCAACATCACTTAGTGAACCATGAACTGGCCAAAATTCATGAAAAACTTTAGTTCATGAGCTAGTTCATGTCCTCAGATAGTGATAATGTTTCAGACACCTGTTGCAGATTTTGAAACTTTCTGCCAGGTGTAGGTGTGCAATTTTTCAAATAAAAAATAAAAATAATGGTCACTGCAAATCTAACCCAGAAAAGAACAATCTCAAAAATGTTTCAGGAATTAATACTTCTGATGACATAATAAGACATAATTGTGCTGGAGGTAAAATAAGACAATTCCAGTCAATCACCTCAGACAACACTGCAGTTCTTGAGAACATTTTTAGTGATGTTTTTCATATCATGATTTTGTCAAGGTTTCTTTAATTAAGGATTCCATTCAGCTACTGAAACAGCACACTGAAATCCATTTATGGGAACCTATCACTGTTCTTTTCCTTCTCTTTCCAGATTTCTAAAAGAGAACCACTAACATCACAACATATGTAGCAAATAGAAGCAAAGATGCTAATTCTTTATGTAAAGCAACATAAATGTTTCAACCCAGCCTCTGTAGAAAGCTATTTACGCTGAAAGAAATATAAGCTGTGGACACAGGTAAGCCTCAGCTACCTTTATTATATTGTTGTCTGTGTCAACTACCATCAAGTTGCTTCTGCCTTATGGAGACCTTAAGAATTGAGACTCTTTAAAATGTCCTTTTAACAGTCTTGTTGAAGCCTTGCAAACTAAGGACTATGGCTTTCTTTAATGAGTCAATCCATCTAATGTTGGGACTTCCTTTTCTCCTGCTGCCCATAATTCTTCCTAATAGCAAGAGTGGTAGTGAGATTGTTTCCATGTTGACCCATGGCTGGCATTTCCCCTTTTATTAGCCTAATTATGCACAAGTGTTACTTTCTTGCTGACTTGTGATTCAGCAGCAAATAAGTGGCCACTGTTAGGACAGAATATGGAGAAACAGAATGGTTTCCAATTGGCATAGGTGTCTGACAAGGATGTATTTTTATCTTCCTATCCCTTCAATCTACATGTAGAACATGCCATGAGGAAACCTGGGTTAGTTTTAAATTTTTTTAAGTGGGGGTTACCACCCAGTGATAGCAGCAGTGTCTGTAGCTCTAAGAAACAAATGCTGTCACTGGCCATTGCTAGGCAATGACAATAGAATTTCCAGCCTTCAGACTCCAGACATGTTTTGACCTTTGAGAAAGGACTCAATGGGAACAGGCCTGGCAGCAACTACCATGTGACTTTCTACCATCTGACTTGCACAACTTATCCAGAACAAGCCAATTGCTGCTGTTCAACAGTTGCCACTCCACAGAAGCCAATGTGGTATAGTGATTAGAATTCCATATTAGGATCTAGGCAACCTATGTCTGAATTCTCTCTCTGAGCCAGTCACACACACAGAGACTAACCTACTTCACAGGGTTGGGGTGAAGATAAATCGAGAACAATGCAAGCTGTTTTTGAGTCCCCATTGGAGATAAAGGCTGGGTATAAATGAAATGAATAAATATAGCTGAAATGGGAAGCAGGTAAAAGATAGGTTCATTCTTGATTGAGAAGAAGAGATGGAAGCAGGGAAAGGAAAAGAATATGGGCAGGGATTTTTTTGAGCAGGAAAACACAGGAACACAATTCTGGCTGGCGGCATTAGGAGGTGTGGCCTAATATGCAAAAGAGCTCTTGTTAGGATTTTTCTACAAAAAAACCCTGTGGGAAACAATGGTGATGTCAGGGGGTGTAGCCTAATATGCAAATGAGTTCATGCTGGGCTTTTTCTGCAAAAAAAAGGCCTGGATAAGGGGAAAGCATGGTGGAACATAAGAGAAGGCCCTGACTCAAGGACCCTGACTCAAGGAATGACTCAGGTCAACAGTTCAGTAGTTTATTCCAGGAATCGTAAGGCAGTACATCAGATCCTTGCTAAGACTAACATCTTAGCCCAATGCCTCTCTATTTAACCCCTTGCCCTAACCATTACAATTCAAGTGCAAAGCGTGGCAAAGCAACAGCGGCTTTTGGCGGTACCTACTCCCCCCAAGTCTTGGAGTCCAGGTGGTTATCTGTACTTTGTTAGCAGCTGACCTTGGTTGGTAGAAACAGCTTCAATAATAAGTTCCTCAGATAAGCATGCAGAAAGCAAGATGAGCTAAGCAGGCATGCATTCAAGCCAAATAATACTGTTACAGCAAAACTATGGCAAGAGGGAAACAGAGAGGATAACTCTTGACATTCTGCTCCCCCTAAGCTCCCTTCCCCCCCTTCCCTTGTTTCCCCGGGTACTTCTGGTAAAAGTCATTAATGAGCTTCCAACAGTTAGTATTGGCTGCGCAGACCCATTCCACTTGGCTGATTGGGAATGAGTCCATTTGATGAGATAGAACAGTTCCCACGCTTCATCTTGGCATCAAGGATCTCCTGCACTTCATGATGAATTTGACCATGAATTAGAGTTGGAGCTGGAGGTTGTTGCTGGGGGTGCCAGGCAGAGGGTCCAGGTTCATGCTTGAGATAGCTAGCATGAAAACAAGGATGCATGTTTTAAGTTCTTAGGCAAGTCAAATTCAACAGTTACAGCATTTATGATTCTCTTTATGGGGAATGGTCCCAAATATTTCATGCCCAACTTCTTACAGTTCTGTGTGTTGGGAAGGTGCTTTGTAGAAATGTATACCATGTCCCCCACCTTGAAGTTCCATAACTTAGAATGCTTTTTATCATAATGTTTTTTGTATGATTCTTGGACTCTGAACAACTGCTTTTGTATAGCCTCCCAGCCCTTGGATATTTGCATCCACCAGTCTGTAAAGTCTACTGAGGTGGTGGGAGGTAACGGCAGCTCCGGGAAGGACTTCCCCTCATAACCGTTTACCTGTTCGAGGACCACGTTAGTGTGTTCCGTTTGTTCGTCTGTCTGGGAGTTGTAGGCGAAAATAAGCCCCCACTCCATTCCTGTCAGGGTGCAGAGGCACACCCAGAAGTTGGCAACGAACTGTGGGCCACAGTCAGAAATTACCTTACATGGAAAAGCATGTAGCCGAAATACATGCTGTATAAACAGTTGAGCTAACTTTTTTGCCGTCGGTAACTGCTTACATGGAACAAAGTGGGCTTGCTTTGAAAACATGTCAAACACTACCCACACCACCGTCTTCCTGTGCAATGGGGGAAAATTGGTTATAAATACACTCCCAGGGTTGTGAGGCTGGGGCCAATGGCTGTAGGTGCCCGGGGGGGTAGGCCCCCTCTTTTCTTGGTCATGATGCAGGTCGGGCAACTAGAAACATATTGCGCTATATCTTTGCAGAACCCCGGCCACCAAAACTGCCATTGCACAAGGTGAATGGTTTTTGCAAATCCAAAATGCCCCCCTAATTTTGAACCGTGGGCTCGTTGCATGACCTCTCCTCGCAGCAGCTCGGGGATGAACAGTTTATTATTTTTGTACCATAGTCCCTCCGGGGAGGGCTCGAGTTGTAATCTGGCATCAGGTGGTTCGTTCGCAAGAACTTCTTTGAGTAACATCAAAACAAGTCATTTTGCTCTGCCTCCTTATTTGTTTATCAGTAAGCTTTCGGCTGACAATTACTGAGTTGGGCGGGGGTGAATAACGAGTCTATTACCACCTCCCATTTGCTTTCGTATTGGGGTAGGCGGGACAATGCGTTAGCAAGGAAGTTCAACCTCCCCAGGATATGTCCCAGCATGAATTTGAATTTGTGGAAAAAAACCCACCCACCTTATTTGTTTATCAGTAAGCTTTCGGGTGACAATTAAAGACACGAGGTTTTTATGATTGGTCCATAGTTTGAATGGTTCTCTAGGCCCCTCAAGATAGTGCTGCCATTTTTCTAAAGTCAGTTTAATGGCGGCGGGTTCTTTATCCCATACTGGCCAATTCCACTCTGTGGGGGTGAATTTTTTTGACAGGTAAGCACATGGGTGGAGTTTCCCATCCACCCCTCTCTTGGAGCAACACAGCTGCTCAAGCCACATCGATTGCATCACATTGTACCGCAAACCTTTTGTTCTCATCAGGGTGAATAAAGAAGGGTTCCAAAATAAATTTATTTTTTAGTTCCTTGAACTCTTTTTGGCACTCCGGGCCCCATTACAAGCTGGCACTTTTTTTGCGGCTTGCATGCCTTTTCCTTTGGTTTTTAACAAGTCAGTTAGGGGTTGGTTACTTCTGCAAAATTGTTTATAAATCCTCTGTAAAAAATTGCAAAACTGAGGAAGCTTTGGAGTTGTTGACGAGTCTTAGGGGCTTCCAATTGACTACCGCTTGCACCTTAGAGGGGTCCATTCCCAAGCCCCCTGCCGAGACTCGATACCCTACAACTCCCATCAGCCCCAGCCATTGGCCATGCTGGCTGGGGCTGATGGGAGTTGTGGGCAAAAAACATCTGGAGAGCTACCGTTGGCCACCCCTGCCATAGGAAGTCGAGCTCTGTTTTGTGGAACTCGCATTTTAATAGTTTACAGTTTATTGTCATAGAGAGTCTGTAGCACTTGGTCACTAACTGAATGTGGGAGGGGAGATCTTGAGTGTAGATTAAAACGTCATCCAGATAATAAACCATGCACTTGCAGAGGAATTTGTGTAAAACCTCATTGATCAAGTTCATGAAAACCCCTGGAGCTCCCTTCAACCCAAATGGCATCACAAGGTATTCGAATTGACGGAGAGGAGGGTTGAAGGCAGTTTTACATTCATCCCCCTCCCTGATGCGGACCCGGAAGTATGCGTGGGGTGATTTAGCCAGTCGTATAAATCCTCACTGTAAGTTCACATCTAGGAACTTTTTAAGCTCCTCCCTCTCAAGCACAACTTTCCCACCTGAGTGGGTGTTTGGAGCCCCCAGTCCACCTTCCAGTGGCGGTTTTTGTATCCCTGGTCCCAAAAGTAAACAGCACAACTGCACAAGGGGGGCGTGGTCTGCTAGCCATTCCAAGCTGAGCACTGCCTGGAATTTGGCAAAGGGCGCTATTACAAAAGTCCGAGGCTTCCAGTGCTCCCCCACTTCCAGGGCACATATTTCTGTCCCCTCCGTACATGGCTTCCCCCTTTGGTTTCCCGTACATCTGCTCAAATAGTAAGCGGTTGGGAAGTGGTTTTCTCTTAACCCCCAATGCTTCTAATAAGCTTGGGGACAGAAAATCTCTGGAGGATCCCGAGTCCAGGAGGGCTCGGATGCAAGTGAACATCTTAGTCATGGGGTGATATTTACAAAATACAAAGTTCCTGAGGTTCTCACGCGTAGCGGCACAGCCATCACATTGACTTGCTGCTGCATGCTGTTCACAGCAGGTTATTGTCATTTCCCAACAGCTGTTCCTCGTTATCCTCTTCCTCTGAAGCCTTGGGTGTCGGTTCTCGGCACTGCAGGGTGGCAACCTTCCCTTTGCCAGAGGGGGTCCTGACGGTGTCCAATTTTTTCTTGGTCTCTGCCTTCAAGGGCATAGCCGATTTGGGTTCTCTTGGCTTGCGGGGACATTTGCTGGTTATGTGATTCTCCCCCCCCCCCCCCCCATTTGAAACACAGCACCCCGGGAATGATCGAAAGCTTCTGGGGCTGTCTGGCCGAGGTGGGTTTCGGGGTCTTCTCCTTTGAGTCTTGAGACCCTTGCTGCTTGTGGTGGATGGCTATGATCTTGTGGTGGTATTCAACTTCACAAGCTAACTGAATCCAATCCACACGTGACTGAGGATCTCCCATTTAGAGGGCCTCTCCAAAGACGTTGGAGCTGAGGCTTCTCTTGAACTTTTCGATCCAGGCTCCATTATCCCACCGGTGCACCTTCTCATTTAAGGGGCAGAATTCACTGGTGTATTCCTTCACAGACTTCGAGCCCTGCCGTAGGTCTTGCAGTGCCGATATTGCATTAGTTTCTTCCAGGGGGTCCTTGAAGTGGCTCCGCAGAGCCCTAAGTAGCTCTCTAGTGGAATTCAAGCAGGAGAGCAGGCCTCGAATAAAGTCACAAACCAGTCCACTGCCGCTACCTCTAAGCAGCCCCCGATGTAGACCACTTCTGACGCCTCCGTCAGAAAGTTGCACGCCCACACACTGAGGTGGCCTCTCACCAACACCATGAAATACCCCAGCTTTGCAGGATCCTCGTCGAATTTTGCTTCTTGGTCCTGCAGCCCTCCAAATACATGAACCAGTTCCTCAGGCACCTGAAGTGCGGGGGGGGGAGGCTCTCCACCTGCTGGCACCTCTCCCCCTTTCGCTCCTCCACCTGGGATGACCTGTGGTTCTTGTGCAGGTGCCCCAGCAACCTGAACAGCTACTTCTGATAGTTGATGGGCGAGGCCTTTCATCTCCTGCATCATGAACTCATTCATCGCCAGCATCTCATCTTTCAGCTGCCAGCTCTGTGATGCTATCACTTCGTGAACCCAGTCACTGGAGTTTTCACTTGCCCCGCTCCTGCAGGACCACTCAGCATCCTTGCCACCAAACCCCCAGGAGGGGTAGGCTCTGTAGAGACCTAAGGGCCTTGGTCTGGAGGGGGAGCTCCCCTCAGTGCCTCCGATAATACTCTCCCAGAGATCTTTGGAGCCCTACTCCTTTTTCCAGATTGTGATGGAGGTGGGACCTAACTTTGGCCCCCTCCACCTTTGGTTCTTCTCCCGCCATTGTAATTACTTCTTCCTTAGCACTGTCCTTCTCTTCTCCTGACATCTTTGGGGATGGATAGGTGGCTAAGGTTGTAGGTGAGTCTTAGCAATATGTCAGGACCCTGACTCAAGGAACGACTCAGGTCAACAGTTCAGTAGTTTATTCCAGGTATCGTAAGGCAGTACACCAGATCCTTGCTAAGGCTAACGTCTTAGCCCAATGCCTCTCTATTTAACCCCTCACCCTAATCTTTAAAATTCAAGTGCAAAGTGTGGCAAAGCAACAGCGGCTTTTGGCAGTACCCACTTCTCCCAAGTCATGGAGTCCAGGTGGTTATCTGTACTTCATTAGTGGCTGACCTTGGTCAGTAGAAACAGCTTCAGTAATAAGTTCCTCAGGTAAGCATGCAGAAAGCAAGATGAGATAAGCAGGAATGCATTCAAGCCAAATAATACTGTTACAACAAAACTATGGCAAGAGTGATACAGAGAGGATAACTCTTGACACCATGTTAGATTAGGCCAATGGCCCATCCAGTCCAACACTCCTTGTCAAACAGCGGCCGGGGGGAAAATTAAGACATTAAGAGTGTCTAGAAATTCAATCTCTTTCACCCAACCTGAACATGTACTGACCCAATCAATGTGCAAATAGTTAAAATCACCTATTATGACACAATTTTTACGTCTAGCCACTATCTTAAATTCTTTCATCATTTTATAATCATCCTCTATCTTTTGATCCAGTGTGCAATGACAAACTTCCAGAATTAAACTTCCTTTTGGGCCTGCTATTTTGACCAAAAGCATTTCTAGAAGCAAATCTAATTCTCTGACCTTCTCAGTCTTACTGGACTGTATACCCTCTATGACATACAGAGCCACCCCACACCCAACTCTTTCCTCCCTACCCTTCTGATATAATTTAAATCCAGGAATCATTGTGTCTCACTGATTTTCCTCATTCCACCAAGTTTCTGAAATACCCACAATGCCTATATTTTCCCCCAACACTAAGCATTCCAACTCCCCAATTTTACCTCAGACACTTCTAGCATTTGTATATAAATTCCATATATATATATATATATATATATATATATATATATATATATATATATATATATATATATATATATATATATATATATATATATATATATATATATATATATATATATATATATATATATATATATATATATATATATATATATAAATGTTATATTTTTATTGGTTTTAACTACAAAAGAAAATAGCATAAGCATAAATACAGAAAAAGAGATGGGAAGGGCATATACAGAATGGGAAAAGCAGGGGAAAAAAGAAAAATACAAATATATCTGTTATAATTCTACCTCCAAATAAAATATCCAATTCGTTCTACCTGCAAGTATAGAATTCTCCATATATTTTACCATCTTTATCTTCCATTATAAAACATTTTTACTAAGCTATTATTTGCAATACAAGTCTAATCAGTACTTCTTCAACACATATAAGTGTAAACAAGTCAGAGCAGTCTCATCACGGAACTAGTTGCTTTGGCTTAACCATGTTAAAAACACAGACTAGTTTGTTAGTTTAACACTATCCTCATTAACATAGACACAAAAAATCCATACTTTATCGTAAAGAAGCTTAAAAAAAAAAGCCCCAAACACAACATAGTATTTTGTCTATCTCAATATGAACAGTTTCTCCAGGGAGGCTATCACAACACCCGCCTCACGGTCCCACTGGATCACTTCTATATGCTGTTTATGGCTACCCCAGCCCCTCTTTCTCCTCAGTCGTTCCTTTTAAAACTTTTAGGAATATATAACTCAGGAATGGGTAAAATATGGATTTCTCTCTTCTAGTCTCTTTGGGGTTTTTGCTTTCAGATGGATGTATAATTCTATTTGTAGGGGACCACAACAGCTTTGTCAGTTTTCCCAAATTATAGGCACCAGAGAACTTTAACATAAACCACAGATATTTATTTTAACACAAAGACTTAAACTGGGGATATGGGTGATATATACATGGGCTATAAAGTATCTCACGTAGTTAACAAGTTGCTCATTAACTTCAGGCTTTGTCATATATTCTTTCCTTAGGTCTCTCAGGTTTTACAGTTCATTCATAATACACTCTCCACCACTAGTATAGGCTGGCCTCTTGGGTATACTGTGCCAAGTCTTCCAAGTCGACTGGAGCCTCTACTCCCAGCCGTTCAGACTCCTAGACTGTTGGAACTCAGTCCTAAAATGGCTGACTGACTCCATCTTAGTAATAGTAATGTTGTTTCTGCAATGTCATGCTGAGTCATGCTGCATCATGATCCAGCTGTTACCTGTTACTGAGGTAAGGTGGGATGACCTCACCTGTAATTAGGCTTTGTGCTGACTCACAGAGCTGATGCAACCCTGATGATTGGTATGTGTACTTAGGGAAGCTCAGTGAGCTTGCTCAGTCTGCCTGTAAGGATTGTGGGTTCTGTGAGGCCCGCTATCTGGGTGGCAGCGATCACTGCTGGTGTTGGATCCTATGCTACTGTGCTTGGATCGTGCTGTGTATACTTACTGCTGTATACTGTTATCTACTGAAGTGTGTACTGATTACTGTGTATGACCTTGGCCTGGCAACGACTCTGAATATTGGATACTATTCCTGGTAAATATATCTACCATTGAATACAGCTGTTTCTCTTGTCTATTAATTCCTGTGTTTTGCCTGTCCCTCACCTTCAGCTCTTCTGCTGCGTGCAAAATACTCTAACATTGGTTCTGGGCCCAGAGCTCCCAGTGTTTCTAGAGGTGCTGCTGTTCTGAAGACAGAGGAGGCAACACAGTTTTTTGGAAGAGACGGAGGCAGACTGCCAAGTTGCCCAGGTGTCCAGTGATAAGTAGCAGAGATGGAAGCTGCAAATGTTGTTTCCTTCTCTGGGCTCAGCATTACTAAGCTGAATGGGACTAACTATGCTACGTGGTCCCAGAAGGTCAGTCTGTTATTAAAGCACCAAGAGCTGTGGGAGGTGGTGGCTGCTCCTATCAGTAGCCCGGAGGGTGAAGAGGAGGCTGCTGAGGAGGCAGAGGAAGCTGCTGAGGACAGAAAAGCTGCAGACCTTTTGCGTAAAAAGGATGTTAAGGCTTTGTCTTTAATAGGTCTTTCTCTAGACGACTCCCAGCTGGTGCATATAGCAGGACTGGAGACGGCTAATGACTGCTGGAATGCTTTGAAGGAAATTTACGTCCGAGGAACTGTCGGTTCTCAGATTCGTTTGGTGAGGAAGCTTCTGCATACCAGGCTGGCAGCTAATGCTGATATGTTATCTCATATAGAGTCTATGCGTAGGATGTTTCTAGAGCTAAGAGAGCATAACCAAATGTTTTCTGAATCACAGGAGGTGTGCATACTTTTAAGTTCTTTAGATGCATCATATGACGCTGTGATAACGAGCCTGGAGGGTTTGCCTGAGACAGGGTTGACCATGAACGTCGTAACTGGACGGCTTCTTGATGAATATGGCAAGAGACAGTCCAATTCCTCTCTACGTGTGGAGAAAAAGCCTGTCTGTAAGCCAGAGAGGGGCAGTGGATTTACTGTTAAGGAGGATCCTGACTGTCAAACAGGTAATGTAATGGCTGTAAGGAAGAAATGTTTCCGGTGTGGCTCATCCAGACATTTGTTTAGGAATTGTCAAGGCCAGAAAGGGAAAGAGAGACGGTCTGAAATGAGGTCTGCTGATAAGAGTGGTAATGTGCATCTCGTTACTACTGGTAAGTCAACTAACCACACTCAATCTTTCCTAATTGACAGCGGAGCGTCGGAGAACCTCTGTAGAGAGAGGAGTTTGTTTACTACTTACACACCTGTTGATAACCAGTCTGTTGTTTTAGCAGATGGAGTTAAGGCAACTGTTTTTGGCAGAGGGAAAGTGTTCCTGCCAAGCCTAAGGAAGGAGCTTCAAATGGGTTTTGTTCCTTCACTTAAGATGAATCTGCTGTCGGTGTCTGCTCTGTGCAGGGAAGGTTTCAAACTGCAATTTGACACCTCGTGCTGTGAGCTGAGGACCAGTGACGGTGTGTGTGTAAAGGCAATGCTGAAGGAAGATTTATACTTCTTGCATACCAAGGTACAAACGTGTAATAACGTCTGTGTAAATAAACCAGTGCATGATAATTGCTGTCATCTTTTACACAGGAAATTAGGCCATGCTGGTTTTCCTGCTCTAAAGAAGACTGTTGAACAGGCAGAAGGTATTAATCTTAAACCTTGCAAGGAATTTCTTGACTGTGAAATCTGCAAGCTTGTGAAGTCTACAAAAGCTCCTGTGCGTACTCCAAGTAAATTTACTAGTAAGAAACCTCTTGACCTAGTGTTCTTAGACCTGATAGGGCCCTTTAAGGAGTCAGTGGGCGGGGCCAAATATGTCTTAAGTATAGAAGATCACTATTCAAGGTATGGTTTTGTTTACCTGTTGAAAGCTAAAACTGAAACCTTTCAAAATATGCAGAATTGGCTAAGGTTTGTTAAGAGAAAAACTGGAAATGTGCCTGCATGCATTATTTCTGATAGAGGCTCGGAATTTGTTAATAAACGTTTTCAAAGTTTGTTTGCAGAGCTTGGGATTGAGCACCGTTTGACTGCTCCGTACAGACCTACCCATAATGCTTTTTGTGAGAGAAGAGGCCGTACATTGCAAGACATGTGCCAGTGTATGTTACGTGATGCAGATATGCCCTGGAGATTTTGGGCAGAGGCTATGTGCTGTGCCAACTACAACCTGAACAGAGTTTGGTGTTCATCTACTGGCAAAATACCAGCAAGCCTATGGCATGACAAGGTAACTAACTTGGCAAATTTGCATGTATTTGGAGTTACAGCTTTTGTTCATATTCCTCAACAGCTCAGACGTAAAGGCCAACTGAAGGCTAGACGTATGAGGTTTCTCGGGTATGAGAGGAACGGGAGCTGTTATCGTTTTGGCACGCTCGACAGTCGTGAGGTGGTGATTAGTGCTTCAGCCACGTTTCTGGAGAGATCAGAGGGCTGGGATCGTTGCACCCAATCGCCAGCGTTCTGTCCTGAGGATGACCAAGGAATCCGGTTACAAGTCAGCTCAATGCCTAGCAACCCAGAGGAGGGAGAGGCGGCTGAGTTAACCCCAAAAGAAGAGATGCCTGACGAGGAGGAGATGGAGGAGAAGCCTACTCGTGAGGAATCATCCGGGAGGGATGTGCCAACTGATGAGCCTGCATTGAGGAGATCTACACGTGAAAGAAGAGCTCCTGAGAGATTTAGTCCTGTAATGTCTGCTATACATGAGCCTGAGAAATATACTGACATTTTCTCTTTGTCCAAGGAAGAGCAGTGTAACTGGAAGGCTGCTATGGACGATGAACTTTCTTCCCTGAAACGTTTAAATGTTTATGTTGAGACTGATACTGTACCTGCCGGTGTAAAACCCATAGGCAGTAGATGGGTATACAAGGTGAAAACAGACCAGTCTGGGGGAAAAAAGTATAAGGCGAGGCTTGTAGCACAAGGTTGCAGACAGACTAATGAGACTTATGACGAAGTGTTTGCTCCAACGTTAAAGAGCAGTTCACTTCTGACTGCGTTAACTGTGGCAGCCAGAGAAAAACTCCATTTTACCCATTTGGATGTCTGTGTGGCATACCTAAATGCTAATTTGGAGCACCAAATTTATTTAAAGAGACCAGAGGGTATTCCTGGTACTGGAAAGGGATACTGGTTACTAAATAAGAGCTTGTATGGTCTAAAGCAAAGTGGTCATCAATGGTCAAAATGCCTAGTGGGTACACTTAAACAGCTAGGGTTTACCCAGAGCATTGCTGATCCATGTGTGTTTACCAAGGGAAGTGGTGAAACACGATGTATTGTTCTTACTTTTGTGGATGACTTGGGGATTCTGACCAAGACAAAGAAACAAACAGATGATATTGTTTCAGCCTTAAGTAAGAAGTTTAAACTGAGAAATCTTGGTACTGTACAGACCTATGTGGGTGTAGATATTGCAAAAACTACACAAGGTTTTAAACTGTCACAAAAACCTAAAATCATAGATTTGTTGGACAAGTACAAGATGACTGATTGCAAAACTGTTTCAACCCCTATGGTGACTGGCTTTGTAAATGATGTTACTGATAGCCCACCATGTAATGTTGAAATGTACAGGTCGTTAATTGGTAGTCTGAGCTATATCAGTAATTGGACACGGCCAGACATATCAGTAGCCTGTAATCTGTTGGCAAGAGCTACCCAGAACCCTAAGCAGAATCACTGGATTGCTGCTAAGCGAGTGTTGAGATATTTAAAGAACACTGCTGACTGGTGTCTTTATATCGAACCTAGGGGGGAGCTAGCACTGAAAGTGTATACAGATGCAAGCTTTGCAAGTGACTGTGAAACCAGAAAGTCAACAACAGGTCTTTCCATATATTTGGGAGAGGTATTAGTATGCTGGAAGACACAAAAGCAGCGTGTGGTTGCCTTGTCCACCACAGAAGCAGAGTTCTGCGCCCTTTCTACCGCTTGTACTGAGGTAGAATGGTTTAGACAGCTACTAAAGGACCTGCATATAGAGGCAGAGAAGCCTGTTGAAGTTCTGGAAGACAATCAAGCTGTGATTGAGATTGCAAAAGCGGAAGGAGTAAAGACAAGGAATAGGTACACTGACATACGGTACCAAAATGTCAGATCATGTATCATGGAAGGGTTGATAAACATAAGGTATTGTGATACTGGCCACAATACAGCAGATATGTTTACGAAACCCCAGACTATGGAAAAGCATAATGAGCACTGTAAAAGGCTCGGATTGAGAAACGAACAGAACTATTAAGAGGAGAATGTTGGAACTCAGTCCTAAAATGGCTGACTGACTCCATCTTAGTAATAGTAATGTTGTTTCTGCAATGTCATGCTGAGTCATGCTGCATCATGATCCAGCTGTTACCTGTTACTGAGGTAAGGTGGGATGACCTCACCTGTAATTAGGCTTTGTGCTGACTCACAGAGCTGATGCAACCCTGATGATTGGTATGTGTACTTAGGGAAGCTCAGTGAGCTTGCTCAGTCTGCCTGTAAGGATTGTGGGTTCTGTGAGGCCCGCTATCTGGGTGGCAGCGATCACTGCTGGTGTTGGATCCTATGCTACTGTGCTTGGATCGTGCTGTGTATACTTACTGCTGTATACTGTTATCTACTGAAGTGTGTACTGATTACTGTGTATGACCTTGGCCTGGCAACGACTCTGAATATTGGATACTATTCCTGGTAAATATATCTACCATTGAATACAGCTGTTTCTCTTGTCTATTAATTCCTGTGTTTTGCCTGTCCCTCACCTTCAGCTCTTCTGCTGCGTGCAAAATACTCTAACATAGACCCACATATCTTCCCTCAACCACCTCTCTAGTTCTTAAGAGATGTATATGTGTCTGTGACGGTTCAGGTCTTCACAGTGACTCTCCTTCTTAGTCACACACAGCCCCTTGCTGTTTTTAAAGAGCTAGCAGTCAGCTTTTCTTCTCTCCTCAGCTGCTGTCTCAGCTCTCTCAAAGACCAACTCTCTCCAGCTCTGTCAGGCACTAACTGACTGCCTCAGCCGTTAGCTGTCAATCTCACACTCACTGAGAGTTCTGAGCACTCTTGCCCCCACCCTCAGGTCACCTGATGCAGGCTCTATGCGTCTTCAGTTTTCTGTTTAACCCATACCTTACCATCACAGAGGCATACTAAAAACAAATCTACCAGTTTACATAACATCTGTGCTGTCCGCCTTTTAAACAATTAGCCCCCGTCTTATCCCTATTGGGCTAGGAAAAACAACTTATTATGACCCAAAAATAAAAATCACATGCCTGTTCTTATTGAGAGTTCATACCCAACTACCCACCAAGATAAGAACATTTCAGGAAACCCTTCTTACCAAAAAGAAATCTATCTCCTGATTTATAACTAATATGCACCTTCTCTCTTCTTAACACAGTCTGTGGGCAATATCTTTATCCTTGACAAATTAAAAATAGAGAACAATAGTTTATCTTCTTATAGACAATTTCTTCAAACAAGCATATTAGAAGGAGATCTACTAATTAGCAAAATAATTACAATATCTACCTTCTTAACAGTTATAGATTAACTTGTAGAATTACCCATATCAATAACAAACATAAAAACTAATATCATTATCTATTAAAAACAAGTTCAGCAATTTATCAGGAAATTATTCTATCTGCCTTCTTGAAAATTAATCTAAGTTAACTATTTTTACATGAAATTCTTTTCAAAGACTTTTTAGTCCTTTAACCTTTAAATCCATATTGTTTTAAACAAGACAACTTATTATAGCCCAAAAACAAACAGAAAAAAAGGAAAAGGAAATCTCACTTAGCCTTCTAATTTTACATATCAGATTTTCTTACGAAGTCCACGTCCAGCTATCCACTGAGAAAAGTCTAGTTCGGGAGGCTCTTCTTTCTGAAAGATTTCCACATCATGATTTTCTGGTTAAAATGCATCTTCTTACTTCTTAATGCAGTCATCCTTCTTGAAGAAAGTGATAAGAATTCCACAGTCTTTGTTCCTCTCAACCTAGCTTGAATCAGTCTCCATTTCCGGTCTTCTTTTTTAACTACACCATAGGGTTCCATTTTAATTTTCTTTTGATCATTTCCCAACAGGTCAGTCTCCCATTTCAATTCCACAGACATCACCGGGTTCTCTTTAGCACTCTGCTCATGTAGATTTGAGATTTCGCTAGCTTTCAGCAAAAAAGCTTCCATTTGCTTCTTAACCAAGTCTGCCAATAAACCAAGATCTTGTCTCAGAGATTTCAAACTGCTTAAAATATCTTTTTTATAAAAAATTTCGCTTAGCAAAGCCATTTTTCTCTGTCAGCAAACTCAGTCCATTAATACAGATTGAAAAATAGCTCAGAGTCCCAGATAGCCCGTCCTTCCCAGTCTCCTCCAACTGGAGTTTTAGATGTTAGCATATGAATTTCAAAGATAACAAGGAGAAATCCCTCTAACAAGTATCTCATTTTGTTCAGACCCTATTGCAACTGAATAATAGTCTCTTTAACAAATATCCAATTATGATCTGGGTCGATTTAAGTGTCCATATTCCGATTAATTCAAATTGTTTCCAGTACTTAGATATATTCTTTGGCTTTCCATGGCCTCATTCACAGGGAAATTAGAGATATTGATCTCTTTCCCTTCCTTTGAACTGTCAGGTCATTAAAATGTAAAAATGACCAATTAGCCCTTTGTAACTGAAAGCTGACTTACTTGCATTGTAGAGTTGTCATGCTTGAAATAGAGGGGTGATAGATCAAAAGCTTATTGAAGACATGAAAAGCAAGCAATCGGGAGTTTACCTCTTGCTGCTGTAATGGCGATCTTGATGGGAAGAGCTTCAGGGCACACAGAAGGATCAGGAGCAACTGCAGTTGTGCCCCTGGTCCTGCTGTAAAATCCCCATGCCTAAGAGACCCTCCGCATCCATGGCACCCCTCCTCCTTTCTGATTCAGGGGGGTCGCAAGCAGGAGAGCTCGCGAATCCACCTGATAGCAAGGCAATGTAGCCTGGAAGTCAACATCTATAATTTCCCAGGCAAGTTAGGCTGACCACCTTCCTCCTATTGCCTCACGAATTTGCCAGGCAGTACATACTGTTTGTTACTGTCTCAGTGGACAACTCTATTCCATTGCCCAGTAGAAAAATAACAGCTAACCCTTCATCTCTTTAAGATGAGTCCACTTGAACCAGAGACATTTCATCTCCTGTCGGCTCTCCCCCAAGATTCAGTTTAAAAACTGCTCTGCCACCTTTTTGATTTTAAGCGCCAGCAGCCTGGTTCCCTCTTGGGACAAGTGGAGACCATCTGTTCTTTACAGCTCCCACTTTTTCCAAAAAGCATCCCAGTGCCTAACAAACTTGAAACTTTCTTCCCTACACCATCATCTCATTGACGCATTGAGACTCCTAATTTGTGCCTGTCTCTCCAGCCCTGTGCGTGGAACAGGTAGCACTTCTGAGAAGGCTACCTTGGAGGTCCTGGCCTTGAGTCTCCTGCCTAGCAGCCTAAATTTTTCTTCCAGGACCTCACAACTGCATTTCCTCATATCATTGGTGCCAACATGTACCACAAACCCATCACTGTCTATCAGCCTATCTACAACATGCGTAATGTCCGATACCTTCGCACCAGGAAGGCAAGTCACCATATAACCAGTATGTGGTTTTGCCACCCAGCTGTCTTCTTATCTAAGGATCAAATCACCAACTATTGAGAGTTCCTCTCCCTCCCTGCCCAGGGATGGTTCCTTTGCGCAAAAGGATACCCATTCACCTAATGAAGAAGAGGTCCCTTCTGAGGGCACATTCCCCTTATCCTCAGCATGGTGCCCTGTTCCCTCTTGACTCTCATGGTCCCTGGAAGTAGTGGGGCTACCATTTTCAGAGTGGAACACATCTAACATGTCCACAAGAGTCATCTCCAAGTCCGTATCTGACTGTCTCTGCTTCTCCAGGTCAGGCAACTCAGCCCCAAGGGTGCAAACTCTTTCCCTGAGGACCAGGAGCTCCTTGCATCAAGCACACCCCCCAAACTTCTGTCCAGTGGGCAGAGTCGTACATGTGACACTCAGTGCAATACACTGGATAGCCCTCACCCCCCCCCTGCTGGCATTCTGCCTTCATAATTGCTTTTTAATTACAGTGTTCTTTATTGTAAACTGAAAATCTGTTAATAAAAATCAGATTAATTCAAAAAAAGATAATTGCTTTTTAAACATACAACCCCCCTTTAATACCTTTTGTGTTTATGTGGCTCTCCTTGTGGAAAGTCTACTTACCTTATTGAGACACAAGGAGACTAGGGCCCTTGCTTCCTGGTCCTTCTTGGGCTTTTCTCAGAGCAGCCAGATGAAGAGCTACAGTCCAAGAACCCTTTAGCTCTTGTCCTTTGGCTTGTGCCAAAGGCTCATGTCTCTGGCAGGGTGTAGCCTTATAAATGCAAAGAGGGTGGGCCAGCAGTCAGTCCCAGGCAACACAGATACTCCAAATCAGCAACAATCACCTACAGCCTACTCAAAATAAACAAACAGCAGCAACCACAGAAACTCATACTCTCTCCTCCCACAGAGTAGCACGAAGCTGATCTCCCAGCTGTTAAGAAAAGGCAAACACTCACTCTTTCAGCAGCACACCTTTCCCTCTCTCTCCCAGAGCTCAACTGCGCTCAGCCTCTGGCAAGGTGCAGCATTAAAAATGCAAAGAGGGTGGGGCCAGCAGTCAGTCCCAGGCAACACAGACACTCCAAATCAGCAACAATCACCTACAGCCCACTCAAAACAAACAAACAGCAGTTCCTCAGCTGTTTGAAATTATGTGATAAGGGGATACAGGGGAAAATGAGGTGCTGCCACATGCCCTTGGAGATTTCCAGCTGCACAACTAGATCCAGGCTAGTGAACACCATGCTAGTGAACACCATGCAACTGGGTCCAGCTTGGGAGCCAGGCTGGTGCCATACAACTGAACAACATTTTCTCTCAGGAGAACCTGCTGGGCAACATGGAGGGAAAGCTGAAAACAGAGTGGGGGGAGGTAAAGGTAGGTTGTCTAGTGAAAAGCTATGGGGGCTTTCAGGAAAGGAAAGAGGAAATATTGGGAGAGGTGAAAATGCTGTGGTCCCACAAGTCCTCAGAGGTCTCTTGCTGATCCCTGTGGGTTCTCCACTTGTCATATTTATATTAACATTAATGGGAAGAGATAAATATAGCAAGCAGGAAAGAACATCATATTTTAAGAAGTAAGAGATGAGTGCTAATTTTTAGAGGTAAATATCATTAAGCAGTGTCTTTGTGGTGGTAACTATTCTATTATTATGCTATTGACCTATTCTGAGAGACATTTATTAGTTTCCAGCTGAACATCAATTTCTCATTCCAAAAATCTTCTAATAATATAACTAGAATTGATAATGATTCCCACAATAGTATGTTGTAGTTTGAAAATGTCTAATGATGAGGTCAAAAAGGAACAGCAGGAAGTTGAAATAAATCATGGTGACATAGTACATAAATAGATTCCCCCACCTGAAAAAAACCACAAATGGGCCTTAAAAAAAAAGAACATGAAAGGAAAATGAAAGATCTTAGTTTCCCAGAGCAGTTCTTGTTTGTAGCTTCCACTCTTAAACAGATCTGCAAAAAAACCTCCAACCCTCATTCCTGTTGTACATGAGAATTATTACTTTTTAACAGCTTTACTAGCTTTAATGGATTTGGGGTAATGCTGTGAATGTAACATATCTTGATTTCAGCAAAGCATTTGTCTTTCTCATTATATTTTGATAAACAATCTAGTAAAATGCATGCTAGATAATAATCCCACCAGGTAGATTCACAGCTGGTTGGAGAATATACTCAAAGAATTGTCTTCAATGGTGTGTCATCATCTGGAGGTAACTTTTAAATAGGATGCAGGTTTCTGTCCTGAGTCCAATATTCATCAATATTTTCAAGCATTTTGGAGGAGAGGGTGTGGGAATCCTTAATGTAATGCAGGTAAAACAAAACCAGGAGGGATAGCTAGTGCCTTAAATTATGGAGATAAAATTAAATATGACCTTGACAGGTTGGAATTATGAGCTGAAATTAACAAAATAAAACATGACAAAACCAATACAAAGCATTACTCTTAGGCAAAAGGTATAGGTTGGGACATACCTGGCTTGGCAGAAGCACATATGGAAAAGATATTGGCATTGTAGTTAACTGACAACTTATTTATTTGGATGTTTTACTTTGCTTTTCTCAAGTGTGGACCCAAAGTGGCTTATATTGTTCTTTCCTCCTCAACTTAATATTTATAAATAACTGTGTGCAGTAGCTTAGGCATGTTTCTATAGTTTCTATTATTGTAAATTAAGTGTAGTAATTTAGGCTTCTGGAGAGGCAGCATACATTCTTTCTCAATAAATACATGTAAAAATATAATAAATACAGCAAGAGAGAATGTCTGGTCCAAGCTTACCCATTGAGTTTCCATGTCAGAGTTGGGATTCAGATCTGATAGGATTGCTAACTGTCTGGAGAAAATAAAAATTTCCTGTCCATTTAAAAGAGGCTCAATAGAATGTTATTTATCAGGTGATGTTTACTTCCATGTAATGGAAATCTTTAACTGCTTGTTTCTACCCACATTATGCCTCTGAAAAGGAAGAAGAAGAAGAGGAGGAGGAGGGGAGGGGGAGGAGGAGATTGGGTTTATACCCTGCCCTTCACTCAGAGTCTCAGAGCGGTTTGTAATCAATCACCTTTCCCTCCCACCCAACAACAAACACCTTGTGAGGTAGGTGGGGCCGAGAGAATCTTTTAAGAACTGTTCTTGAGAGAACAGCTCTGAGAGCTGAAACTAATTCAAAGTCACAACAGCAGGTGCATGTGGAGGAGTAGAGAATTGAACCCATTCTTCCAGATTAGAGTCCATGCTCCTGTCCACTACACCAACAGGATATTTTCTCAGGCCTATTGGCAATCCTATAAACCTGTCTAATGACTGATTTCCCATTTCGGTTGCAGCAGCCTACAATATTATGTCTCTAGCATAAACAAGTTTTTTTTTCCCTGATAGCAACATATTTGTTTGGAAAAGTTGTACAAATTACTAAAATAGGGACAACTGTTCCATTTTTCTCCTCTGAGCTGTCCCCCCCTGAAATTAATATAATCATGAATTTACAAAAGCTCTGTGCTCTCACTCTATCACACACATTTAAACTGTTCCTGTCAGATCTGAAATAAACTGAATGCCTTGTATGTTCACTGTCTCCTAAGATTACATAATGAGGATTTGATTTCAGAAAACATTTTGATTTAAGAAAGGCTTAAATCCCACTGATTAGAGTTAAATTTAAGTGATTGATTCTTTTCTATAAAATAAAACTGTGCTAAATGAGAGCAAGATATCATTACAGGCTAATATCTAGAGCCTACAGATTTTTCCAAATACTCAGCTTCTAGCACTTTTTTACGTATTAAATTAAGTATGGAAATGTATACAGTGAATGTAAAATGTTATAGCTATGGTAGATCATATATAAGTATTGCTGGTAAATTAAAGCCTTGTGTGATATTTATGTAATGTTAGCTTATTAATCGGATGAGAGAAAATATTTTTCATTCTCCACCAATTATTAATCTTAAGGTTGTACACTTTTTTTTTAAAAAAATGATCAATTTGCAACACAAAGTTAAATAGTCCAATAAATAAAAGCAGACACACCAATTTCCAATAATCCTTCAGTTATTCTATGTCTTATTTGCCAGTCTCTCAGTCAACAATTGCCATTCTGCAATACATTTTAACTATTGGCCTTTATAGCCTAGACTTTCTGTTAACAGTGGGCATCTAGCACAACCTTTTATTGCAAAGCTCATTTGCATTTAACGCACTGAAATAAAATAGAAGTGTTATTATAATTTCACCCTTCATCAAAGCAGCTTTTTCTCAAAGGTCTATTCTTCCTATATGTTGGTCTACAAGAATGTTAGAGCATTACCTTTGCTTTTTATATACGGGCAGCCCAATCCTAACCTCTATGACGACCAGCCATGGCATAACTGCGGCGCTGCCAGTAGATTTCCTAAGGACTTTTTATTAATTTATTTATTTTGTAGGCTTCTATTCCTCCTTCTCCCATAACCAGGCTCAAGGCAGATCACAACATTTAATAGTAACAATACAAAACTATGAAACAGAGTTAAAATACCACATTAAAATTAAACAGTAAAAACAATAACCAATAAATAAAATGCACCATCGGCGAAAAAGGCATAGCATGTCAAGTAGCCAATTATAAGCCCACATTTAAGTGATGGTGATAGTGCTGCAATAAGGTACAATGTCACCACAAGGGCAAGATGTACCCACAAGGGAGGCCAAATGATGGAATAATAGGATGCCTGCTGCCTCAACCATAAGCCCAGTGGAACATTGACTTTGGCACGTTTGGGCATGGGAGGGGAGAAACATAGCTTGCCATGAGGGAGACCGTCGCCATGGCAATTCCACTGGCATAGGATTCCAGCATGCGAGAGCGATGGAGGCAGCCAGAGGGGAGGGCCAGCCCACCTTCCCCTGGATTAGCCAGTCCTGGCACATGCGCCGCAGCACATAACAGGGAGAGGTGGCCTTGGACAGGCAGATCCACCCTTACAGAGAACTGAGCCAAACATGGGCAGACAGTCAAACTCCTGTGGTTTCCCTGCATGCCAGCAGGGGACATGGAAATTCTTCTGGCGAAAAATACAATTCCACCCCCTGCCAGGCTCCCCCCTGGCCTCGGAGACCTTCCGTGATGCCCTGACGCCCCCTGCAGTGCGCACGGAGCTCCTCCCTCAGGGGCTGCAGAATGCAAAGTGTGAGGCACCAGCCATGCAGCCACTCCATTCACCTCCACACCTACTGTAGGTTGTGTCCTGAACACAACAGTCCCGTGGGTTTTGGCAGGCTGTCAGGCTGGCCAGGCTGAGGTGCAGCACCTGGCCTCCTGTGGGAGGAGTAAGGCAAAGACCCCCCTCCCCTGTCCAGCCTTGTGCATGCAAGGTGGCTCATAGTCTCCCCCCTCAAGGACCAAGAGAACCCACCCCCAAGACTTTCCCTTGGAGAGCCCACTGACAAAGCGGCAGAGGGGAGGGGCATAGGGACCATGCAGCAGATTGCAAGCAGGAGAGACAAAGTAGTGTACATCTCAAACTGTATTGTACTGGAACCAAGTGCAACAGTATCCCAGGCACAACTTGGACAGTCTTGCAGGGCACAAGGCTCAACTCAGAGAGGACAACAGGAACAGCTGACTGAGTACGGAGGTGGGGGGTGGGGGTTGAACTGTTACACATGGAAGCCTGTGTATTGACTTCCCACCTGCAAAACAGAGACAGAGATCAAGAGCCCCCGAAAAGGGCGGTAGCTGCAGCAGGAGGCTGTGCTTTGCTGAGGGAGTCTCTTAAAGGGACAGTCCCTGACCCATCTCTCCACAGGCATCGGAGCAGCTGCCAGACCCCCTTATTTCCCCTGATGCCCTGCCAGTGGTGGGAACAAGGCAGAGAACAGACTGCGGGGGCCTCCTGCGACATGCAGGGGCCGTGGCATGTACCCCCCACCTGAGCATGAAGCCTGGGTCAAGCGCCGGAGATGCTGTCACTCTGACTAGCCATGAGCAACCAGAGGGGGAGGGACTTTGGGGTGCACAGTCACACTTACCCATCCTTGTGCAACCACCTTTGCATGCTGCGCCCCTGTTGGGACTTGGAAACAATAGGTTAGCCACAAAAGAGAGACTTTGTTCTCTTCCTCACAAGTCAAAGAGCTCGCCCTGTTCTACCTAAGCAACCTCACTGTGCAGTGCCCTTCACCAAAGTGCCCTGTCCCTCGCAATACGTCCACGCAGCAGGGAGCTCTCTGGCAGAGCCCCTCACCATGTGGCCTTCCCTATCTAATGAGTCATGTGAGGCCGGAATGGAAGTATTTTTAGGAGGTGGGGAGCAGTGATTGGGTGTTGGGGAGGGGGCTCGCCCAGCCTGGGGCATGAGGGGATTGATGAGGCAATTACACGGCTCCCTAAGGGGTTTGTAAGCTCCTGCGGCGGCAGGGACAATAATTGTTTCCAGTCTCCATGAGTGCCTATGGAATACGCTGCTATTTTCCTGGTTGTAACTCTATGCTTCTCAGGGGGGCGTGTCATGGCCCAAAGTTCTTAGGGAGCTTCCTAAGCCTGAAGGGGAGGGACGATGGCTCAGTGGCAGAGCATCTGCTTGGGAAGCAGAAGGTCCCAGGTTCAATCCCTGGCATCTCCAAAAAGGGTCCAGGCAAATAGGTGTGAAAAACCTCAGCTTGAGACCCTGGAGAGCCGCTTCCAGTCTGAGAAGTCAATACTGACTATGATGGACCAAGGGTCTGATTCAGTATAAGGCAACTTCATATATACTTCATATGACCATGCCCCCGATTCCACCCCCTCCTGCATTGCTTGAGCACAGCCCCCAGGTGCCACACTCTCGGGCAGGATGGTGCTCCGGCAGGCCCGTGCCTGCATAAGTTGCCTCTATCACGGCGCAACTGGACTCCTGTTCATGCAAATGTGACTTGTGCCAACGTGGCGGATTGTTTGCTCCCAAAGCACTCCCCCCCCCCCTAGGATTGTGCTCTTTGACACTAAGTTGTTGAGAACTATTTAATGAAAACACTAAAAAAGTATTGATCCTTCAACATGTTTTGGCAATGTTGTTCCAATGACTGAAAGTTGAACATTTAAATGTTTCATGCTAAAAGCAGGCAAAGAAACTTCACTATAAAGGTCAAACTGCAGAAGACACAAGAAGATAAATGAATGCATCTTCCCAACAGAAGTTGTGTGGGCCCCTCAGATTGAGGCCATACTGTGGGGGAGGGAAGGTTTATCTTGTTGCCACCATATGTTTCCCTAAATTGAAACCAACTGCTCTCCTATGTTACTAGTTCTCAAGGAAAAAAAATATGGGTGTATCATTTTTGTCCTTTTCCCCCCTTTAAGGAAACAGGCTGTGGCAAATCAAATGCAAGACTGTGATCAGGCAGGCAAAAAGGGACTATGAGGAGCATATTGCAAAAAACATAAAGACCAACAATAAAACTTTCTTCAAATATATTAGAAGTAGGAAACCAGCCAGGGAGGCAGTGGGGCCCTTGGATAACCATGGGGTAAAAGGATCACTGAAGGAGGATAGGGAAATGGCTGAGAAGCTAAATGAATTTTTTGCCTCCGTCTTCACTGTGGAAGACGAGAACTTTTTGCCCTCCCCAGAACCACTAATTTTGGAAGGGGTGTTGAAAGACCTGAGTCAGATTGAGGTGACAAAAGAGGAGGTCCTACAACTGATAGACAAATTAAAAACTAATAAGTCACCGGGTCCGGATGGCATACATCCGAGAGTTCTGAAAGAACTCAAAGTTGAACTTGTGGATCTTCTAACAAAAATCTGTAATCTTTCATTGAAATTTGCCTCCGTTCCTGAGGACTGGAAGGTAGCAAATGTCACCCCCATCTTTAAAAAGGGTTCCAGAGGAGATCCGGGAAATTACAGGCCAGTCAGTCGGACTTCAATACCGGGAAAGTTGGTAGAAACCATTATCAAGGACAGAATGAGTAGGCACATTGATGAACACGGGTTATTGAGGAAGACTCAGCATGGGTTCTGCAAGGGAAGATCTTGCCTCACTAACCTGTTACATTTCTTTGAGGGGGTGAACAAACATGTGGACAAAGGCGACCCGATAGATGTTGTTTACCTTGACTTCCAGAAAGCTTTTGATAAAGTTCCTCATCAAAGGCTCCTTAGAAAACTTGAGAGTCATGGAGTAAAAGGACAGGTCCTCTTGTGGATCAAAAACTGGCTGAGTAATAGGAAGCAGAGAGTCAATATAAATGGGCAGTCTTTGCAGTGGAGGACGGTAAGCAGTGGGGTGCCGCAGGGCTCGGTACTGGGTCCCATGCTCTTTAACTTGTTCATAAATGATTTAGAGTTGGGAGTGAGCAGTGAAGTGGCCAAGTTTGCGGATGACACTAAATTGTTCAGGGTGGTGAGAACCAGAGAGGATTGTGAGGAACTCCAAAGAGATCTGTTGAGGCTGGGTGAGTGGGCGTCAACATGGCAGATGCGGTTCAATGCGGCCAAGTGCAAAGTAATGCACATTGGGGCCAAGAATCCCAGCTACAAATACAAGTTGATGGGGTGTGAACTGGCAGAGACTGACCAAGAGAGAGATCTTGGGGTCATGGTAGATAATTCACTGAAAATGTCAAGACAGTGTGCGTCTGCAATAAAAAAGGCCAACGCCATGCTGGGAATTATTAGGAAGGGAATTGAAAACAAATCAGCCAGTACCATAATACCCCTGTATAAATCGATGGTGCGGTCTCATTTGGAGTACTGTGTGCAGTTCTGGTCGCCGCACCTCAAAAAGGATATTATAGCATTGGAGAAAGTCCAGAGAAGGGCAACTAGAATGATTAAAGGGCTGGAGCACTTTCCCTAAGAAGAAAGGTTGAAACGCTTGGGACTCTTTAGCTTGGAGAAACGTCGATTGCGGGGTGACATGATAGAGGTTTACAAGATAATGCATGGGATGGAGAAAGTAGAGAAAGAAGTACTTTTCTCCCTTTCTCACAATTCAAGAACTCGTGGGCATTCGATGAAATTGCTGAGCAGACAGGTTAAAACGGATAAAAGGAAGTACTTCTTCACCCAAAGGGTGATTAACATGTGGAATTCACTGCCACAGGAGGTGGTGGCGGCCACAAGTATAGCCACCTTCAAGAAGGGTTTAGATAAATATATGGAGCACAGGTCCACTCTTTGGTAGTCTTGAAGGGTGAACTTTTGCCCCCCCCCCTGTTGGAATAAAGAGGTTGACACAGAATATTGGGAAACGGGTCACTTTATTGAATTAACAAACTAACACGGCAAGGGCTACCTGCAGCTGGACAAGCCCTGGGGTCTACCTCTGACCCTGCCTAGTCCAGAAATGGGCGATCCACCCTGCTCCCAGCCTGATCCACATGAATGTGGCTAATGCTGGGCCAGCCAAGCCAAAAAATTGCGCTCCCGTCCAACTTCAGCCCCAATCACCAGAAGGAGGCGAATTTGGGGGAGGCATGACTACAATCCACATTATACAGCATTGAGCCATAAAGCCCATCTGCCATTCCTGCGGATCGACTGAACTAAACAGGTGCAGAGGCCTGGGTGCTCACCTGCAAGGTATAACTCCTTGCTCCTTCTGCCAAGTGACCAAACTGAACACTCTCTACCTAACTACCACACCACTGCCTGTAGGACAAGGTAGGCGAAAAACACCTCACCACTGGCCAATCAGGTGAGAGTGAAAAAATTCCTACCTGGCCCCTAATAAGACGACCAGTCAAATCCTGTACTACTGTAGGGTGGGTGAGGATCCTTATCAATAGAAGGGGCCGCTGCTCCCTGGCTGCAACCACCTCCCCCCCTTTACTACCACTCCTCCTGGGGCTCATCGACACTGCTCACAGCCGCCCGCTGCAGGATCCCCCGAGGCCACGCCGCTCCGAGGCCCGCCACCCAAGCTGCATGCCTGCTTGTCCACCGAAAAAAAAACCTGCCACAAGAAAACGCCAACGCCTTCCACGCTCTCGGCCGCGGCAGCTCAATGTGCCTCCAACCCAGCTGTCGGGTGTCTGCCCGCACCCCTCATTCCCTAGACCAGCCTTTGACCATCTTTTTCACCCTAAAATCCTCCACAGCTGCGGGGAACCCCTGTGTCTTACTAATAAAAGCTAAGGTGTCCAACTGTTCCCTAATAGATTTAATCGCTAAGCCCCTACCCTTCTGATGCATGCAAAACTGCATCAGGTGGCATACCGGAATGGGCCAGCAATCCCTCAGATCAGCTGAATTCCTAAATATACTAAACTGTGGAGCAGCACACTCATATGCCTTCCGGGTACTCGGAGCCAATGCAAAAAGAATTCCGTTACCAGTTTCAGCCAGCCAAGCTGCCATAGGTCCAGAGGCATCCAAACCGTCTGAGGATCAGCCTCTGGGGCCAACTGGCGAAAGCGCTCCATCTGTCAGCGAGACAGGGCGTCCGCCACCCCATTATTAACTCCGGGAACATGCTTTGCTAAAAACAACATGTTTAATGCAGTGTAGCGTAAACGCCCTTACCAGCTTCATAACTGGTATAGACCTGGAGGACAAGGAGTTGATGACGTGCACCACCAACAAATTGTCACACCAAAAGTGCATCACTTGGTTGGCCAACTGCTCCCCCCACATCCATACTGCCACGACAATTGGGAAAAACTCCAAATATGTTAAGTTCCTACAAAGGCCATTTGCTTGCCAATCCTTAGGCCACTGCTCGGCACACCAGTGTCCCCGAAACATAACCCCAAAGCCAGTAGAACCTGCGGTGTCTGAGGATATCTGGAGGTCAGCTTCGACCTTCATATCCTCCCGCCAAAAGGACACTCCATTAAATGATTTTAAAAAGTTCTCCCAAACCTCCAAATCACTGTGCATGCTAGCCGTTATGTGCACCCTATGATGAGGTAAGCGCAGGGACCCTATGGCATCACAGAGGCGCCGAAGGAATGCCCTGCTCGGTGCTACTACTCTACAGGCAAAATTGAGATACCCCACAAGCTGCTGCAGCTCCAACAGCGACACCTTGTGTTTCCGCTTCAGAACTGCCAGCCGCTCTCTAAGCTGCCGGACCTTTTCAACTGGCAGCCGTGAAGCTTGCCAGAAGGTATCCAACTTGATACCCAAAAATGTAAGCTGTGTAGCCGGCCCCTCCATCTTTTCATGTGCCAGCGGCACACCGAGCTCACCTGCCAGCTCCATAAAAAGCTCCAACAGCTTGGTGCAATGTCCGGTCCCTGCCATGCCCACGAAGAGAAAATCATCCAGGTAATGAACAGTCTCCATACACCCCGATCTATCCTTCAGCAGCCATTCCAAAAAGGAACTGAACCACTCAAAGACAGCACAGGATATCGAGCACCCCATAGGTAGGGCTCTATCCATGTAAAATTTTTCTTTCAAACTTAAACCCCAACAACTCAAAGTCATCAGGATGCACTGGTAATAGACGAAATGCCGACTTAATGTCGCATTTGGCCATTTCTGCTCCCAACTCGCACCCCCGCACTACCTTGACCGCTTGGTCAAAGGAAGTGTATCTAACTGAACAGAGGTAGTCAGGAATTCCATCATTCACCGACCCTCCGCTGGGATATGAAAGGTGATGAATCAACCTATATTCACCCGCTGCCTTCTTGGGACCACTCCCAATGGGGAAACCCGTAAGCATGGAACTGGAGGGACCTCGAAGGGACCAATGACTCGCCCCTCTACACATTCCTTCTCTATCATAGCTCTAACCACATGTTCAAGCCCCACAATGGAACAAAGGTTGGATGCCCTACAGGGCGCCCTAGGCCCCTGAAATGGGATCATGAATCCCAAGGTGTACCCTTCCCACAAATAGGCTCTGTCAGCGACCCTGGGATAACCTTCCAGGAAACGCCTAAGAACTCTCAGTCGGATGGGACTGGGCCCCTTTACCAGGCGTCTGAGAATTGCCTCCTCCACCGGGGCGTTTTGTCCCCCCTTTTTGCTTGGCTTTACTGCATGCAGAAAATGCGTGGGACCCACCACATAATGGGCATCCATGCCTGAATTTACACACTTTACATGAGCACACTCCCTGAGATGTGAACTCCCAACATAGCAGCTGGGGTTGAACCAGCTGGCCCACCGTAGAATGGGCTACTGAGACGCCTGGCTGCTTATGCACTAAATGACCGCTGTCTGCCCTGTCACCCGAATTGGGTTTTGCCAGGGCTATCAGTTGTAACCACAACTATTGATTAATTTGGTCCCATGGCAACATCGGATTAATCGCTGCCTCATCCTAAACATCTCGTCGTATTGTAACTAGGCAGCTCCCATGAAATCAGTGTATGCCCTGTATATAATATCACAATACTGAAACAAAGGCACAACCCTACATGGCTGTGCCCTAGCAATCACTCCCGCATATATAAGAAAACCCGGCAGCCAATTGGCCCAGGTCCTATCCACCTTCCTACGCCTAAGCTTCTCCTTCTCATCCATTTCCTCCTTGCTCTTTTTCTCCAATACTCTATAAAGGAGACTGAATACATCAACGTATTCTCCCCTCAGAATTTTTTCCTGCGTCACGGGGGTCAAATGGTCCCCCAAAGGCATTGCAGTATCTCCAAAGGGGAGGGCCAGAAAAGGCACTGACTCGTAAGGATTCAGGGGATAACTCCACGCATTCCAAGGAGCACTGGGACACCCCACGAGCTGGGCCATTGGCATGTGTCTCCCCCATGGGAGCACCCCTGTCGATGCTAAAGATGCAGAAGACTCCTGGGCGGCCTCCAGCCCCAAAGAAGCCGGAGGTGGCTGGCACCAACCCACAGGGGCGCCATGTATCCGCCCCATAGTGGAACTCCCTGAGGCCCATGCCGGCCTGGGCTGAGCCAGGAAAACCCAGTGCCCACCTTGGTCTATTGGTGTAGAAACCTGCCCTGTCCCAACGGGCCCAGGCAATACGCCTTGACCCCATGTTCCCCGCAGCCATGCCGTAGCCTGCTGTGTCAATGTCATCTTTCCTTCAACACCTGCAGGCATCACAGCCACCGCAACTGGCTGGGCTGGCCATTGCCTCTCTTCCACAATGTCCTGCTCATCAATTTCGTCGCCCGTCACTGCATCCTTGCTCGTACCCGCCTCCTGGCTTCGGTCGGGTGCCGTCTTTGAGCCTGTACCTTCCTGCAAAGTCTTGTCAACACCTCCTTTTCAAAAGTAAAGTTACCCGACCTCCCCGAGGCACTATGGTGCCCCAACCACACTGTAGATACCCCAGTCGCACCCCGCTACCTCCCCAAGGTGCCCAAACTATCCATTATGGCCTACCTCATCTCACTACCATCCATCTGCTCCTCACCCGGAGCACTGGGGTGGACACGCTTTCTAGTGACTTTAGCTGGTTGTTTGCCCTTGGAAGGGCCTTGCCCTTTCTTTGGACCCATTGCCAAAACTCCCAGTAGCCAACCCTCCGCCAAAGAAAATGCGTGGGGGGGAGTGGTGGGGATTGACTCACTCACCCTTACTTAACGAGCCCCCCACACCACACCTGAGGTTCCAATAGAAAACTAGGAAGGGAGGGTGGGGGACACATGTGTGCACCTCTGTAAACCGAGGCCTCCACCCCTCAACATAGTGAAATATACTGGATAGTTTTAATGTTAAGATTTTAAGGTTTTTAGGTTTTTTAAATGTTTTGACTTTTAAATGTATTAACTTTGTACCTTGTTTATTGTTTTGTCGTTGTTGTGAGCCACCCTGAGCCACTTTGTGGGAAGGGCGGGATATAAATTATAGAATAAATAAAATAAATGAAATAAACACAACCTCCCCCTGCCTCAGCGCAAAAGCACACCAAGCCAGTCACCCCTTCCTCCCCAAGCTCTGATCCTTATCAATAGAAGGGGCCTCTGCTCCCTGGCCGCAACCACCTCCCCCCCTTTACTACTCCTGGGGCTCATCGACGCTGCTCGCAGCCACCCGCTGCAGGATCCCCTGAGGCCATGTCGCTCCGAGGCCTGCCGCCCAAGCCACATGCCTTCTCGTCTGCCAGAAAAAAAAACAGCTGCAAGAAAACGCTGACACCTTCCACGCTTTCGGCCGTGGCAGCCCAATGTGCCTCCGACCCAGCTGAGAGCCTCAAAACAACTCCATAGGTTGGGCGGGCTGAGACTATATATAGCCTCGATGCTCCGCTCACTGGCAGCACCCAGATGCCCAGGAAGCTCTCCCCAGCCTCACATCCTTCCGGGGAGGCAAAGGATGGCCCCGCGAAGCTTAGCCGCTTTTGCGCCCGGCCAAGATGGGGCCGAATTGTGCTTACCTTATTCAGAAAAAATTTAATCTTATTCTTTAGACAAGACTGACACCATTTCACACATTCTCCTGGAGCGTCCTTTGTATATTATTTCACCATATTTGTCAGCCTGTTCTGATTTATGTTCTTATGAAACAGTTACATCTTTACTTGCCAAAGTGTACATCTTTACCCCCCCCCCCCAAATCCTAGCAGTTGAAAAATTGTTTTACTTTTTTTGTCTATTTGGCAACAAATGATTAGTAGTAACTATTAGTAGTAACTATTCAGTGTTAAAGATCTATATATCATACAGGATGAAAAGAAATACTCAAGATATACAGTTCCCTCAAATATATTTTTCAGAGCATGACCCATGGAAGCTTTTAGCTTTATAACAATAGCTTCCAAAACAACAGCTACAATGATCTTTCTTTGGTAAATGGAATAGTCTGCAGAAATAAACTTTGAACATATCAAAGTCATTGTATACTGATGCACACTCCATCTTCTTGTATTTTGTAAAGCTTCCAGAAAGCAAAATTGGATTTAGAATACCTCAGTCAGGAGATCATAGGTATAATGTGAATATATGAGGAAAGGTGGGGAGGAGGGGGGGAATCCTAATCCATAATATAATACTATTTAATTATTAAATATGCTCAAAATATATTCTGCTGATACTAGGCTTGTTAATATCCAGAGTCTAAATGTACAAATGGCTCAAACTACATCAAACCAGATAATTATTATATAGCCAAGATCTTGGCTGTACACCTTAATAGATGTGAGGTTTATGTGTGTATATGAAGCAGTTTGGACTCTTGACAGAGTCTAATTCCCTGCAGTCACTCAGGTAGAATGGTCAAAGATGAAAAAAATAAGACTAAGTGTCACCCACCACCTTCAGGAATCAATGACTGCGAACTGACAATTCTGGTGGTGTTATGGATAGACGAATGCTTGAAGAATACCATATGTTCAGCTTCAGAAATACTGGATAAATATCAGCAAGGCATTTATTTGGTTTTTTTTTTCCAACTCAGGGAAGCTGAATATACACCCCTATTCTTTACAGTACTTTGAGGCTTTTAAAAAGGTGCAGTTTGCCACAGGGTTCTAGCTGGTTCAGGTAGCCACCTTGAGGTTAACTCAGCCTTCCATCCTTCTGAGGTCAGTAAAATGAGTACCCAGCTTGATGGGGGGGAAAGTGTAATGACCGGGGAAGGCAATGGCAAACCACCCAGTAAAAAGGTCTCCCTGTGAAAATGTTGTGAAAGCAGCATCACCCCAGAGTCAGAAACAACTGTTGCTTGCACAGGGGACCTTTCCTTTCCTTTCCTTTCCTTTCCTTTCCTTTCCTTTCCTTTCCTTTCCTTTCCTTTCCTTTCCTTTCCTTTCCTTTCCTTTCCTTCTAGTTTTATTTATTTAAAAGTATTTACATTAACTAAATGGCTAATCTATTTTACTGCTTATTTCAATAAGCTGATGCTTTTGAGGGTGGGCTGTGTTAGGCATTCTTCCCATCTGCCTTTTGGACAGATCTACCCTGGCTCCAAACTCAGCTGGCCTTGTTTGATACCACTTGCATAACTGTATGTGAAGAGAGGTATAAAGCTTCATCCCTCTTCCCTGATGTGCTGCAAATATCCTACCAGGTTAAAAAAGATGCCGTCCTCCTTCAAGGCCTTTCATAGCACACCCAGCCACAAGGCAGGTGATTGCCGGTTCAAGACACACATACTCCATCACACCAGAAGTCTCAGGGTACTTGATGATTAGTTCTATTTATTCCAAGCTGCCCACTCTGTTCCTGCCAAACTAGTTTTATAACCAGGCCAATTTAATGGGGGGAGGGGCAAATCCTACCCGCAGACACAGCATGGAGCAGGCAAAAAGACTGTATTCAGCCAGTTTGGCAAAACCTGTGCAAAATCCTGCTTGGTCTTAAATATAGTGACCTAGAATGATTATAGTGACTAGAATGATTAAAGGGCTGGAACACCTTCCCTATGAAGAAAGGTTGAAACGCTTAGGGCTCTTTAGCTTGGAGAAACGTTGACTGAGGGGTGACATGATAGAGGTTTACAAGATAATGCATGGGATGGAGAAAGTAGAGAAAGAAGTACTTTTCTCCCTTTCTCACAATACAAGAACTCGTGGGCATTCGATGAAATTGCTGAGCAGACAGGTTAAAACAGATAAAAGGAAGTACTTCTTCACCCAAAGGGTGATTAACATGTGGAATTCACTGCCACAGGAGGTGGTGGTGGCCACAAGCATGGCCACCTTCAAGAGGGGGTTAGATAAAAATATGGAGCAGAGGTCCATCAGTGGCTATTAGCCACAGTGTGTGTGTGTGTGTGTGTATATATATATATATATATATATATATATATATATATATATATATATATATATATATATATATATAGCCGCTGTGTGACACAGAATGTTGGACTGGATGGGCCATTGGCCTGACCTAACATGGCTTCTCTTATGTTCTTATGACCTGCTAGCCCGATGATGCTCATATGGAGGGTGGGTGGGTCAGCCTCAGCAAAAATGCTTATGGCTCATTTGAAATTCATTGAGGCCAAGTCCATCTGGAGTCAGACAAAGAAGCAAAGTAGAAAAGTTTACAGTTGGCAACAAAATATTTAGAAAATGGACAATCCAAAACAGGCTGCAAATTTCCAAATTAACAAATCCTTTTCTTTCCTATAGCCCAGAGCACTTTTCTGCTGGTTCACAACCATGGACATAATTTAAAGTCACCACCATAACAAAGAATGCGACCACATGAGAGATTTGCCTGACTTAGCTACACCTCTCATCTGGATCAAATGTGTGCAATCACACATTCACATCTACCTCATTTTAGGAAGGGCTGGGATGGGATTAAATAACTATCGGGAACTTTCCAGTAGCAAACCTCTAAGCCATATGTAGGGCATGTTTCCTGGCTATCTGAATGGCCAGGCAAGCGCTGCACTTGACCTACAAGTGCATGAGCAGTCTGAATGCTCCTTGTGTGTGTGCAGCCCATGCCTCTCCCAGCACCAGGGCGGGGGCTGTACGAATGCCATGGCATGGATCAGGGCTGCCATGTGGGAGTAGGTGAGATAGGCAGCCAGCTGGTTGCCACCTCACCACAAGGGTGAGAGGCAGGCACCCCCTCCCTGTCCCTGCTCATGCCGACCCTTATGCTCCGAGTCGTCTTTTCTTCACTCCAAGCAATCAGAGTGAAGAAAGGATGAAGCAGTGACTGCCCAGCTCCCTCTGAAGCAGGAGAGGGCTGGGCAAGGGGTGGCTGAGCCATGCATTCTTTTTGAACGCACAGCTTAGCCCACCCCTTGCCCAGCCCTCTCCCGCTTCAAAGGGAACTGGGAAGAAAGAAGGAGGAGGCCTCCTCCCGGCTCTCTCTGAAGCAGACCTGCCCTGTGCTTGATCTTCTTCCCCTTCAAAGGGAGCCGGGGAGAGGCTGCCTCCTGCTTTCTTTGCAAGAAAGGAGGCAGCCTCTTCCCGGCTCCCTTTGAAGAGGGAGAGGGCCAGGTATGGGATGGGCCGAGCAGTCATGCTTCACACATGCACGAATGATGTCAATTCCAGTGATGTCATTGGAACACACGTGCAAAGCATGCACAAGTAGACTTCTTGGGGGAACAGGGTTCTGCCTGGGGTGCTAGAACCCCTAGCACAGGGCCTGGCATGGATCAGAGAACTGGCTTTTTCAGAGCCAGGATACTGCTGGTCCAAATCTCTCATATGATCCCACTCTAAGAATGATTAGCCACGAGACCTGCAGATCAGGAAAAAGCTGTTTAAAAAAGAGTTTTTCTGTTAAAGTTGGGCTATAAATGGAACATGTTTTGCAGATGCGATTTCATCCCTCAGCTTTAAAGAACACGGTCAAACCATCAATGTCTTAAGAAGAAATTTTATTTTCCTCTTTTCTCTATATATAAAAGCAAGATTGACTCATCAACACTCAACCTAATCCACATACCTGTGTAATAACATTGCTTCTGCTGCTACTGCTGCTATGAAGGATATACTGTTGCCAACTCCATGTTGGAAAATTTCTGGAGATTTGAGGGGTGGAGCATGGAGAGGGTGGGTTTGAGGAGAGGTGGGACCTCAGGCAGATACAATACTATAGACTGGGGTGGGGAACCTCTGGTCCGCGGGCTGTTTACGGCCCTCAAGAGCCCTCAGTCCGGTCTGTGGATGGTTTCCCTGGGGCCAGCTGGCCGGCGGGGGATCAATGGGCTGGGCCGTGCTGCACGGAGGCCTCCTCGCGGCCTGTGGGAATCAACGGCCATGGCATATGGCATGGCGACCTCCCCGAAGGAGGGAAAGAGCCATGCTGCACAGTGGCCTCCCCAGGGCCAACTGGCCATGTGGATTGATGCGCTGTGCAGCGACCTCCCCGAGGTCAGCAGGGATCTATGTGCCACGCTCCGCTGAACAACAGCTTCCCTAGGGACAGCTGGCCAGTGGGGATCACTGGGCTGTGCAGTGGCCTCCCTGGAAGAGGAAGGCAAAGAGTCAGAGCTTCCTTTGCCCAGTTCCCTGGGGTCAGCTGGCTGGCGGGGTTCACTGGACTGAGCAGTGGCCTCCCCGGGGGAGGAAGGGAAAGAGCCAGAGCTTCCTTTGCCCAATTCCCCCGGGGCCCAGGATCGATGGGCCAGGCCATGCTGCGTGGTGGCCTCCCTTGATCCAGTTGGCCGGTGGGGATCACTGGGCCGTGCCGTGCAGGGGCTTCCCCAGGGCTGACTGGCCAGCAGATATTCCTGGGCTGGGCGATGGTCTCCCTGGCTGGCCGGCGGGGGTTGCTGGGCTGGACCACACTGCATAGTGGCTTTCCCGGGGCCAGCTGGCTGGCAGGAGTCATGGGGCCCAGCTGTGCTGCGTAGTGGCCTCCCTGGATCACTGCAGGGCCTGGAAGAGTCACTGTAGCAGTTCAAGTAAGTTTTCCCCTCATTTTTAAATTTCTCTTTCTTTCTATTTCTTCCCCCCCTTTTGGTTCCCATTTCTTTCCCCCTTTCTTCCCCCCATGTAGGAATATCACACGACTCAGGGTTGAGGTTCATTGCACCAGTCTGTCTCTCCCTTTCCAACAGTGGTTGTTTTATTTTATACATTCTTCTTTACACAATCATTTACTAGAGGTATGCAGAATAAGGAGACAGATGTTTACCTTAGCTTTTTACCCCAAATGTGTATTCCAGGAAGGAGGTGAAAGGGCAGAACATTCCAAGGTCCTCAGCAGTTTTGCATAAGGGCAAAGTGCACAGAGGCTTAAGCCTGCCTTCTAAGTCTATGGATGAATTCAGGACAAGGTTGGTTTGCCAGACCGTTGACCCTTCCTTCACCCCCATTTCTTTGTTTCCTTTTTTCCCATTTCTTCCCCATATTTCTCACTCTCCTGAGTGGTGGGTGTTGTGAAGTATGGTGGCTGGTTGGGGATGTGGGTGCCTTGGGTCTGGTGGGAGCAGCTGCAGTTTCTGCAAGACGGGCGGGAGGGGTGGCAGTGGTAGGGGATGGGAGCCAGCTACCACCAGTTCAACTTGCACTTGATTATCCCAGATATATAAAAAAGAAAAGGTAAAGGTAGTCCCCCTGTGCAGTCATTTCCGACTCTGGGGTGATGTTGCTTTCACAACATTTTCATGGCAGACTTTTTTGGGGGTGGTTTGCCATTGCCTTCCCCATCATTTACACTTCTCCCCCAGCAAGCTGGGTACTCATTTGACTGACCTCAAAAGGATGGAAGGCTTAGTCAACCTTTAGCCAGCTACCTGAACCCAGCTTCCTCCAGGATCGAACTCAGGTCGTGAGCAGAGCTTAGGATTGCAGCTTTACCACTCTGTGCCATGGGGCTCTTTTATCCCAGATGGTATGCTAATATTAGAGGGTGTGGCCTGATATGCTAATGAGTTCCTGCTGGCCTGCGAATGGTGTTATAAATTTCTAAATGGTCCTTGGCAGAAAAAAGGTACTCAACCCTGCTATAGACTCTACCTCCAGACCAGCCATTTCCTTCTGGTGAACCATTGTTGCCACTCTCCAGGTGAAAGCTGGAGATCACTCAGAATTAAAACTGTGCTAATAACATTGTTACTCCTGCTGAAAAGGAAACAGGGTTGCCAACTATAGATAGGGAAATTCCTGGAGATTTGAGGGGTGGAGCATAGAGAGGGTAGGCTTTGAGGAGGGGTGGGACCTCAGACAGATGCAATGCCATAGACTCCACCCTACAAACCAGCCACTTCCTTCCAGGGAACCATAGTTGCCACTCTCCAGGTAAGAGCTAGTGATCACTCAGAATTACAACTGCTCTCTAGATGTCAGAGATCAGCTTCCCTGAAGAAAATGGCTGCTTTGCAGGCTGGACCCTGTGTCATTATACCTTGCTGAGGATGCTTCCCTCCTGCTTTAGTCCACATTGATTTCAGACCACTCACAGACTTTCAGCCTAACCTACCTCACAGGAGAAGTCAGCTCTAAACCAGAACAGACATTTTTCATAGAAGTCGGTATTTAATTGAGTTTATAAATCTTCCCAAAACAATACACCATTCCTACCTAAAACCAGGGGTCGTTTTGTAGGAAAAAAGGTGGTAGAACTCATCCAGGAATTGTTATGCAGCTGCACCTACTATTCAATGGACAAGGCAGGAAGGAGGAGGTGGAACTGTCAGAAAGGTTTAAGAGATGTGCTTCTGTGAGCTCCCGCTGAATCCGAGGCCTGCCTAAAACAAACAAAAAATTTTGAAGGTAGTTAAATGACATAGTGAAACATTAATTTCAGGCTAGTCACAAATAATTCAGTCATGTGGATATGTATAAGAATCACCATACTGAAGCTGCAATCTCCTATACCTATTCAGGTTCTTCTTGATTATGACTGCAGGTGTGATGGACAAATCTTTATACTCCTGTTTAGCTCATTCCCCTTAAAAGCACAGCAGGAGCATCCAATATACAAGGCGTCAAAGTCACATATAAATACCCTTTGTATAAATGTGAACTATACACCGCATAATTATCTGCTGATATGTGGTCCTCTGGGGCCTAATAGTAGAACATCCAAACAGGCAGAAAATGTGACAAGTAAGCTGATCTAAGAGAAATTAGGTTGTCTACTCAGAACAGCAGTGCCCAGGTGTCAGAAGAAGAAAAAACATAATAAAAGTTGTTAGTTTGTGTTCTACAATAGCAAATAAAGTCACAAATCTGTGTTAATACTGTGCCCCTGTTTGTGCGGTCTCAAATGAATGCTCCTTCAATAATGATAGTCCCTACAATGAAAACAAGAGCATATCAAAAAGAGGACTAGTCTAAAAGCCTTCTCCCTGTAATTTATGGGTTTTTATTAGAGTGTCAGTATACTATGGTAGGCAGATGGCCAAACTATAACAAAGGAGGTCCAGATTTAAATAACTCATGTCATAAAGCTCACTGAGTGGCCTTGAGCCAGTTACTCTTTCTCCCTTTGATGTGCCTCCTAAGGTTGCTATATGGATAAAACAGGGAAAGCTGTTTGCTGGCCCCTGAGTTTCTTAGAGATGGGATAAATAAAACTTAAATTAACTTGCAGCAAGGAATGTTTTTATAAGGGGGAATATTCAGTCAATTAAGTCTTCATTTGCAGTTATTGAGGAGCTGTGCTCCTGGGAGCTCCCGCTAAATTCGAGGCCTGTCTAAAACAAACAAAAAATTTTCAGTCACTGAATGATCTTCTTTTACCATTCTACTGCTGTTCTCAGCGTCAGGCTACACATTTGTTTCTAATAAATCGGGTCTGGGTTCCCTGTACCTAACTCAGATTCTCTGTGGCCACTAGGGGTGCACATTCAGATCTTCCTATTCTGATAACATACCTGAAAAACATTTAATTGGTATTTGGGGGTATATTTTGGCATCAAAAATGTATCTGGAATTTTTTTGGGAAACCAGAACCCCTGCCCCACAAAAAAATCCCATATATATTCAGGAATTACCAGCAAACCTTGAAAAACAGCTGAGGGGCTAGAGCAGATTGCTCCTGCTGCTCAGCTTTTTTCAGGGTTTCTTCTGCAGTCCCTTTAAACAGTGACTGCAGAAGACAGCCTGCAAAACAATAGAGCTGGAGAAGGTGGACCATTCCTTCCCCACCCCCCACCCCCAGCTCAGTTGGGGCTCTCTTGGGCAGTTCGATTTTAATCAGACTCCCCAAAAGAGCCCTCAAAGCAGCTGATTTCCATGGGAAGGATTCTCTGTGCAGTTTAGCTGGGACATCCTTGGGCAGTGCAGTTTAAATCAGACTCCTCAAAAGAGCCTGCAAAGCAACTGATCCCAGGGGGAGATCTCTCTCTGTGGCTCAGCTGGGGCTCTGTTGGGCACTGCAGGAGGCCCAAGATAACCCCAGCTGAGGCCATGGGAAGAGTCCTCCCTGAGGGATCAGCTGCTTTGTGAATGGTTTGGGGCAGTCTGGTTTAAAAGGACTGCCCAAAAGAGAGGCAGCTCAGCTGGGTTTTTTTTGGGGGGGGGGGGGGAGAGTTGCAGTTTGCTGCTGCTTTTATCCTTCTATATTTTTTTTTTGTTTGGGTCTATTGAAACTGAAAATATTTGGGACTTTAAAAAAAAATCCCAGATCCAAATACTTAACCAGTACTGAGATCTGTTTTTGTTTTTTTTGAGGGGGTGGAGACCCAAAAATTTTTCAGGTCCAATAGATCCAGTCCAAAAAATACTAGAGAAAAAATGCACAACCCTAGTGACTACACAGCAGCTATGGATAAAGCTTTTATTTAAAAGGAGATTGCATTTAGGCTCAGAACACTGTTTTGGGGGCAGGAAGGTGTCATGTCAAAACAGCATGGAGGACAGTTATTTTTTCCATTTTTACTTCTTCACATTAAGTATTGTGTGCATTGAAGCAGCAAAAATGTGGAAATGACTCCATCCAGCACTGTTCCTGTGTGAGGAAATGGTTTGGGGAGGGCAGGAGCCTTTCCTACCATGTGGCTGTGTTCTGTGCCCAAATGGAGACTTTATCCAGTTTTGTGCAGTGGAGAACTGGGTCAAGATAAACCATTAGCCAGTTTACATTTGCGACGCAAAAGCCGCAGGACTCTGCAGCTCTTCCGAGTTCTGCGGAGCAATTAGTGCGAAATCCACGCAGACGCTGCACGGTGAAGAGGGACGTTGCTCCCGAGTAAGGTCAGTGCGAAAACGCCGTGTGTGTGTGTGAGAGAGTACTTTTTGGATGTAGGAGAGGCAGTAATAGTGTGTGTCTGCCTCTGTGCTTGTTTTGCATTGTTTTCAGAGACTTTGTATAGGAGCCTATTTATGGGATAGAGGAAAACTCCATCTCTCTCTCTTTTGTTTGCCTGTGTTAGGCTGAAGAACAGCAGTTCCTGTGAGTAAAGCCCCAGTGAGATCACAAAAATGTGAGCTTGCAAACTCTGTGCATTTTAGCTGCTTTTTGTGTGTTTACACTTTCATTTACTAGAATTGCAGCTATTGGGGGATGAGGAAATGATGACTGGGGGATGATTGGGGGATGAGGAAATGAGGTGAACTGCACTGCTGTATTTTTATGCATTTATTTTAGAAATGGGAAAGTCTGGCTCTGCCCCAAAGTCTGCCCCAATTGATAGAATAATTAAATAGAAATTCATAGTCCATTTTCAGCTCCAAAGTCTCCTGGCTCCACCCCCAAAGTCCCCAGATATTTTCTGAATTAGACTTGGCAACCCTACCTGGGCCCCTGTGTTTATGTGTAGTCTGTGTTGTGGCTGAGGACCTGGAGGCAGCAGGCAGACTCCAGGGCCAACCTTACTATGAATAAAAATACACTTATTTATTTATTTATTTAAGATTTATATCCCGCCCTTCCCACGAGTGGCTCAGGGCGGCTTCCAGTAGTAGATCCGGCAAAATTACAATATTTAAACATATAAAGGGATCAGCATTTAAAACAGATAAAAACAGATAAAACCATAGTTATCAATAAACATTAATAAATATTTCAACTGTATATAAAGGAAATCCGGCAAGTTACGTTAAAATTCTCAAGCTAGGTATAGGCTAGCCGGAAGAGGGTCGTCTTACAGGCCCTGTGGAACTGAACAAGGTCCCGCAGGGCCCTCACCTCTTCCGGCAGCTGATTCCACCATGTAGGGGCCATAACAGAGAAAGCCCTTTCTCTGGTGGATTTCAAACGGGCTTCCTTCGGCCCAGGGATAGTAAGGAGATTTTGTGTTCCCGACCTCAGTACTCTCTGGGGAACGTGCGGGGAAAGACGGTCCTTCAGGTAGACAGGTCCCAAGCCATATAGGGCTTTAAAGGTGATGACCAGCACCTTGTACCGGACTCGGTATATTACTGGAAGCCAGTGCAGGGTCCGAAGACCCGGCTGAATGTGTTCCCGCTTTGGGAGACCCAATAACAGCCGGGCCGCGGCATTCTGCACCAGCTGCAATTTCCGAGTTCGGGACAGGGGCAGCCCCATGTAGAGGGCATTACAGTAGTCTAACCTCGAGGTGACCGTGGCATGGATCACTGTTGCTAGGTCGTCGCGCTCCAAAAAGGGGGCCAACTGCCTTGCCCGCCTAAGATGAAAAAACGCGGACTTGGCAGCGGCTGCTATCTGAGCCTCCATCTTTAAGGAAGGCTCCAACAGCACCCCCAAGCTCCTGACCCTGTCTGCCGCTATCAGCGGCGCACCGTCAAAGGCTGGTAGGGGGATTCCCCTTTCCGGACCGCGGCGACCCAAGCAAAGGACCTCTGTCTTCGCAGGGTTAAGCTTCAGCCCGCTCAGTCTGAGCCATTCAGCCACGGCATATAGTGCCCGATCTAGATTTTCCGGGACGCAGGTCGGCTTGCAAAACATTTGGAACAGGCATGCAGTGAAATTATAATTGTACATAAAATATATGAAAAGCAATATACATTACACCATTCCAACTGCACTCAACGACTCCAATTGATAGAATAACTAAGTAGAAATTCATAGTCCATTTTCACAAATTCATAGTACCGTAGGTAGTCCATTCCCAAATTCACAGTACAAAGTCTATTCTTTTTTAATCCCATAAATAGCTGCAAAAGGACCATTAACTTTAACTTCCTGTTTCAGTTATTTCATCAGGCATGGGATTAACAGAAATTTCATAAATCAATGAAGACAAAGAAGATTTTTTACAAGATTCCCATGGTCTCTATGGTTTTTTTTTTTTCCAAACAGGCATCTGCTCAAAAGGCTCTCAGCCTTTGTCACAGTTACCATAAAGTTCTTAGAACATCCAGACATTTGGATCTTCAGTATGCATATTAAAAACAATCAGAATTATCAGTCCAAGTGTTTTCAATACCAAGGCTACATTTACCAGCTCAGCCAGAGTTTGCCCCCCCAGTCGGAAGAACGAGACAACGCCATGAGTTGGATGGAAACAGGGCAACTTTATTGAGCTGAACAGCATGGGGCAAAACTAAACAGTTACCGGACAGGCCAAGGGAAACACCCCGGACCCTTCCCTGTCTATGAGGGCGAGCATCCCTGCCCCCGGCCAAAGCTAGCTAGAGCTGGCTGCAGCCAGGCCGGCACCGGCCAGGTATACACCCAACAGCACGGCCGCCCACCTAGGGACAGCCCGCCCGAAGAGGTGACCCGATAGTGGGCAAGACAGCAGAGGGCCGTAAAAACCCCGCTACTGTCCCATCCCGCTACTTCCCTAAATCTGGGAAAACCGTGGGTGCTCACCGGAACCTGAAACCAACTTAAACACCCGCAAATAAAGTTACCAATTAAAGACCCAACCTAAAATAAAAATAGTACAAGGTAGGCGAAAAACATCCCAGCAAAGGCCAATCAGATGGGATGAAAAAATTCCTACCTGGCCCCGAAAACCGGTGACCAGTAAACCTGTACTATTAAAGGGAGGGCGGGAGGGCCAACAAACGCAGCGAAGTGCGTGCTCTCGGGCGTGGCTGGGCTTATAAAGCCCCAGACCATGCCCCCAAAACTTACCCGGATGGGCGGGAGCCGTTGCCTCGCTCCATTCGGGGAGGCAAAATGCGGCCCCCACCCCTAGCCTCCTAAAGGAGACGGGTGCAGGAAAGGGCCGGATTCTGTTGGAAAGCTAGGTAGGCAGTACAAAAGCAAGAGCTATACCCTATTCCCAATATTGTTGTAACCATGATTTTAATGGAGGATTTGTAGCAAGAGTCCCATCACATGTCTGTCTGGAAAATTTAAATGTGAAAGAGAAAGAAGAATCTGCAAGAGGTAGAAAGACTAGATATTATTAGATAAGTCCTTTCCAAGCTATAGTTGAAGTTTGATAAACGTGGAAACAGAATAGGTAAATTTGAATCTCAAACCACTTTCTATTCCAAATTTTGATTATTCTATATGGTCTTAGTCAAAATTGTGCTTAAATACACACACTCATGCATAGAACAGTATGCCTTCATAGTGTGTCAGAAGTGTGTATATTATATTATTTGAAAAAGTTCTATATTTTTTCTTTTGCGAAGACCTTAATGAACTGTTGTACCTTTGTCTTCTACTTTTCATAGACACATCTGCATTAACTTTAATGACTCACTCAGCTGTGCTTCTTTATTTCTTCAGTATTTCTTTATGACTTTTCAAAGTGCAAACTTCTCATTGCTTGACTGATTAACCCATTATGCTGCAATTTAGTGAGGTTATTATCTAATTCCAAAGGGCTGATATCTAGTGAGTTTTTAACAGATGGAAAACAATAGGCTATAGGAAAGAAACATAGATGAAATACAGGATAATCTGCTTTTTACTCCTTGGAGCCGGATGTTCCTACTTCCTAGCACAAATTGGAAGTAAAAAAAAAATCTAGTCTTCCCATGGTGCATGCTTAATGAAGTACCCTAGAGATTCCAGAATGAAGTAGCACTCTCACAAAGATGCTGCATTTTCCATTTGTTCAAAAAGTCTTCATTAAAACACACAGGATCATTCTGTGTTACATAGCCTATATTTACTGGTTCTGTTTTTACAAATGAACTAGCCAGAGTTTTGTTGTTTTGGGGTCCACCTGCATAAACTGGCTAGAGATGTGAACAACTATCTAATAGTTTATTCATGAATTCAATATATAATTCTCAACAGAGAAACATGAACAAAATAGGTGCAGGAGGTATATTGAAAAGTCTTGCTGTGCCTGTCTAGGATTACTAAATCTAGTGTAAAATGTATTTTCCTGTCTTTATGAAAAAGCATCCTGTCAAATACGTTTTGCTGGTTCACACATCCAAAGACCCTGTATCAAGGAGATGATGCTAATGACTTTGACATATACTGGAACAAATGAGAAATATTCAGAACAAGAATGGAGTTCAGCTTTAGAATTCAGAGCACTCAAGGGTGGGGAAAACTACATGTTATAATTTTCAATGTGTTGTGTGTGGGTTCCTTGATCAGGCTTTAAATCAGTCTTTGAGTCAGTCACTTGTAAGATGAGCGTTCTCTTTTGGAACCTCATTTCCCAAGTATGTCCCAACTCAGGTCAGAACCATACTGTCAAGGAGCTGCACACTCACTCTCTGTGAGTTCCTCAGAGTATAAGCATACAAGTAACCAGACTGATTTATTGGATAGCTAAATTGTTCTATTAGATAGATAAATTAATAAGAATGCAGCCTAGAGATGGTCAAAAGTCACTCAGAACACAAAACAATAAAGCTAGCTTTTACTACCTAAAACTTTCACAGGATTGTTAGGTGGTGCCAGCCCTATAGCTAGCAACTTTTTGCTCAGGGGGCCCAAGTGAGGCCTGCTATTATATGACTGTGTGGAGCTGTCACACCATGCTTATACTTATAAATAACCAATAAATAAATAATAAATGCAAGTGGTTTATTGCATGTTTGCAATAAAACATGTTTCAGGGTTGTTATTGTTAAAAATGTTTCAGGGTTGTTATTGTTACAAATAAAAGTGGTTTATTGCACAATAATATTTCAGATTTGTTATAATTTATTACAGTAGTAGTCAACTCCAAAGTAAAGTCTGGACCACCATATATCACAGGGGTGGCCAAACTGCGGCTCGGGAGCCACATATGGCTCTTTCACACATATTATATGGCTCTCAAAGCCCACACTGCCCCATTGGCCAATGTGGAGAAGACATTTCTCTTTTTAAAACACTTCCCCAAGTCAACAAAGCTGGCAGCTTGGAGAATGCATTTAAAGTTGCTTTCTTTCCACCTCTCCCTCCCCAATCTATTTGCCTTCCTTCCTCCCTTCTCTCCCTTGCTCCCTGCGGCTCTCAAATATCTGACATTCATGTCTTGTGGCTCTCAAACATATGACATTTATTGCATGTGGCTCTTATATTGGCCATCCCTGATATATCATATGCCCCTACATTCAAGGGGTTCTCTCCTTCTGGGTCTTTCTTCAAAGAGCAGTTCTTGTGCCTGTTGCTCAAAAACCAATTGCCCCCAGAACAATCACACAGGCAGAAATGGAACTTCACTATTCTCTGGCACCTTTAAAACCAACAAAGTATTATTTAAAGTAGAAACTTTTGTGTGCAAACACACTTCTTCAGATACAAACAATCAAATAAAATATTCCCAAGTCCTGCTTAAGGAAAAGAGAGGTTGGGGGCAGCTTTATGGAACAGCCATGCAGAACCAAGATGCATTGAGCTGAAATAGGCCTGTAAGATAATGAATGGCAGCAAATTAGCACGTAAATGCAACAGGGATGTGAGAATGAAACCAGGGTCATTCCTGCAGAACCCTCAAGCCAAACGAAAGTCATCCCAGGGTACATGTGATAACAGACTCTCAGCATGTACACACTTCTTCACATACATAAAAACAGATTTCCTCAAATATTACATTTAATTGCTAAATGAGGATTAACACATTTCAGAAATGCTTCAGTTCCTTATACCAAACTGAGTTTCCTGTATTTGAATAAATTCACAAGCACATTGAAAGCACATTGCAACTTTGCATCTTGGCTTTATTCATATATATAGTCCTTGTATCCTTTTATATGGCTATAACAAAGATTTCCATTCAAATTCTGTCTGAACAGACAAGCTTTTACAGTTGAAACCTCAGATTCCCAAAACCAAGACAAATCAATCACTGGACATAACAAGATATTCTTGCTCACCTGTTCATTTTCAACACTGTATGTGCTGTTAAGTGCCAACAATTCCTGTCTGATTCAGTAGAAGAAGAAGATATTGCATATCCTGCCCTATACTCTGAGTTTCAGAGCACTTCACAATCTCCTTTATCTTAGCAGAAGCCTGAGAACAAAAGAAGCAATTCAGCTGGCAAATGATTACTTTTATGGCTCTGAAGGTGTCAACAATGCTAGTTTCAGGGAGACAGGATCTGCATCTGGATTTGGAAATCATCAGAGTTGAAACAATGCCTGACATTAGTCTGCATTGAAAACACACAGTGAAAGGAAAATTACTGAAGAGGCTGTATGAGGGGGCCCATAAAAATACAAGGAGGCCCTGCCCCTCCAGGCCTTGAGAGCTATGGCGCTGGGTGGTGCAGAACTTACATCCAAGAGCAGGCCTCAATGTAGTGTGGACTATGACAGCAGCAAACTTTAGAAGTATATGCTGAAATCTCAAAGAGGAACCTCACCTCTGGGGCAATAGCACAATTACAGTTTCTAACTTGTCAGGTCAAGTGACAGTAAGCTCCAATCCAAGTGGGCCTTCAGGATAATATTCCAGACTCTTACAACATTGCTCCAGTTATTCTCCCTCCCAACTTTAAAAGCTAACAACTTTGACTTGGGCTGATAAGATGCTGGCTAGGCCAGAGCCCTTAATTAATGACACCTACAAGAAAGAACCAGACCTGTTACTTTGCACATTAACCCTTAAGAGGAGGGCAAGAATGGTGGTTTGTCTCGCACATATCATACAGGAGGACTTCAGCTTCCTCTTCTGTGCATTTTTCCCAATTCAAAATGGCCCCAAAGGCACTGTTTGCTCCACTGAGGTTGCATAACAGATTCAGTTCAAGACTTCAGCTATCACTTACAAAACCCTTAAAGCAGGGGTGGCCAAACTTGCTTAACATAAGAACCACACAGAATAAATGTGGCCAGACTCACTCTGGCCCACCGGCTCCCAAGACGCTGACCATGCCTTGTCTAATTTATAGAAGAGAATCATAGATTGGAAGGGATCTCCAGTGTCATCTAGTCCAATCCCCTGCACAATGCAGGAAATTCATAAATATCTCCCCCTCACACATATATCCCCAGTGACCATGCCCAGAAGATGGCAAAAACCTCAGGATCCCTTGCCAAACTGGCCTGGAGAAAAATTGCTGACCCCAGTTTGGTGTAGTGGTTAAGTGCACGGACTCTTATCTGAGATAACCTGGTTTGATTCCCCACTCCTCCATTGCAGCTGCTGGAATGGCCTTGCGTCAGCCATAGCTCTTATAGAAGTTGTCCTTGACAGGGCAGCTGCTGCAAGAGCTCTCTTAGCCCCATCTACCTCACAGGGTGTCTGTTGTGGTGGGGGAAGGTAAAGGAAATTGTGACTGCTCTGAGACTCTGAGATTCAGAGTATAGGGTGGGATATAAATCCACTATTATTTCTTCTTCTTTGTCTTCTTCATGTCAATTAGCATTTCTCTGAGTGTGTAAGAAGGGGCCACAAGAACTTAGTGTTGATGCAACCCATCCTGCCCTCTTTCTCATGATCTGCCTGATTCACAGAATCCTGGCTTTTCTCCAGACCAGTTTGGCAAGGAATCCTGAGGTTTTTGCCATCTTCTTGGGCAGCACAGAGCTCTTACAGCAGCTGCCCTTTCAAGGACAACTCTGTGAGAGCTATGGGTGCCCTAAGGCCATTCCAGCAGCTGCAAGTGGAGGAGTGGGGAATCAAACCTGGTTCTCCCAGATAAGAGTCCACACACTTAACCACTACACCAAACTGACTCTCTCGAGGGAAGGAAGGAAGGAAGGAAGGAAGGAAGGAAGGAAGGAAGGAAGGAAGGAAGGAAGGAAGGAAGGAAGGAAGGAAGGAAGGAAGGAAGGGAGGGAGGGAGGGAGGGAGGGAGGGAGGGAGGGGTGAGGGAATAGGTGAAAAGAAAGCAACTTTAGATGCATTCTCCAAGCCCCCCCATGATTGGTTGGAGAAGGGATTTAAAGAGACAAATGTCTTCTCCAAGCTGGCCAATAGGGCAGCAGTGGCTTCAAAAGTGTCATAATATGTGAGAAAGAGCCATATGTGGCTCCTGAGACACATTTTGGCCACTCCTGTTTTAAAGACATTGGAACAACATGTAACAACCCTTGAATAACCCACGATGGAACACACCTACAGCCGTGCAATGAACAATGTTTATATACACCTTTAGCTGCAGAATAATACTGGGCTTCTAGACAATGGGTATTTGTTGTATGTGTCCATGTCTCATTAACACAGATATAGACAAATGGTAAGCTATAATATGAACCCTGAGAGGAGATGAAGAAACAGACCTGCTCAACTGACTTTGTGCCCTGACCCCACCCCCACCCCTCTCTTCTGGTAAGTATAAGTGGCTAGCTAACATTTTTGGAATACAAAAGTTCCCTAAAAATATATTGCTATGTGACTCCTCTCTGTCTTTGTCTCTCATCTTCAATGTGTTTTATCCTTGGCAGTATATTCTGGCTTTCCTTCTATAGTAAGCAAACTTTATTTCCTTCTATAGTAAGCAAGCATTCCCGTGTTATCGAACGAAAATTATTTCATTCCAGGGTTATTGAAGGAAAATTATTTTTTCTGAGTATACCATTAAATCAAGAATCAGGGCCCTGTGGGCCATCTTGCACTTGGGAAAACATCCTGAGAGGATGCTTCCTACCCATTTTAGTGAATGCTGGAAATCAAGGTTCAAAGCTGAGAAATTTCCTCCCTCCTGGCTCAAGAACACACACCCTCATTCTCAAAACAGTCCAACAGGAAGTCATGGAAAGAGTATACAAGCCTGTCTCCCTCATTTCAGGTACTTATTTAAAGAAGACTCCTTGCAGGTAAAGCCTTTTACTACCAAGCCATCTTTTGCACCTTTGAAGATGCTTCACTACCCTTTCCTGGAGAACTGGTGAGATTTTTACCTAGGTTTTTATTTTCCTCTTGTTTTCTGGCATTGCTCTGTACTGCTTAATGCTTTATGCTGCTTAAAGAAAAGCTACTGCTTCATTCTAGGTAGGGTTAATTTAGGTTGAACTAATTTATGTGCTCTGGGTATTTTCTATGTTGGGGTATGTTCTGCAAACTCTTAATATGATTAAAAGAGAAAATCCTTGTTAGGATTTATGTACCAATACAATCCCATGGCACTGTATAATCTGGTGTCCATGTTCTTTCTTTTCCTAGAAGTGTTTTTCCCAGAGATTCAAAGCACAGGTTTTTCCTGGTTAACACAGGTTAACAAACTCCTCAAGGGTATAGTAAAATGCTGAATACTGAACAAGTTGTTGCACACAGTACATTTCCCCATTTTTGGCTACTGATTCTTTAATAATCTAGGACTCATTTTTACCAAATAATCTATGTATTATCCGAAGCCTTCATTCAGTGGCCCACGGAGTATTATCTATATGGTTGTTTATACTTCCCTTCAGTTAAAAAATCTACATAGATGCATAAAAAATTTGTCCACAAAGATTTCATTTGATTTTTTGTTCAGTTTTAAGTAGTTTAATAAAGCATTAAAGTTTCCAAATGAACTGAGAAAATGAAGATACTGGATTTTGTCAACTCGAGTGAATTAAGTTCTTAGGTAAATTATTATTTAAATATCTAAACTGTTTAAGAATGTACTGAAAAGTCAAATCTGTTTAATCTAAATCCTTTTTGTATGTGACCAGTGTTCCAAGAACCAGCATTGAATAGCAGAATATAAATTACAATTCTTTTTAAAGAGTTGATGTGGTGGTGGAAAGTGCTACCAAGTCACAGATAATTTATGATAAACCTGTAAGGTTTTCAAGGCAAGAGACATTCAAAGATGGTTGCCTCCATGTCACAGCCATGGTATTCCTTAGTGGTCTGCCATCCAAATATTAGCCATGGCTGATCCTGCTTAACTTCTGCGAACTGATGAAATTGGCCTATCTAGGTCAGCTTGGTACAGAAATAAAAATGCATGCATTATTAATCACTTTCACTGACACTGTTGAAAGTTGAATGTTACTTCATACACTAAGGATGCTTTTCTGAACAAATTTTAGATAAAATACAAGAGAATATTTTTTACCCATGGGCTGGTTTGTAGGGTAGGTTTTAAAGGTAGACGAACTGGAAGAGGAATGGACCACTTTGGATGCTTGGAGAAACAGGTAGAGATACTGAGCCTGCTTTGGCGAGGAGGGCGGGATATAAATTAGATAGATAGACAGACAGACAGATAGAAAGACAGACAGACATGCAATTCGGATATGAAAATGTTTTGAAGAACCAAAAAATGTTATATTTGGTAGTGGTGTACCTGTCAGCAAATTCTGTTTATGCACAGCTCCTGTACCTCCAATTACCCAAACAACCAGGAGTTCCTGAAATCACATTGATGGGTCACCAAAATTGTTGAGGGATTTATACTGTACCCCCGGCAACCCAAACCCAAACCCTGCAGCTACTAAAACAACCTGCAGTTATCAGCATGCTAGTACATACTCACTAATAAGTTTTAAGACCTCATAGATAAATTTTATTAGACTCCAAGTTTAGAAGAGCAAAACAGTTTATTAGACTCCAGGTTTCTCCTTTAGACAGAAGACTTAAACTTATAGAGAGAAAGGCAAAGCAATTAGATAATCCAAACAACCTGTAGTTTTCAGAAACTCATACAGATGAATGAAGAAGCTTTTATCACTCTTAAGTTAAACGCCATACAGAAGGCTTAAAATATATGGATAGAAAAGCAAAACAGTTAGATAAACTTAGAATCAAGAAAACAATTAAGAATTGAGAAAACAATAGAATTAAGAAAACTTAAAATTAAGAAAATAATTACAAGCAAAAAGAATTCAGTCAAGCATAACGCATATTTCTACAGTAAAGCAGAGAGCGTAATGGAAAATACAAGTCCCAACAGGGACTTCACATTAGTCTACATTTTTCCATTCAAAGTCTAAGTCCCAAGTCTCTAGCAGAGTTATGCTCTATATTCTAAGTTAGAGACTATGCTTGAGGCCCCAAACAGAAATTAACAAGGATTGTTAATTTCTTGGCTGGACTGGCAAAGAGGTCCCTGCCTCTCATGCAGTCAGCCCCTTTTGCTCAAAAGTGCAGGGCTTTTAAAGGAAAACTTTATTACTTTTCTCTATTTTCATCTAATATTATGAATTCCAGAAAACTACAGCTGCAATTTAATATAAACAATAATACTTGCCAACTGAAAACATTGCCCTTAGTTCACTTTTACCTTTTTTTAAAAATATTTTTATAGTTTATTAAATTAATATATTGTGTACAAGCCTGTTACCATACAAAAGAAAATATTATTAAAACAGAAGTCGAAGGCAATGTTTTCACTAATTATATATACATTCAAATTCCATTATCTCTATTCACCATTTACTACATTCACCTTCACTATTACATTACAAATTAAACCCATTTATCCTTTTCACTTGCACTCAAGGAAAACTCATTAAAGATATTTTATCGATGACGCTTGACACCTTGCATAATACTTTACTTCCATACACCTTTAACCATCTGTATGACCTGCCCCCCTAGTCTAACTATTTGCTTTGGCATTCCATTCTGCAGCACCATTCTTCCTGCTTAATTTCCAAGTCGCCTGTACCTTGCTCCTTTAGTATTTGTTTTGTGTCAATAGAGTTTTTGGTTTGTGTCAACTTTGTCATATCCGTTTTTATGTCCTTCAATCCATTTTCTAATCCATCAAGCTTAAATTTTAATCCCCCTATCTGTTCCATTAAATTGTTCTGCATCTGATTTAATGCCCCCATAAAAAAGTCTTCAAAAGATGACTGAAATATTTTGAGAGCATCCTGCGACAACATGATTCCCTCTATCATTGAGTTAAGCAGGAGAAATTCAAATTATCATATAATAATATAGAATGAAGACACCTCACTACCTCTTGCAGACTACATACACTCACTTCTTCATTCATTCTCCATCCTAATCCTTTCTCATTAACCATACACTTTTACTTAGACCCACACACATTCACACACTTTTGTAAATTATACAGTGATAGACTAACAGCATTTAATTCCTTGCTTTCCCTCTCTTTCTTCTTTCTTCCTTCAGTCCTTCTGTTTCCCCTTTCTTCCTCTTCTTCTTTGTCCGTTTTCCCCCTTTTTGTCTTTCTGGTCTTTCTAGTCTTTAAATTTCTTCTTCCAAGTTACTTATATTATATTGATCAAACTCAGTCTTTTAATGAACTATTCACTATTCTACAGCTCTTAGACCAAAAAAAATAGTCCACCTAATCCTTAATATAAATCAGATCTTCTATAACATTGTATATTTTCTCCCATCCGATCTCCACAACACGTAGCAATCTTTACACACAGTGTTTTAAATGAGTCTTTAGTTTTAGGCAAGTTTCAAGAAGTTTACTTTCTAACTCGAGGTCTTTCCACTCTTGTAGCACAGGGTTGTCACTTTCTGCCTCCCCTCTTTTCCACGCCCTTCAACAGTTATGGTGTTTGTTAGCCACGGAGAGGAGGTGAGACAGGGAAAGAAAAAATCAGTTTGCTCCTTAGGTGCCAAATCCGCTGCTGCTGCCACCGCCCACCTCCTTTCCTCCTTCCTCCGACTTTGTTCCTCTGCTCCTCTTGCCAGCCACAAAGTAGTTGTCTCAAAGTAGTTCTCTCAGCCACACCCACATACACGACCGAGGCAAGCCCAATTTGCAGCCATAACAAAAAGCGCCTTACTTCAGGTATATACTGTCCTTTTTTTTTCCTTTTCATCTCCTCTTAGTCTTCTGTTTTTGGGTTAGTTTCATTTACTTTCACCAAATGCCCTCCACCTTCACCTCTGTCTCCGGTAGCTGAGACTCTCTCACCTAATGGCGCACGATGCGGTTGGGGCAAAGGGAGGGTAGAAAAGCCAGGAACCTAAAAGTTCCCCCATGCCTCTCCCCAAGACCCCTTCTGCTAGCAATGCTCCTCCGACGGGAGCTTGCTGGGTCCTAAAAACCCCCAAGCCGCACGGTTCGATCCGTTCCTGCTCTGATGGCTTGAAACGCGACCGCTTCGTCTCGCTGTAACCGGAAGTGCCCCCAGTTCACTTTTACCTTTAACCTACTTATAGAAATGGCTAGTCCTCTTGCTTCCTGCCATACCAAATAAGGACCATACCCTATAAGGAGATTCCTGCCCTCAAAAGACTCTCAACTTTACCCTATTTTTTTTTCTATTCTGCTGCCCTGTTAGCAATGTGAATGCATGATAGTGCTGAATAGCTTAGAACTGAAGAGCTCTTACTGCCCATTTCATAAGAGCATGGCTACTTTCAGAAAGAGTTCTTGTAGCCAATTTCATAAAGACTATAGTTAAGATCATAAAGAGGGCCAACCCAAAATAAATTCTGCAACAGTACCTATCCTGTTTGGGGGCTGGGATGGATAATTTTTAACATCCTCTCCTCTTTTTTGTCATCAATTTACAGCTGAGTTACAGTGATCCCATAGCGTTTTCAAGACAAGAAACATTTGGATGTTGTTTGACATTGCCTGCCTATCTTCTGAGATCTAATGACTTCAAGCTAGGCTGGGGCTATCAGATCAGGGCCCCTCCTCTATATGACAAAATTATTTTCAGGAATAATCATGAAATAAAACAAATAATAATAATGACTGGAAAATAGGTGAGTAGCAGAGTTTGTCTGAAACAGCAGAACAAAGTTCGGTCTTAAAAGTGCCACTGGACCCAAACTTTGTTTCAATGGTCAGAAAAGAAATGCAGACAGTAATATATATCCCAAACATCTACAAGGCATTTATGAGAGCTAGGAGTCTGCCTTTGTACTAACGTCTATTAACACTAGCTGAAGCATCACAAAATAGCGATTGCAAAACTTCACCAGACAGGATGTTAAGAAACACACTTGTCTCAAAGATGGTGTCTCCATCCTCCATTATGTCCAAAGGACTAAAGTCACACCAGAGAATCTCTTCAATAGAAACTGAAGGGGAGCATTTTTGTAAGCCCAGGGGAACAGTGCAGTGTACAGTGCCCAGCAAACCCAGTGCAATCACAGAGTGCCCACCAGAACCCAGTGTTATTGTGGCAATACTAGTTGATGTCAAGCATACAATCACAGTCCAAGCAAGAGGACTATAGAAGCCCAGCAGAATCAGTGCAATGCACAGTGCCTAGCGAACTCTGTACCATTGTGGCAATGCCAGCAAGCACAGAATTACAGTCCAAGCAGGCGAGATGGAAGCCCAGCAGAAACAGTGCAATGTGCAGTGCCCAGTAAACCCAGTGCCTTTTGTTCATATTATTAACAAAGGTTTGCAATTATACTAATCTTAAATACATTCTGTCATCAAGCAGGATAGGGATAAGAAGATTTTGAGACCAAGAAGTGAAAACAAAGGGAAGGGGGCACAAAAAAAGTGGAGGGAGACAAAAATGAATGAGAAACGTGGGAAAGAGGGAGAGAAATTAAGAGAGATAAACATTGTTTTATATTGCTGCAACACCTTAACTACTGCTTTGCAAGATTTGGCTGAGCTGGGTGCAAGAAAAGGAAGGAAGGCTAAATTCTTGGACAAAGTGACCTGCAGTCTGGCAATTATTGTAGCAGTTTTCAGCACAATTTGTTAAGCAAGTTTGCTTCAGTCTTGGAGAAAGGGAAGTTTAGCTGATCCTAAAACTTTTTGCTATGTTCAGACTTCCCTGTACCCCTAGTCACTTTAATCAGAACTACATTTTAAAAATAAAAGGAAAGACATTTGGCTAGAAGCAGCATGACACTGGCTTCAGGGACACCCTTCAAGGGACTTCCTCAAGCTTCATCTGGGTGGACTGCATCAACCATCCCACCTTTGGTACACCACTGATGTTTGGAATAGTTATGAATAATTTCAAATCAAATTTTATAGTTTTGGATATTCAGAATAATTCCTAATATTCACTTCCAGGCCTTGAATTTAGCAGGAGCTCACAGGAGTGCAGCTCCTGAACCTTTCTGGGGGTTCCCCCTCCTTTTCCCCACCTACCTACTTTGTCTATTGAATAGTAGCTACAGCTGCATAACAATCCCTGGATGAGCTCCACCTCCTATTTTTCTGCAAAATGACCCCTGTTCATTTCTATAGAAATTAAGCTAAGCTGTTCACAAGGAGAAGAATGTGGGGGCTGAGTTTCATCCCAAGGGTGGGAGACCTTAATGAGGAGCAACATTGCATAAACCTTAGTAAAGGTTTAGATTCGTAAAAGGGAACAGAGGCTGTGGCAAATCAAATGCAAGACTGTGATCAGGCAGGCAAAAAGGGACTATGAGGAGCATATTGCAAAAAACATAAAGACCAACAATAAAAATTTCTTCAAATATATTAGAAGTAGGAAACCAGCCAGGGAGGCAGTAGGGCCCTTGGATGACCATGGGGTAAAAGGATTACTGAAGGAGGATAGGGAAATGGCTGAGAAGCTAAATGAATTTTTTGCCTCCGTCTTCACTGTGGAAGACAAGAACTTTTTGCCCACCCCAGAAACCACTAATTTTGGAAGGGGTGTTGAAAGACCTGAGTCAGATTGAGGTGACAAAAGAGGAGGTCCTACAACTGATAGACAAATTAAAAACTAATAAGTCACCGGGTCCAGATGGCATACATCTGAGAGTTCTGAAAGAACTCAAAGTTGAACTTGTGGATCTTCTAAGAAAAATCTGTAATCTTTCATTGAAATCTGCCTCCGTTCCTGAGGACTGGAAGGTAGCAAATGTCACCCCCATCTTTAAAAAGGGTTCCAGAGGAGATCCGGGAAATTACAGGCCAGTCAGTCTGACTTCAATACCGGGAAAGTTGGTAGAAACCATTATCAAGGACAGAATGAGTAGGCACATTGATGAACATGGGTTATTGAGGAAGACTCAGCATGGGTTCTGCAAGGGAAGATCTTGCCTCACTAACCTGTTACATATCTTTGAGGGGGTGAACAAACATGTGGATAAAGGAGACCCGATAGATGTTGTTTACCTTGACTTCCAGAAAGCTTTTCATAAAGTTCCTCATCAAAGGCTCCTTAGAAAGCTTGAGAGTCATGGAGTAAAAGGACAGGTCCTCTTCTGGATCAAAAACTGACTGAGTAATAGGAAGCAGAGAGTGAGTATAAATGGGCAGTCTTCACAATGGAGGACGGTAAGCAGTGGGGTGCCGCAGGGCTCGGTACTGGGTCCCATGCTCTTTAACTTGTTCATAAATGATTTAGAGTTGGGAGTGAGCAGTGAAGTGGCCAAGTTTGCGGATGACACTAAATTGTTCAGGGTGGTGAGAACCAGAGAGGATTGTGAGGAACTCCAAAGGGATCTGTTGAGGCTGGGTGAGTGGGCGTCAACGTGGCAGATGCGGTTCAATGTGGCCAAGTGCAAAGTAATGCACATTGGGGCCAAGAATCCCAGCTACAAATACAAGTTGATGGGGTGTGAACTGGCAGAGACTGACCAAGAGAGAGATCTTGGGGTCGTGGTAGATAACTCACTGAAAATGTCAAGACAGTGTGTGTTTGCAATAAAAAAGGCCAACGCCATGCTGGGAATTATTAGGAAGGGAATTGAAAACAAATCAGCCAGTATCATAATGCCCCTGTATAAATCGATGGTGCGGTCTCATTTGGAGTACTGTGTGCAGTTCTGGTCGCCGCACCTCAAAAAGGATATTATAGCATTGGAGAAAGTCCAGAAAAGGGCAACTAGAATGATTAAAGGGCTGGAACACTTTCCCTATAAAGAAAGGTTGAAACGCTTGGGACTCTTTAGCTTGGAGAAACGTCGACTGAGGGGTGACATGATAGAGGTTTACAAGATAATGCATGGGATGGAGAAAGTAGAGAAAGAAGTACTTTTCTCCCTTTCTCACAATACAAGAACTTGTGGGCATTCAATGAAATTGCTGAGTAGACAGGTTAAAACGGATAAAAGGAAGTACTTCTTCACCCAAAGGGTGATTAACATGTGGAATTCACTGCCACGGGAGGTGGTGGCGGCCACAAGTATAGCCACCTTCAAGAGGGGTTTAGATAAAAATATGGAGCACAGGTCCATCAGTGGCTATTAGCCACAGTGTGTGTGTGTGTGTGTGTGTGTGTGTGTGTGTGTGTATATATATATATATATATATATATATATATATATATATATATATTTGCCACTGTGTGACACAGAGTGTTGGACTGGATGGGCCGTTGGCCTGATCCAACATGGCTTCTCTTATGTTCTTATGTTCTTAACCTTCAAAGATCTTCATGTTCCATGCTTCCATTGCAGCCTCAACAGTGTATGTGAAAAGTCCCCCAGAGTGATCTGGAATCCAATAGGATTCATGTACCTCTGTGGGCACACTATTTATATAAGCCTTCTCTCAAATGAGCATTAAAACCACAGTCACCTTGCCTTTGAGCAGGTAGTAATCAGGATGAATCTCCAGCCCTGAAACCAAACCTTCCATTAAAATCTCAGGGCAAGAAATTAAGTCCATGATATGACCTCTTTTGTGTGTTGGACTAGTCATGATTTGGGAGAGACCCTAGACAAGGAGTATTACAATGCAAATCACCGGGAGGAGATGGGACGTCAACAGAGAAATGTTCCATAAGATTCAATTCTTTTGTGAGATCTGCATTTACGCACAATTTTGCTTGTTGTTCTGTGTATATTGCTTTTGTCATTCTTACAAAATGTTTCCCTAAGTTAATTTTTTCCATTACTGCAAACATAAAGTCCCAATTCAAATTATCAAAGGCTGTTTCTGCATCTACAAAAAATAAGGCCGCTTCTTTTTCTGGATGCTTCTCATAGTATTCCACAACATTCATAACAGCTCTTACATTGTCTCTTATTTGCCTTTTGGGAAGAAATCCAGCTTGATCTTTTTTTATAAAATTTATCAGATATTATTTCAATCTTTCTGCCAGAATTCTTGTATAAATCTTATAGTCATTGTTTAATAATGAAATTGGTCTATAGTTCTTTACGTTTGTGACATCTTTATCTTCTTTAGGAATCAAAGAAATTACAGCTTCTTTCCAAGTATTTGGAATTTTCCCTTTTTCTCTTATCGTGTTCAACAGTTTCTGCAGTTTGGGTATTGTCTCGTCTTTAAGGATTTTATAAAATTTAGATGTAAATCCATCTGGCCTAGGAGCTTTACCTTCCTTCGTTGGTTTTATTGCTGCTTCGATTTCAATTTTTTCTATAGGATCGTTTAAAATCTTTTTTCATATATTCAGTCAATGGTGCTATTTGAATATTTTGTAGATACTCTTCAATTTTTTCTTTTCTAATTTTCACACCTTTAAATAAATGTGCATAATATTTTAAAAATTCTCTTTTAATTCCATCTTGATCTACTATTTCTTTTCCACTTGCCATAATTTTATTAATGGTTTTATTTTCTTTCTTTTTCTTCAATTGCCAGGCCAAATACTTCCCAGGTTTATTCGCACCTTCAAACGATTTCTGTTTCAAACTTTTTAAATTCCATTCTAATTCTTTATTAAGCAAATGTCTTACTTGGGATTGTAATATTGTGATTACTTTTATTAACTTCTTCTTTCCTGGCCTTTTTTTCAATTCCCCTTCTTTTTTCATTATTTAATTTTGTAAAGCTAGCAACTGTTCTTCTTTGGCCCTCTTGTCTTTATTGTTCAATGTGATTAAATAATCCTCTCATTACTGCTTTGTAAGTATCCCAAACTGTTTGAAATTCCACATCATCAGTTTCATTTGTTTGGAAGAATGCTGCAGTTTCCTTTTCTAAAAATGTCACAATGTCTTTCTCTTGTAATAGGTCTTCATTAATTCTCCATCTTTTTGTTTTCCTTTGCAATTTTGTAGTCCAACATATTGGATTATGATCTGCACAAACCTTTGGTAGAATCTCTACTTTTTTAGTCATGAGGCCCAAACTTTTGGAGCCCCATAACATATCTTTTCTGGAAAAAGAATTATGTCTTGCTGAAAAGAAGGTATAGTCTCTTACTTCAGGATAAAATTTTCTCCAAATATCCTCCAAATTTTCTTGTTTAACCAATTCAAAAAAAGAATTTGGTAATTTTACTTCCTTGTCTTTCTTCTTTTGGCTTGATCTGTCAATATTATTTTGTATCGTCCCATTGAAATCACCCATCATCAAAATCTGGTCATACGACATTTCATCCAACTGCCGATTAATGTTTTTAAAAAACTTGTCTTTCGCTCCATTGGGCGCATATAATCCTAGTATCGTCACTTCTACTGCAATATATCTTCCTTCTTTATCTTTAAATATCAATTTAGGTTCTAATTGTTCTTTAATATAAAACCTGCCAATGAAAAAAACTTCAGTCCCAAATTTCTGTTCCACAAAAATTTACAGTCTTTTTGTTGTATATGAACTTCCTGTAGACAAATTATATTACATTGTAGTTTTTTAATCCAATGAAATGTTGCTTTTCTTTTTGGTGGCGAATTTAGTCCATTTATATTCCAAGATAATAGCTTGTACTCCATTATGATGCAGATTCTTTATTCTCCTCAAAAAAGCTGTACATCTCTTGTTCATTCTTTATTGTAATCCTTCTTCCATGTTGTTCAAAGCCAAGACATTCAGGTAGTATCCATCTGTATCTTGTGCCCTCTGCCCGCAGCTTCTCTGTTAGCCTCTTATATTTTTTCCTGTCATTAATCACTTGTCTTGGTAACTCTTTCATTATTTTAACTTTGCTCCCTTCTATTGTCCAAGCTTTTTGAAAGCCTTTATTTAAATTTTTCCCCGCTATGTCTTTAGACCTTAATTTTATAACAATGTCTCTTGGTAGGCCTTTATCTTTTGCATATGCTGAGTTGACTCTGTAGACATTATCCAACATACTTCTAAATTTTTCAGGATCTTCCTCTAAGTATTCAGCAATGATTTTCACCATATAATCCATTAGATCAGTTTCCTCTCTTTCGGGTAATCCTCTCAGACGCACTTGTGTTTCCATCAATCTGCAATCATGGATTGTGACCCTCTCTTGGAGTTTTAACAGAGTAGAAGCATGTATATCCACCTTCTCTTCAACTCCTTTAACTCTATTTTTAACCATTCCCAGTTCATCTTTAAAGCCCTCAATATCGTTTCTAAGATTTCCAATATTATTTTTCATCTCTTTTTTGAGGGCTATTAACATTTTATCCACCCCTTTCATCACCTTGGCTTCTAAGGCATCAAATTGGCTTTGCATCTTGTCAAAAGAATGGGCCCTTGCACGGGTTACTCTCCCTTCTGACATAGAAAACTCACCAAAACTTAAAAGGTCTCCAAATCAAGATTCAACACCAAGTCCATGTTAGTATTGAGTCTGCCTTTACACAGTTTGACAGCTATAATATGACAGCAGGTGATCTAGCTGGCAGGCTAGGTCACAGTGACCTTATCTACAAGCCGGTTCTAGCCGGTAGAGGACAGGTGGAAAGAACCTGCTGAGTCAGCATGACTGTGGACTGCCAGGATTGGCTGATGGAACTATATATGGACTGCACTACCAGTGCACAGGTCTCTCTTCGAGGAGTCACATGCTGGCGGAGCACTTTGATCCTAAGGTTGATGTATAGAACTGCACTAGTGGACACGTTGTATATATTATGTAAATACACTGTTTTAGCACTAGCTGCAGGTGTCTGGCTCACTTCTTTACTGGGGCTCACCATTGTACATATCACACCGCTCACTCTGCAAACACCCACACCGACAGGGTTATGGGCCCAGCACGTTTCCGCTGTGTGGAGGAGCAATGTGAGTGTTGAGCTGACCGAGACTTGTGAAGGAGCCAGAGGCGAGGAACGCCGTGGAGGACGAAGCTACCAGCTATCTCAGTTCGAGAGCCAGGGGGAGGACGGCAGCCAGCTGTTTGGAGGAGTCTGCATCATGGCTCAGCAGCAGCTTGGAGTGGCCGTGGAGAAGCTCAATTCAGCCAACTACGCGGTGTGGAGCCTACGAATGGAACACTATCTGAAGCGTGAGGGGCAATGGCTGTTTGTAAGTAATCCCCTTGCCGTGTTATCTCCTGACGAGACTGTGTTAGCCGAGAAGGCACTGGCAAATATTGTGCTAGCCGTGGGAGATGACCAATTGGTATATGTGCGTGGGAAGGACACTGCCAAGGCTGCCTGGGACGCGCTCAATGGGGTATACGTGAGTGCCACTGCAGGCTCCCTAATGGCCTTGACCAGGAAAATGTTCCACACTTTAATGCCGGCTGGAGGGTGTGTAAGGCAGCACATCAAGGAGCTTACAGACTGCTTCGTGGAGCTTGAAGCCCGGGGCAAAACTGTTGCTCCTGATGACAGAGTCTATATCTTGTTGTCATCATTGCCGCCGAAGTTTACACCACTAATTACCTCCCTGGAGACGGTTGATGTGGCTACTCTGACCATGGAGTACATGTGCGCCCACTTGTATGATTTTCAGGAGCGGATTGCAGCTGTGAGCCATCCGGGAGTATCGGCTGGAGAACGTGTGGCTATCGGAGTGTCTGGGAAGACGTCCAAGCAGGAGCCGACTTGTGCTGCTGGCAGACAACCAAAGGCTGAAGAGGAGCCGACAGCACTGTCGGTCAGGCGTTGCTTTGGTTGTGGCTCATCCTCGCACCTTTTACGTGTTTGCCCTGAGAAAGGGAAGCGGCATGGATGGAAGCAGCGGTGGCAGAGGACCACCAGCAGATGTGAGGAAGAAGCCCGGCTGGTCATTTCTTCAGGAGAGAGTGCCGGTTCTTTGTGGATATTAGACTCTGGTGCAACAAGCCATCTCTGCTGTGATGAGAGGCTGCTGAGAGATGTTGACATTCCTGAACTCTCCCATGTGAGATTAGCCGACGGTTCTGCGGCTGTAACATGTACTGGGAATGTAAATTTTCCTGTTTTGAACTGCACATTCCAGAATGTATTATGTGTCTCCTCATTAAGATCTAATTTGCTAAGCATCAGCATGTTAATTGATTAGGGCTATGAGGTGGTATTTAAGAAATCCTGTTGTAAGATCTTAGGAGGTGGGGGGAAGCTGCTTGCTACTGGCAAAAGGGATGGAAACGTATATGTGGTCAAGAGTGATTGTGCCCAGGCTGCACAAGTGTCAAATGTGCCAGTGCACGACCAATGTATCCATCTGTTACATAGAAGACTTGGGCATTGCGGGTTTCACGCATTGAAGAAAACCCTACAGATGGTACCTGGTCTGAAGGTGAAGCCCTGCAAGTGTTACCTAGACTGCCAGGTCTGTAAAAAGACCAAGAGCAGGGCTTGTGCTGTGGCTAGGAAAAGCACCAGGGAGAGCAAGCGTGCTTTAGAGCTAATACACCTTGATGTAATTGGCCCATTTCCCAAAAGTCTGTCGGGGAGGCGGTACTGCTTAGTGACTACCGACGACTATACAAGGTATTCCTGGGTGTTTGCCATGGAGCACAAATCCGAGGTGTATAAAATGTTTACAAAATGGGCTAAAGCGGTTGAAAGGGAGTTGGACTTGCATATCAGGGCAATTCAAAGCGACCGCGGAGGTGAGTTTATCTCTAATGAGTTTAAATGTTGGCTGGGGACCCAAGGCATTGCTCACAGGTTAGCAAACCCAGCCACGCCCCAAGAAAATGGGTTAGCTGAACGGCATGGTTCAATCCTACAGAATTTAATGTATTCTATGTTAGAGGATGCCAACTTACCAATTGCATATTCGGCCGAGGCCATTTGCTCCGCGGTGTACCTGTATAACAGAATTTGGAGCAAAGCTGTGTATGACATACCTTATAGAAGGTTATATGGTAGAGTGCCTGACTTAAGATTTTTAAAGGTCTTTGGGGTGCAGGCATGGGTTAATATTCCCTCGGAGAACAAGAGGGAGGGAGCTGGCCGGGCAGTACGCCTAACTTTTCTGGGCTACAAGCCAGAAACTAAGTGTTATCGCTTTTGTGATAAGAAAGCCAAGCTGACTTTCAGTCAGTCAGCGAAGTTTAACGAGTATACCAGCTAGCCTAAATTGCACAGTGAAGTCGTTTTGCTGCCAAGTACTGATAACAGTGCTGGAGTCCTGCCAAGGGAGATTAAGCAGGTGCCAAAATCTCCTGGCCGAGAGCTAGCACCAAAGGAGGCTGAAGTGCCATGCTAGCACAGAGCCTCAAGTGCCATGTCAGGAGGTGGAACCTCCAGCCCAGGAGGTGGCAAGCAGTCAGCCTGGAGAAGACGAGCCCAGTGCTAGTGCAGGGCCTCGAGTATCTTCCAGGGCTACTAAGGGTATCACTCCTGTTAGGTATAAAGTACCTTATGTAACACTGATAACTAAACCAGACCCACCAGGGTTTCAAGAAACGCTAAGGAAAAAAGCTGAAGCATGGAAGGTCTGGGTTGCAGAGTGTGAGGCACGTAACAAGGAGGCTGAGGCCAAACGCCAGAGGGAACTGGCTGACCAGGACAGTGATGATGAGTGCCGGGATTGGAAATTGTAAATCTGTAAATGACAAAGTGCTAATGTATGATACTGCTGTCTAGAAATCAATGTACAGGCATGTGAGCAAGCACTGCAAAACATTGTGTATGGTGTGAAGTTGTCAAGAGTCTATGTAAACTGTGTACGGTAGACTAGGAGGTGTGTTAGTATTGAGTCTGCCTTTACACAGTTTGACAGCTATAATATGACAGCAGGTGATCTAGCTGGCAGGCTAGGTCACAGTGACCTTATCTACAAGCCGGTTCTAGCCGGTAGAGGACAGGTGGAAAGAACCTGCTGAGTCAGCATGACTGTGGACTGCCAGGATTGGCTGATGGAACTATATATGGACTGCACTACCAGTGCACAGGTCTCTCTTCGAGGAGTCACATGCTGGCGGAGCACTTTGATCCTAAGGTTGATGTATAGAACTGCACTAGTGGACACGTTGTATATATTATGTAAATACACTGTTTTAGCACTAGCTGCAGGTGTCTGGCTCACTTCTTTACTGGGGCTCACCGTTGTACATATCACACCGCTCACTCTGCAAACACCCGCACCGACAGTCCAATAGTTTAGAACATGCTGTTTAAAATAAAACTAATTTCGTTTTCCTCCTAGCTTCCTGGGCTGAGATATTGATTTTTAACAAATTTGGCTATTTTCCTCCCTTTTAAAATGGCAATCGCTCTTTCTCTATGGTTAAACAAAGTTCCTAGAGAGGTCCTTGTTGGTCTTGGTCTTAATTCCTTCCTGGTTCAAATGTCACAGCTTTTGTAGTTTTTGTAGTCTTTACTTCATTGGCCAGTAGCTTTTACATCCTGGTTCAAATTGCTCAGTTCTCATCCGTCAAGTATCGCAGTTTTTGAAGCTTGCATGCGGAGATGTGGGGCGATGAACAAAGGGGCCTACGTCATAAGCCACAGGTATTCAAAACAACTTCCTTCTTTTACCAATTCTATTAAAGTCTTTAGTTTTAGAAAGTTCAAATTTGGCAGGCTATTATTGTAGCAGGAAATGCCCGCTCTGTCAATTAAAGCAGGTGCTATGACAAAGAGGCTTGAGGCGAAATCAGGAAAACAGCCAAGCTTTATTTGATACACACATGCGGGCTCAGACCAGGATGGGCATCTGAGCAATGATCATAGTGGCACGCAGGCCTTATATCATCTGCACATTTGCATAGGCATTACATTGAAGCAGGAACTGATGACTCTGAAGTAGACCTTCAATGTGGTAATCAAGGGATCTGAAATGGGCCTTCAGTGTGGTTCTGAACCATCTACTAGTTCCCTTTAGTGTGACATCTAAACCACAAACATCTGTGCTTAACCACAAGCTGTTGCTGGTCTCGCTTGTGGTGACTTCTCAGTTCCTTTTTTATTCTATGTTTGCATCACAGTTATTTGCACCTACTTTTCTTAACTCAATAAAAGCGTTTCAATCATAGCAAGCAATCATGAGCCAATAACTAGGCAAGTCCAGACATGTCTTAATGGGCCTCTTTTCTATTGATCCTTGTATCCTAATACATCCTCTTTCCATGATTCTAAAATACTCTTTCCAATATTTCCTTCTTGGCTCCTGCCTCATTATCTTCCTTCTATTTCGCTTCAGTTCAGTCTGTTTTCAATTTGAAAGGTTATACAGATTAGCTTAAAAGAGTTCCGGAACAGAAATATAAATCAAGGTACCTTATCAGTTATGCTCTTGCACTTCGGCTTCTCTGTTATCTTGCAGTTATAAATCAGTCCTTAAAGTGTCTGAGTTCCGACAGGCTTAAGCCAATTTAATGGCTTTTTATCCTTTGTAGATGATAGAAGACGCTCCCTCTCAGGCGTCGGATCTCAAGGCTTCAAAAAGGCAACTTCAGTTGCCTGATTTCAGCCGAAATCTACGACTAAAGGTATTTTGACATCATCTTTGGGCAGGGACCCCCAGGAGGGTCTTTTCTGCCCAAAACAAAGAGAAAAAAATCCCCCTTATTCAGAGGGCTGCAGCTCTGTCTTAAGCTCAAACTGGAAGCCACATCTTCCTGGCCGTGCCTTCTTGAGAAGGTTTTGTGCTGCTAGGGCTGGCTTGTGCCTTCCACATCACAGGTTGAGGGTTTCCAAGGGCCTGAGGGATGATCTGCAGGTATGGCAGAAGTTTTTGAGCTCCTTTAATGGAGTCTCTTTCTGGAGAGAAGATTTGAAACTTGAAGCAGAGCTTCAAATTACATCTGATGCTGCTGGATCGCTAGGTTTCAGAGTCTATTTCCATGGACATTGGTACGCAGATTATTGGCCCGAGGATTGGGTAGCTGTGGGATGGACTAGGGACCTGACTTTTCTTGAGTTTCCCCCTATTTTAGTAGCTGTTTGGCTGTGGGTTGATAAGTTGACTGACCACACGGTCTACTTTTGGTGCGACAATTTAGCAGTGGCGCATGTCATTAATTCCCTCACATCAAAATCCCCAAAGGTCATGAGGCTGGTTCACACTTTCACTCTGCATTACCGCTAAATATCCTATTTTTTTGCCAGGCATGTGCCCAGGGTGGAAAATGGGGTGGCTGATACTCTCTTTCATAAACAGATGCAAAGGTTTTGTCAGCTCACCCCAGAAGCTGATCGTCATCCCTCAAGGATGACCCCGGAGCTATGGCTGATTGGAGGGTCGAGGCTGGCAGAGCAATAGGGCTTTCCATTGCTCCTAGCACCAGAAGGTCTTATGGAAGGGCAGTGCATCAGTTTGAAAGTTTTAGGGGTGATGTAGGGTACTGTAGGGATTTCTCCCTTCCATTGGAGCATTTGCTCCACTTCTGTGTGTCATTAAAAAATAAGGGTCTAGCTGTCCGTTCGATTAGGGGCAAGCTTTCTGCACTAGCCTATGCCAGTAAGGCAATGGGGTATCAGGAGTTCACAAGTGACTTGCAGAAGATGCTTGAGGGCTGGTCTAGGGAGGATGGCCCCCGGGCTGATCAAAAACAGCCAATGTCCCCAGAGATTCTGTGAGGATTGAAGGTCATCTCAGAATTTGAGACAGTACTTTTTCATGTGGCTTCCCTGGTTGCCTTCTTTGGGGTTCTCTGGGTGAGTGAACTGGTGGTTCAGTCCAAGGGAGATGTCTCTGGTCATGCCATTATGGCCCAGGATGTTTGATTAACCAAAGGAATGGTTTTCCTTATGATTCGCCATTCCAAAACTGATCAACACCAGCGGGGGTCTGTCGTTCAGGTGAGCTCTTGTTCTGAGAGGAAGCTGTGCCCGGTTCTGGCCTTATCCCATTACTTGGCTGTCCGTGGTTCATGTGCAGGTCCATTTTTTCTTCATGCGAATGGTAGTCCCCTGAGCAAATACCAATTTTGAGCAGTGACTGCCAAAGTACTGAGTAGGCTGGGATTGGAGGGTGTGAGGTTTGGTACACACTCTTTGAATTGGTGTGGCATCTATGGCAGCTGCCTTGGGCTATGGAGCTCATGACATTCAATGCCTGGGTAGATAGCGTTCAGCAGCCTACAAGCGGTATGTGCATACTCTTCAGTTGCAGTAGTTGTGGTTTTCTCAATTGCTCACTGTTTTTGTTTCTCCTAGGTGCTGTGGTCCATGGTGAGAGACGTTGCATCCTCATCTGTAGGCACAGTTTCCTTTTCTAGGCTGCCCATCAGGCCAGGAGGATTTCTGCCAGTTCACAGTTGGGCCTTAGCAAGCGGGCCACCACTGAATGGCATGGACGGTGGGGTCTCTGGTGGCCAGGCTTGTTGTCCTTGTTATTTGCGGGTGGTAGTTGTCCTCCATCACACGTCTTCATTATCCACCTTGGTGGTAATGATTTGGGGTTAATCAAGGGTAAGGCTCTTATATTGCAGGCTAAGGATGAATTTAGAGTTATCAAGAGCTAGTGGCCGCAGACTCTCTTGATGTGGTCTGCCAGGATCCCATGTCAGGTTTGTCATGGGATATGAGACCCACATGCTATTGAAAGGGTGTGGTGTAAAGCCAACTTGGAGCTTAAAAAAGCCCTTGAGGGTGGGTTGGGCCACTATTTGCCTCACCCTCAATTCTGTGCTCATGAGAGGGAGGACGGTGTCCATCGTTCCGCTAAAGGTAATGGCCCATTCCTGGAGGATTTGCGGCAAGGGCTTAAGTTGGTTTTGAGCTTGTAGATGGGTGCCATGGCCTAAGCAGAGGCTTGGCCTTGTGGTGGCAGAATTGTTTATGGTTAATGTTATGTGGCTTGGTAAGCACCATTAGCTATCCCCCTTCAGGGGGGCATGGGGATCATGCTGAATCATTCACGCACCATGTGGACCGGTTGATTGAGGATAATTGCCTTGGGATTGCATGAACTGATCCACCCTGCCAGCCTTGTGGCTGGAGGTTGGAACTCCAGGGCTTAGCCTATTTGCTGTGCCGGACGGGTATGAGCCATTTCTGGATGGCTCTGCCTAGGGGCAAAGGTGGCTCACCCATTATGTGGCAGGGAGAGGTCTTTTGAAATTTGGCCCTGCCCATGCCGCAGTTAAGTTAATACCTTTGCTGTATGATGTTTTTAACAAATAAAAGTAGCTCTTTAGTTACTCAACCTCTTGTGTCCGTCTCTTTCTTCTGTCTGCAGGGACAATAGATGTTGCTTGGCCCTACTTTTTGGCCTGCCTTTTTGGCTGGGACCCTCTTTATCTTGCATGTTTTCTGGTATCTGTGGAAGAACCCACTGTGGTTCTCATTCTAGAGATGTAACTACAGGAACTGAGACCCAGGGTGTGAGGGTCACTGCACATCCCTGTGCTGCTCCTCTTTTCTCAAAGTTAATTGGTTTGGTTTGTGTGTGCATGCAGGATAGTGCAGCCTGGAGCAGAGCACCTCCTTCCCTCTTGTTGGGCATCATGCAGCTGCATTCAGCATTCATGCAAGGAGGATGAGGGCCAACCCCAGCACAAGGACAAGCAGGTTGGAGTGGGCTTGCCTGAAATGTCCATGCTCTAGGCCAGGGGTGACCAACGGTAGCTCTCCAGATGTTTTTGCCTACAACTCCCATCACTCCAGCCATTGACCATGCTGGCTGGGGCTGATGGGAGTTGTAGGTAAAAACATCTGGAGAGCTACCGTTGGCCACCCCTGCTCTAGGCGACTTCTTCAGTGGCCTAGGTGGTCAAACTGGCCCTTCATCAGAAGCAGTAACCCCATAGTGCAGATTGTGTGGCTTGTGAGACCTCTTACCCTCAGGCCCTGCTGCTCATCACTATTCAGCTAGGAAGTTGTGCAGACTATGTTCTAGCATTTATCTCAGACTCTCAGGTTACACTGTAGAGTTTGGGATGAATGAATGCCAGTGTTACCCACCATGATGATTTCACTTCCAAGGCATGACAGAAGTGACATTATGGTGTCAATGTAACTCCATAAAGGTATTCCATGGAATAGCTCCCAATCCCTTGTTGTCTGCCAGCCACAGGTTGGCAGCCCTAGTGGTAGTATGGTTATACAGTCATCTCAGTAAATGTGTGGTAAAGTGAAAAATCAGAAGTGTGTTTCATGGACATTTCAGTATCATATAAAACACAGGTCTTGTCAGTGATTTGCAGAGGGGAGATGACAAATCTAGAAAAGTACAAAAAAGATAGGTGTCAGGAAGAGAAAAAAAAACTTGTTTATGTTCCTCTCACATCCTAATCCATCAGTGCTCAATGGACAATTGATACAATTCGGCCCTTCCCAGCCGAGCGGCCAATCGGCCGCCCTAGGCTGGGGGCCGTCCATTGCCTCCCCTGAAGGAGGAGAGACAATGGTTTCTCCCGCAACTGCCGGGGGCGGGCAGCCTTATATAGGCTAGCCCAGCCCCTTGTGGCGCAGTTGCGTCCAGGGTTTCGTCGGCCCGCCCACCCGCCCTGCAGTGCAGGCACAGGCTGGTCGCCGGTTACGGGGCCAGGTAGGAATTTTTCACTCTCTAGTTTATTGGCTTTACTTGGGAGTGTTTTCGCCTACCTTGCACTGCAGTAGGAGCGTTGGCAGATTGGCTTGAGGCGGTGCCGTTCAATTTGGTCACTTGCGGTTTGTTATGTTGGGAACATGTTCTTCTGGGGTTTCGGTGAGCTCCCTTGGCAACGCACCGTTTGGGTGTTCGGTCTCCCTGGGGTGACCTAAGCTGCACGGCTCAAGGTTGGCTTCAGGGAGCCTCGCGATCCCGCCGCTAGGGAGTTGTCCACATCCCAGGCTGCACGGCTGGGACGGGGTGGAGCTCGGCGAACGGGATCTCGTGCCTGGCTGGCCGGGCCTGAGCCGTTGGTTTGGCTCAGGCTCGGGGCCTTGGGGCTCGCCCTGTTCTCGGGTTGAGGAGGTGGTCAGCGGAATGACCCCTGGCTCAGCCCGACCCCAAGTTTTTTCCCCCTGCCGTTAAGTTCTAATAAAGTGGCCCTTTATCCCACCTGTTTTGTATGTCTCATTATTCCGAATGGGGGGGGGGGGGCAATATGTCAATGGGATATGAATAAACACCTCAATCCACATTCTGCCCAAAATGGACATGAATAAGTATATAGAAAAAAAGAATTATATTGAGGTGAAATACTGGTGTACACAGCTGGTGGGCAATGATAGTGTACTAGTGTTGTGTAGTTGTTGGACTAAGATTGGGGACACCCTTGTTTCAGATATTCTAACTAATAGGAAGTTCATTGTGTGCCTCTGTGTCAGTCATACACATTTAGCCTACTCTACCTCACAGGATTGTTGTGGGGATAATGCGAGAAAAGAGTATACTAATGTGTTTCTTGTAGGAATGGTGAAATACAATAAATATTAGAAAATAGTGTAGAATAGCAGCACAGGGCAACAGCTGTGCTCTTGGCAGTCTTAGGCCCTTCAGATGGCAGAAACATTGATGCAAAATAGTGGGGATATGAAATTCATTCACTCAAGCTTGTAATGAACTTGAATTTTTGTATGTACTCTGCTTGAGTGACTGCTAGAATGGAGGAGAAAAGAGAAATAATTTCAATTCAAAAATACTAAAAGGCTGGCACGTGCATGGTTTAGTTGTCTAGGCAACAGAAGCACATTCATTTCTCTCTTCAGAAAATATTTGTTTTCCCTCACCAACATCATCATGTAGCCAACTGTAATTCATTATGCTGTTAAAAATTTTAAGTTACCTGATTCAGATTTGAACTTCAACTCCTCAATCCAAGTTGAGCCAAAGAAATCTCTATAAAAATTTCCACATACCTTCTTCTTTTCTAATGGGGGTGATGACCTCCTTTTCTCCCTGGTGCTCTGAATAATACCAGGGCAATGCCCTAGGCTCCAGACACCTGGGAAATGAGCTGTAACTGAGCACTTTAATCTTTACATGTACATGAAGTACTCCAGTGGCCAGATTTCCTTGAATAATCATATGGAGAATACCTGAATGCTCCAACAGGGCTCATGAAGGTCCCTTAACTGTTTCATGAAGGGATAGGGAAGAGTACATCATTGCACTCATGATGAGGGGATCCAAATTTAGGCACTGGGTCATAAAGGGGGGGGGGCACAGACTTTTTTTGAAATCCGTTTGAATTGCCAAAACTTGTTCCCAATTGAACTATGGTGAATTATTCATTCACTAAACTGATACATTGAATAATACCATATCATCCTGATGTTCACTGTGAACCTTGACTGGTTGAGATCAAGCACTGAAGAAATACTTTTAGTTTTTAAAAAGAAAAGATTAGGGAAACAACCCTTAAACATCTGTGAGAGTAGAAAGTGGGTTATTCATTTATTTATTTAAAAAGTGTTAGTTTTTTTTAAAAAATGAAGTCCTATGAAACAACAACTATGACATTTCATGAAAATTCTGCACCACTCCAACTAGCATGGATATTGTGACAGTTCAGTTTAGGAAGATGGTTTTAGTCACCAGCACATGTAAACTGTGGACATTAGATGTATAATGGATACATATTCATTCACCTTCAACCATGAAATGCAACTATAAAAAGTACAATTATTTTAATGAAGTAATTAATACAATTTCTAGCCCTCCCTCCCTTCTACAGCAGGGCTCAGGGCAGGTTAAAAACAATAAATATAAACAATAAATTTGGGAAAATTAAAACTTAAACAGAACACCAGCTAATACAATTCACAAGATGGTGGTCAGGCTCAAGTTAACAATTGTTCCACATAGAAAGACTCTGTATATGTGCCTGTAAGTGATAATAAATACTGGGCAAGTGGGCAAAAAAGCAGTGAAGCAAATAGTGCAGAAAAAGCAGCACAATAAATAGTGCAAAGCAGAGTGGGGAGGCCAATGTAATTAGACATCTACCTCCTCAACCATTTGCCTGGTGGAACATCTCAATTTTTTACATGCCCTGTGGAACTGTCCCACAGCGCCTTGATCTCATGTAGGAGAGTCTTCCATCAGGCAAAAGCCAGAACTGAAGAGTCTCTGGCTCTGGTTGTGCTATCACCTCAACCAGCTTTTTATTGAGGAATATTAATTTTTCTTAGCTCAAAATGGCAAGCTATGAGAGGTGAGGTGAAGCAGGATCTCTGTTTATGGAGATAGACCACTGAAAATCCTTTGGTTAAATTAATGGATTTTATTATAGGAAATGATTTTCAAATAGTTACATCCTAATCAAATAATTTTCAATCATACAAGAGAATTACAGAGTTTAGCTGAATAAGTAGGGGGGAGGTATACAATACCTAGTCCTTGCAGAGTAGGCTGGTCAGAGAGGACCAAAGACCTCTGCAGGGAGATTCCTCCCGAGAAAAGAGGGAGGGGGGGAGGAAGGATGGGAGGATACCTGGAGGACGGATGGGAGGATGGAAAGATGCACACGAAGCTGCTCTTGACAGGTAGGGTGGCCTGTTTTCAAGGGTGAGTTACGTCACATCAAGAGGTCCAAGTGCCAATAACAAAGCAGAGTGTCATATATCAAGTATCCAATGGGAAATTAGAATGTCATATTCAAATTTGCAATGAGAACGCAGAGTGTCATATGCGCAAACCCCCAAAAGAGGAATCTTAATTAGTTTGGCCAAATGGGTTTATGGCCCTGTTATTGCTGAGGCTGGTTCCTTTGAAGCTCACAAGAAGTGATAGATTTCTCTCTACATGTCAGGATAGATGTGTTCAGGAGATAGTTTGACTTTGATAGCATTTAGCAGTAATTAAAGAAAAATAGAGATTCTATAGAACTCAGATTCCCTGGCAGAAATGTGAAACCAAGTTACAGATATACCACACATTCATACACCAATATGATCTTGGCCTTTAACCTTTGTGTTTCTGCTGTCTTTCCTGAGGAATAGCAGACCATACATACAGACCATTTGTCTATGTGCTGCAGGGGCTCTTGTATCCCTTATATTGTTTTTATGTTTTGAGAACAGGAATTGAAAGAGGTTGCCAAAAGGGGTGAAGGAATTTTTACAGCCTTGCCCACTATTTCCTTCTCTGGGCCTGGAGCTGTTCATTTCCAGGATCAGAAAATGGATGCTCTTTAGCCTTTCAGCACAGCCAAAATGTCTGCCAAGCCTGTGAACCAGACTTGATGTCACTCCAGCCTGCCTAGAGGTCTAGATTGGATCGGATTTGCCCCTCTTATGCAGAAGAGACCATCTCAGTTCAGATGGGCATTGCTGTGTAATATTCATATTCTAGAGTTACATTGCTATATCACGTTCCAGGGGTGCATTGTATGGGTGTCAGTCCAGGGGTGTTTTTCAGGGTTTCAGTTGGGGCTAAGTGGATGTTCTTTGGGCCAGGGACTACCAGAAGATGTTAATCTATAGAGCATCAAGTTCTTCAAGGGATGTACAGGGAGAGATGGCCCTGCATATATGTTGGTCCTAGACTGCACAGGACTTTAAAGGTTAATGTAACTTGGAACTTGATCCAATATTCAACTGTAAGTCAATGCAGCTGGCAGAGCACTGGTTGTATGTGTGGTTGATGGTGTCCCAGTAAGGACACATTCTGCTGCATTTTGGATGAGCTAAAGTTTTGACGTCAGTCTCAAGGGCCAACTTTAACTTCACTTTCATTCTGTGTTTATTGTACAAAATACTTAAGCAACTATTGTCTTGCAGAAGCTCTTAGAACAGAAGCTACTTATCATTTAGAAAACTAAATCATTAATAGTTTATTTGTTTATTTAAAATGTTTATAAGCACACTTTTGGCATTTATAGTCTCATCTAAAGAAACTGCAAACCTTTATAAAATTCTTGTTTATAACCTTTCTCAAGGTGCATGCTGTGATGGTGCAATTAGGTATTGGTGAGGTGCAACATATTGAAAGTCATGCTTCCTTAGTCTTATGCATAAAAACATTTGATGGACTGTTAGTTAACCTGGCTGAGGAGACTGCTGTCTTCAACATGCACAAGTGATGTACATACATGATCACTTGGCTGTGACTTCACTTCATAACCATCTGCTTGGATGGCTTAATTCCTGCTTGCAAGATGATTCACCGCTTAACTAGATCTCAGATGCCAACTGAGCTGCTTGGCAGTTATAGACTGTTCAGACAGCAGAATGCTTGATGCAAATTACTGGAATTATGGGACTCTCTTCACCTGAGTTTGAAATGAATCCAAAGTTTGCGTGTACTCCGCTTGAGTGATCATAAAGGGGGGGGGGGGGAGAAGAGAGGTAATTTCTATTCAGCAATAATAAAAGACTGGCAAATGAATTTGCATTGAAGAATTTCAATACATCTGTTTTAAAACATCTGTTTATTCTGGATGGAGGTTAATATCCAAGCTCTCCATATTAAAAGAGAGGATAATTCTGTGTGTGTGGAAGTTCCATCAAGTCATTTCTGTCTTATGGTGATCCCATGAATTAATGACCTTCAAAATGTTCTGTCATTAATAGTATCATGGAAAGTTACAAACCTTTTAATTTTGCTTCAATGAAAAATAGATCTGTATAAAATAAAGATGGGTAAAATACTGTTCAGGAAACCATCAGGTGTTTAGTCCAAGTGAGCACTTGCAGAGACATTTTCAAAATGATACCTAAATTTCATTTAGTTTATTTATGTTTTAGAAAATTAATATGTGAAAAATCCCCTTTACACTGCAAAGGAGAGACACTAATAAGAGAGTTGTAAAATTAATTATAAAAAGTTTGCTAAGTAATAAAACTTTTTGTTGAGCTGCACTGAATTAGCCTGCTGATCTGAAGAGGCAGAGCTGTTTATACAACTAAATGTAGAAACAGCAGTGTATTAATGAGATTCACAGATGATGCCAAGTTGGTAGGCATTGTCAGCTACAAATAAAAGGAATCATTTAAAAGGAAAAAGTAAATCAAATAACATCATGGGTTATATTTCAAAGAAAACTGACCCAATGTCCCAAACTAAAGGATCAAATTAAAATTTATTAATTATATTTTGAACTGCACAATTTATTAAACTCACCCTCCCCACTTAGTGCAGTTTTGCTAAAGGACTGCCTAGTTTGGTTTGTCAGCATTTGCACAATCCAGCCTGGGTTCAAAGCTTGAGATGTCCCCTGACCAGGCCTTGTTTCTTCTTGCCTAAATCAAAAAATTTTATTTAAAAAAAATGTATCCTACCTTTCTGCCTGCCCTCACAAGGGCCACCAAGGCAGCTAACAAATTAAAACATATACTAGTAATAAGGCCTGTTGTGGGGAGAAATACAACGGTTGCAAGAAATCTGCTATGGGTGAGTTTCATTTCTGGGAGGGGGGAGTTGGAGAGGGAAGGGAAAGATAGAGGGAGGCAAGGTATGTTGAGAAGGGAAATGGAGAAAGTGGGGAAATATGGGATAGGTTATCAAAGAATGGGGATATTTTGAGAAAGAAGGGATGGGGGTCAACAGAGATGGGGGTAGATTGCTTTCCATCTCTTCCCCATCACTGCAGCCTCTATCTAGGGAAACTGCAGTCTTTCTCTGCAGTGGGGACTTGCAACTTGCATCATTCTCCTCTTCCCCATTTTGATCTGCACAACAATACTGTGAGGCAGGTTAGGCTGAACGTCTGTGACAGGTCCAAAATCACCCAGTCAGCTTCTGCAGCAAGAAGCTGGGCCTGGCAGACCCTGCTCTGAAGTGTCCACTCCCATGTCACACTGTCTGTCATAGGGGGTGACCTCAGCAGGGTATAATGCTGAGATTGTACCATTTTCCCCAGGGGAACTGATATCTGCCCATCTGGAGAGCAGTTATAGTTCTTAGTGATTGGCAACAATGGTTCCCCAGTCAGATTTTGTTGGTTTGGGGTGTGGAGTCTATGGCATTGTACCTGTCTGGGTTCTCACTCTTCCTCAAACCCGACCTTCTCCAGGCTCCACCCTTCCAAGAATTTCCCAACCTGGAATTGGCAACCCTCTCTCCTTCTCAGCTAACCATCAACCTTTTATCTGCCCCTCTGACTTCAGCTTTCCATTTCCCAGTCTTTCTCCACGGTGAGGACCAAAGCAGCTTACATCATTTTCCTCTCCCCCTTTTGATCCACACAACCCACTGAGGAAGGTTAGGCTGAAAGTCTGTGACTGGTTTGAAATCACCCATACTGTTTTCGCACACAGCTTACTACGTGGTCACGTAGGGAGCCAGCCAGGCCTTAACATCTTCTCTAAACAGATGCAAAAGCCTTCTGAATTTGTCTGGGAAAATGCTCTCTGCAACTTCTTTATTTTCTACAGAATTTCTCATCCTGGAATAAACCATAGTGATTATAGCAAGATATGCTGGATGGAAGTGGATATTTTTTAAAATGTTTAAATGAATAATTTTTAAATATATATATTATTTTTGATTTCTTTTAAAATATATATTATTGATTATTATCAACAACTTACCTCTCAATCCCACCTAAGTGTTTATATTTATACTAGGAGCAAGTCAGTCCTAAACCTTTTCCCTAACCAGATGCAAAAGCCTTCTAGATTTGACTGGCCAAAATGCTCTCTGCATTACATCTGTGTTAGGAACAAGCCAGTCTGGAACCTCTTCTCTAACTAGATACAAAAGCCTTCTGAATTTAGATGGCAAAATGCTCTCTCCAAAAAGCTTATTATTTAGTAAATGTAAGCAACAGAGCACAGTTCATCTCTTAAATTTATCATATTTAAAGTACATGTAAGTGGAAGAATTACATATGGTTTCAGTCCACAATAACTTTGACAGCCACTGTGATGTGATAGTAGGTGCTTCAGTGCAGGGTCTGCTAGACCCAGGTTGCTACTGTAGAAGCTGACTGGAACCGTTTTTGCACACAGCTTACCATGCGGTCACGTTCCTGTTCTCTCCGCAGTGTCCGTCAGATTTCCCCACTATCTGCGCCGGAGTTACAGGAAGTGCAATGGCTTTTGCGTAGCAGGGAGGCCATGGCAGAGCAAAGAGATCTTATCTCCGAAAAAAGTCACAGAAGTCTCACAGCCAATATCCAATTCCCTAAGATTTGGTCTTCCTTGTGGCAGTGCCATAAGCGACCAAATTGTACTAAACAATTGTGCTTGGCACGATGTCACAGACGCAATCTTGGCCGTAAAGTACACTTTCTTTGTAGCTTTTACTGCAATCTCATAGGACAGGGGTGGCCAACGGTAGCTGTCCAGATGTTTTTTGCCTACAACTCCCCATCAGCCCCAGCCATTGGCCATGCTGGCTGGGGCTGACGGGAGTTGTAGGCAAAACACATCTGGAGAGCTACCGTTGGCCACCCCTGTTATAGGACCTCATATACTCTCTGTTAGATGTTCTAATCGCTTTGTTTCGAATCCGCCACCACTGCCTCTCTAGCCATCTGAGCTATACTATACTAACCACATGATGACAGTCTGTAGCACAGTTAGCAACTAATCCCAGAAAGTACCCAACAACTTCCTTTTCCAGAAAGTGAAGAAGGAAACAAGGGGATCTGCTATCTTGTGTTTTAACAATTTATTGATAGCATATGGTTACAAAACTTAATTATTTCTTAATTATTTCAGTATTAGCCCATATGACATTTCAATCCCCCCTCCCTCCAATGTTGACTTCCCCGAGGTTATAAATTCAAATTCAATACTAAAGGTACTACTAACTGATCAAAATTCAATATATATGTTCTTACTACTAAAAAATTGTCCAATGTCTTTTTACTTTCCACTCTTTCTCCATATATCCTTTAAATTTCCCTCCACTCCCTTTTAAATATCTCTAAATCATAGTCTCTTAGTGTTCTAGTTAGTTTGTCCATTTCACACCACGATAAAACTTTCATGGTCCAGTCCCATTTCTCCGGTATTTTTTCTTGCTTCCACAGCTGCGCATACAATGTCCTAGCAGCTGACAGCAAGTACCAAATTAAAGTCCTGTCTTCCTTTGGAAATTTTTCTAATTGTAATCCAAGCAAAAACGTCTCTGCAGTTTTCTTGAAGTCATAGCCCAGAATTTGGGAGATTTCTTGTTGTATCATCTTCCAGTATTCTTTCGCTTTTTCACAAGTCCACCACATATGAAAGAAAGAACCTTCATGTTTTTTACATTTCCAACATCTATCCGACATTTTCTTGCTCATCTTAGCCAGTTTTTTCGGAGTCATATACCACCTATACATCATCTTAAAACAGTTCTCTTTTATACTCTGACAAGTTGATATCTTCATTGAGTTCTTCCAAAGGTGTTCCCATGCATCCATTTGTATTTCTCTATTCACATTGATTGCCCATTTGACCATTTGAGACTTTACTACTTCTTCTTTTGTAGTCCATTTCAATAATAACTTATATACTTTTGATATCAGTTTTTCATTATCACCAAGCAGGACCCTTTCCAGTTCTATTTGTTCTCGTCTAATTCCCTCCGATTTAATATCATTTTCCATCAAGCTTTTAATTTGTAGCATTTGAAACCAGTCATACTTATTATTTAGCTCTTCCGAGGATTTTAATTCAATTTTGTCTCCTTGAATCTTGAGCAGTTGATTATATGACATTTCTCTTTCTTCATCAGATTCAGCTGTTATTTTTATTACTTCCGCTGGCACTATCCACAGCGGTTTTCTCTCGTCACCGTATTTCTTATATTTTGTCCAAGTACTTAGTAAAGTATTTCTAACATAATGGTGAGAGAAAAAACCGTCCATTTTATTCTTCCCATAATACATGTACGCGTGCCAGCCGAATTTATTTCCGTGGGCTTCTAACCATAAAGGTTTTTTGTCTAACAGCATTATCCAATCTTTGATCCATGTCAAACAAACTGCATCATGATACAATCTTAAATCAGGAAGTTGGAAACCCCCTCTCTCTTTGGCATCCGTTAAGATCTTCATCTTAATCCTTGGTTTCTTTCCGGCCCAAATAAAATCAGAAATTTTCCTTTGCCATTTGTTAAATTGTTTGGTATCTTTTACAATCGGGATGGTTTGAAACAAATACATTATTCTTGGCAAAATATTCATCTTAATTGCAGCTATCCTGCCCAGTAAGGACAAGTTAAGCCTATTCCATTTCATCAAATCTTTGTCCATCTTACACCACAGTTTTTCATAATTATTTTGAATAGATCAATGTTCTTCATTGTTATCTCTATTCCAAGGTATTTAACTTTGGTTGTGACTTCACAACCTGTCACCTTTTGTAGTTCTTTTATTTTATTTGGTTGCATGTTTTTACATAAGAATTTCGATTTCTCTTTGTTTATATATAATCGTGCTAATTCTCCATACTCTTTTATCTTAGCTAGCAACAATGGTGACACTTGAATCAGATTCTCCAGTATAAACACTATATCATCTGCAAAAGCTTTATATTTATAAGAGAATCTCCTGATTTTTAAACCTTCTATTTCTTCGTCTTTTTGAATTTGTTGTAGCAAAATTTCAAGAGTCATTATAAACAACAATGGTGATAACAGACATCCTTGCCTTGTTCCTTTACTCACTTTCAATTCTTTGGTAAGATCTGCATTTATGCATAGTTTTGCATACTGGTCCATATATATTGCTCTTGTCATTTTTATAAATTGTTCCCCTAAATTAATTTTTTCCATTACCGCAAACATAAAATCCCAATTCAAGTTGTCAAAGGCTTTCTCTGCGTCGACAAAAAGTAAGGCCGCTTCCTTTTCTGGATGCTTCTCATAGTATTCCACGACATTGATTACAGCTCTTACATTGTCTCTTATTTGTCTTTTAGGAAGAAATCCGGCTTGGTCTTTGTTTATAAAATTGATCAAATATTGCTTCAATCGCTCTGCTAAAATTCTTGAGTAGATCTTATTATTCAACAATGAGATTGGTCTATAATTCTTTACATTTGTGATATCTCTGTCTTCCTTAGGAATCAAAGAAATTACAGCTTCCCTCCAAGTCTTTGGAATTTTCCCTTCTTCTCTTATCGTATTTAATAACTTCAACAGTTTGGGTGTTAATTCATCCTTAAGAGATTTATAAAATTTTGATGTAAATCCATCTGGCCCTGGAGCTTTACCCTCATTCATTGCTTTTATTGCTGCTTCTACTTCAATTTTCTCTATTGGGTCATTTAATGTCTTTTTCATATAATCCGTCAGAGGCGCCACCTGAATGTTCTGCAAATACTCTTCCACTTTTTCTTTACTAATGTTCATACCTTTAAATAAATTTGCATAATATTTAAAGAATTCTCTTTTGATTCCTTCTTGATCCACTATTGCTTTCCCATTAGCCATAATTTTATTTATAGTCTTATTTTCCTTCTTTTTTTTTAATTGCCCGGCCAAATATTTACCAGGTTTATTTGCACTTTCAAACGATTTCTGTTTCAGATTTTTTTAAGTTCCATTCTAGTTCTTTGTTCAGCAAGTGCTTGACTTGGGATTGTAATATCGTAATTTCTTTTATTAATTTCTTTTTCCCTGGTCTTTTTTTCAAGTCCCTTTCTTTTTTATTTATTTCATTTTGCAATGCTGACAATCTTTCTTCTTTTGCTCTTTTATATTTATTATTCAATGTAATTAATAGTCCCCTCATTACTGCTTTGTAAGTGTCCCATACTGTTTGAAATTCCATATCTTCCATTTCATTTATTTGGAAGAATGCTGCAGTCTCCTTTTCTAAGAATAACACATTGTCTTTATCTTGTAGTAAATCCTCATTAATTCTCCATCTTCTTGTTTTCCTTTGCAATTTTGTAGACCAACATATTGGGTTATGGTCCGCCCAGACCTTTGGTAGAATCTCAATTTTTTTTGTTATGAGGCCCAAGCTTTGGGAACCCCATAACATGTCTATTCTGGAGAAAGAATTATGTCTTGCTGAACAAAATGTATAGTCTTTTACTTTGGGGTTAAACTTTCTCCAAATGTCTTCCAAATTTTCCTGTTTAATCAACTCAAAGAAAGATTTGGGTAGCTTCCCTTCTTTTTCATTCTTCTTTTGGCTTGATCTATCAAGATTATTTTGTATTGTCCCATTAAAATCGCCCATCATCAATACCTGATCGTATGTCTTTTCATCCATTTGTCAATTTATGTCCTTAAAGAATATATCTTTCGCTCCATTGGGCGCATATAATCCTAATAATAACGTTTTTTTTGGCCTCTATCATCACCTCGACAGCAATATATCTTCCTTTTTTATCTTTAAAAATTAATTTTGGCTCAAGTTGTTCTTTGATGTAGAAGACCACCCCTCTTTTCTTTTGCTCTGCTAATGAAAAAAATTCCAACCCCAAATTTCTATTCCACAAAAATTTACTGTCTTTGCATTGTATATGAACTTCCTGTAAACAGATTATATTACATTTTTGTTTTTTAATCCAATGAAATGTTCTCCTTCTTTTCTGTGGTGAATTTAGTCCATTTATATTCCAAGATAATAGTTTGTACTCCATTATGATGTTGATTCTTTGTTTTCTTCAAAAAAGCTATGCATCTCTTGTTCACTCCTTATTGTAATCCTTTTGCCATTTTGTTCAAATCCAAGACCTTCTGGTATTATCCATCTATATCTTGTGCCCTCTGCGCGCAGCTGGTCTGTTAACTTCTTGTATTTCTTCCTATCACTGATCACTTGTCTTGGTAGCTCTTTCATTATTTTAACTTTGCTCCCTTCTATAGTCCAGGCTTTTTGGTAACCTTTACTCAAAAACCTCTCTGCCACCTCTTTTGATCTTAGTCTTATGACAATGTCTCTTGGCAGGCCTTTATTTTTCGCGTATACTGAGTTGACTCTATAGGCACCCTCCAGCATACTCTTAAATTTAGCAGGGTCTTCTTCTAAGTATTCAGTGATGATGTTCACCATATAGCCCTTTAAGTCTGCCTCTTCCTTTTCAGGTACCCCTCTCAGACGAACTTGTGTTTCCATCAACTTGCAATCATGTATTGTGACCTTCTCTTGAAGTTTTAACAAGGCAGAGGCCTGTGTATCCACTTTCACCTCTACCTCCTTCACTCTATTTTGTGTCTCTTCCTTAAAACCCTCTATCTCTTTTCTAAGATCTCCAACTTCTTTTTTAAAGTCTTTTTTCATTGCCATTTGCAATTTGTCCATCGCTTTTAACATTTTCGCCTCCAGAGCATCAAATTGGGATTGCATCTTGTCAAATGATTGGGCTCTTGCATGAGTTATTCTTTCTACTGACATATAAAAAGTCACCAAACCTTAAAAAAAATGCCAAGTAGAATTTAGCACCCAGTCCAATAGCTTAGAACAAGTTCTTTCAAATGAGGCTAATTTCGTTTTCCTCCCATCTTCCTAAGCAAAGACATTGAGTTTTAACAATTTTGACAGTTTTTTCTCCCTTTTAAAATGGCAATCATTCTTTCTCTATGGTAAAGTGCAAATCCAGAGAGGCCTTTCTTGGTCTTTCTTGGTCTTGATCTCAATTCCTTCCTGGTTCAAAGGTCGGATGTCACAGCTTTTGTAATCCTTACAGACTCTGTATTATTGGCCAGCCCCTTTTATTTTTACTTCCTGGTACAGCTTGCTCTAATCTCGTGTCTAGGTCTCGCGGTCTTTGAACTTCATGAAGAAACCGAAACCACAGGAATCCAAAACAATGTATCTTTTCTTCAAATATCTTTCAAGGCTATTATTTTTACAGCATCCAATTTTCACAGGCTGAATTCTCTTCCAATTATGCCTTCATTCAGTTCAGTCTATTTAAAGTTCAACAGTTTGTGGGCGTAAATACACAACAAATTTCTATTCTTCTTCGTGCGTCACCAACCGCGAGCTGCCAACTCCCTCTCTTATTTTCAATTTTTTTTACTGCTGTTCACTTTCAAAGTTACAGAGTTCAAGCTTAACAAGGTAAAGTTTTTTTTCAATTATGCTTTGCCTTCGTCTGTTTATAATCCACTCAATGTTTAAACTGTATTCAAAGTCTCTCAGAGTGAAGATAAGAATAGATTAATGTACCTTGGAGATATTCACAACACCACGGCTCTTGTTATCTTGCAATTAAAGTCAGTCCGTTTTAGGGTGTTTGGATTCCGACAGGCTTGAGTCAAATTAATGACTTTAAAATCACTGCAGATAATGGTTGACGAGTCCTATAAACGCTTTTAATCCTATAATATTTTTCCCCAGATCTGTCCAAAATATTTTTAACTGTTCCATTAAAATCTCCCATTATCATAATTTGCTCATATGCCACTTGGTCTAATTGTTGCATAATGTCTTTAAAGAAAGAGTCTTGGGGCATAATAATAATAATAATAATAATAATAATAATAATAATAATAATAATAATAATAATAATAATAATAATAATAATAATAATAATAATATTTTATTTATATCCCGCCCTCCCCGCCAAAGTGGGCTCAGGGTGGCTAACAACATTTTCATAAAATTATACAAAGTTTAAAAACACATTAACTTTAAAACGTTCCAGTTAACCAAGACAATACAAATTTCCAGGTGCTAATTCCATTTATAAATGGTGGTAGCGAAATCACCCAACAGCAGTCTCTCAGTCAACAAAGGCCATCCTGAAAAGGGTGGTCTTGCAGGCCCTGCAGAACTGGTCAAGGCACCGTAGGGCTCGCACTTCTTCCGGGAGCAGGTTCCATAGGTGTGGAGCTGCAATGGAGAAGGCCCGTGTATGAGTGTTTTGAAGTTTGGCCTCCTTTGGTCCAAGGATAGTCAGCTTGTTCTTCCCTGCTGACCTCAGTACTCTCTGGGGTTCATATGGGGAGAGACAGTCCCTTAGGTAGGCAGGTCCTCAGCCATATAGGGCTTTAAAGGTAATAACCAGCACTTTGTGACGAACCCGGTAAGTAACTGGCAACCAGTGCAGTTCGCATAGTCCCGGCTGTATGTGCTCCCATTTCGGGAGCCCCAATATCAGCCTAGCCGCTGCATTCTGCACCAGCTGCAACCTCCAGGTTCGGCACAGAGGCAGACCCATGTAGAGGGCATTACAGTAATCCAATCTTGAGGTGACCATTGCATGGATCACTGTTGCTAGGTCCCGGCGCTCCAGGAAGGGAGCCAACTGCTTTGCCCGCTTCAGATGGAAAAAGCCGACTTGGCAGTTGCTGCTATCTGGGCCTCCATTGATAATGAAGGCTCCAGTAGGACTCCCAAGCTCTTGACCCGGTGCGCCACCTTCAGAGGCACACTGTCAAAAACTGGGAGAGGTATTTTCCTCCCCAGGGCGCCGCGACCCATGCAAAGGACCTCTGTCTTCGTCGGGTTCAGCTTCAGCCCGCTCAGCCAAAGCCAAGTTGCCACAGCCTGTAATGCCAGGTCCAAATTCCCTGGAACGCAGTCAGGCCGGCCATCCATTAATAGATAGAGCTGGGTGTCATCTGCATATTGGTGACACCCAAGCCCATACCTCCGGGCAATCTGGGCAAGGGGGCACATATAGATATTAAATAGCATCGGGGAGAGAACTGCTCCCTGCGGCACCCCACAATCAAGTGTGTGTCTCTGGGACAGCTCACCCCCGATTGCCACCCTTTGTCCCCGACCTTTGAGGAAGGAGGAAAGCCATTGTAGGGCTAGCCCCCCAACCCTATGTCGGCGAGGCGGCGGGTCAGTAGCTGATGGTCGACCATATTGGATGCGGCCGACAGATCTAATAACATCAGCACCGCCATGCCGCCTCGGTCCAGATGCCGCTGGAGGTCATCTACCAAGGCGACCAGCACTGTCTCCGTCCCATGACCTGGACGAAAGCCGGACTGGCAAGGGTCATACAATCACAATAACAAAGTTCTTTTGTAATTCAACATCACCTCCACCGCAATATATCTGCCATCATCGTCTTTAAAGATCAATTTTGGGTCTAATTCTTGTTTGACATAAAAAGCAACACCCCTTTGTTTTTCCTTGGCCAATGAACAAAATTCCGTACCAAATTGTTTGTTCCATAAAAATTTGTAATCCATTTGTTTGATGTGTACTTCTTGCAGGCAGATAATATTACATTTTTGTTTCCCAATCCAATGAAAGGTTGCGCTTCTTTTTTGTGGTGAATTTAGTCCATTTACATTCCAAGATATTAATTTGTAATCCATAATGGTTTTTTATTCTTAATCTGTACCCCCAAATTCCTTATGATCATCCAAGAACTTTGTCATTTCCTGAGTGCTTGTGATTGCGAATCTCTTTCCTTGGTATTCAAAACTTAAACCTTCTGGAAGTATCCATCTATATCTCATTTCACTCTTTCTCAGCTTTTCTGTCAATTTTTTATACAGTCTCCTGTCGTTGATGACATTCCTTCGCAATTCTTTCATAATTCTTACACTGCTGCCATCCACCTCCAATGTATTTTCAAATTGTTACTCAAAATCTTTCCCACCATATCTCTTGTCACAAATCTTACTACCACATCTCTTGGTAATTTGTTTTTTCTGGCATAGTCCAAATTTACCCTGTAAATGTAGTCATAAAAATGGCTGGTTTCATCTGGGTCTTCATCCAAGAATTCAGCAATGATTTTTATTATATATGTCCTTAAATCAGTCTCAGCAGATTCAGGCACCCCTCTCATCCGCACCTGATTTTCCATTATTTTACAGTCTTGTAGCAATGCTTTCTCCTGCATTTTTTGTATAGTGGAATCCACTGTGTCTATTCTTAAATCTTGGCCTTTCACCTTTTCTTCCACCTCCTGAACTTTCTTTAACACTGCTTGAGAGTCTTTTCTGAGCTCTTCAATTTCTTTTTTAACTCCTGCACTGGATTCAATGTCTTTTTTATTTCCTTCTTACTTTCTGTTAATGATTCCTTTATTATTTTTACCAATCTTGCCTCCATAGCATCCATTGCCTCCTGCCATTTAGCCATTTTTGCTTCTTCAAGTGACTCAGCCCTTGTTCAAATCTGCTTTGCTCCTGATTTTTGCGCAGACATCACTGCCTGCCCATTGCTTAAATAGGCTCCAAAGTTGACCTCACAAATTTAATTTTCAGTTACACAGTTTTTTAGATTGGACCATGCCTTCATATGAGCCCAGAATGTTCTCTGAGGCCCCTGAGTCCAGATATTAATTTTTTTAAGTTTTAATTTCTTCAAAATGGCATCCACAGCTTTTCTGTCCCTTTTAAAAAGTTTTTCTTTTTTTCTCCTAGACTGTGCCAAAGTTAATTCAAAGCATATATTCCAATAGATTTCACCCTTTAATGATGATATCTGCCGGCTCCACTATTTTTTAAAGTCCAGTTTTTTTTAAATTAATTTTTAAAATTTTGACCTTCTTTTAATGGCCTCAGGTACTTCTCTATGATTTATAGTCCTAGAGAGGGTTGGGAGGCTTGCAATTTTCCCTTCTCTTAATGGCTTCTTCCTTCCTTTCTTGCCACAAAGTCTTGTTTTCAATGGTTAAGAAGTCTCACATTGTTTCTATGACGCCATTTACTGTGACGTCTACACCAAGTCAGCAGTTCTATTTCAGAGGGGATTATCTGACCTGACCACAGGTATTCAAAACAGTTTGTTTTTCCTCTTTTAACCTTATTTCTCCAATTTCATTAGTCCCAAATTTACCCCCTCCTTTATCTTCCTTAATTGAAGATGATGTAGTTGGATCCAGACCTTTGTTTTTATTTTAAATTAGTCTTAAATTAGTCCCGGAGTGACAGATAAAGATCTTTTACCTTTAAAGCCGCTATCCTTCTGAACACTGCTCTTTTCAAAGATAGATGTTATCAGTTCCAAAGAAGCCTTGAATCCTGGTGAATTTAAATCAAATTAATGCCCCCAGAAATCCTCTGTAGATGTTAGAATGCAATCCTTCTCCGAGGAGTCTTCAAAGCCAAAAAGGAACCCCACTGGAATTCCTCATCAGCCAAAGTGAATCCCCTCAGAATTTCATATGCATGTCTTGGCCTTCTCCCTGCCTGGAAGAAGTAGGCAAAAGAACAGTGGCAGCACAATATATGAAATACAAAAATACAAAATATTGTGCACAAACAAACACTCTTAACTGGTGTATATAAAGTTCTGGAGAGCCAGTTTGGTGTAGTGGTTAAGTGTGCGGACTCTTATCTGGGAGAACCGGGTTTGATTCCCCACTCCTCCACTTGCACCTGCTGGCATGGCCTTGGGTCAGCCAGAGCTCTGGCAGAGGTTGTCCTTGAAAGGGCAGCTGCTGTGAGAGTCCTCTCCAGCCCCACCCACCTCACAGGGTGTCTGTTGTGGGGGAGGAAGATAAAGGAGATTGTGAGCCGCTCTGAGACTCTTCGGAGCGAAGGGCGGGATATAAATCCAATATCTTCTTCTTCTTCTTCTTCTTCTTATAATGAAATGAACAGCCCACAACAGTGGGCATACATTCATACAGTATAAATAGAAAACAACAGTCTCAAAACAATACTCCAAGGAGGACCCCACACAGTCACAGAGTTTTCCAAAATGAGTACAAAGACTCAAAAATAATGTTCCGCAGGAGTCCCTCCGTTGTTTGTTGACTTCTGAAGGACAAATTCTAACCTTCACGCAAACCCCGGATTTGATTGCGTTCCACTGCTCCTGCAGCTTCCTCGTAAGTCAAACTGAAAACTCCAGCCAAGTTCTTTCTCAAACGCCCATTTAGGTATTTGTGAAGCCGCAAATTAAGATACCTAAATGGGCGTTTGAGAAAGAACTTGGCTGGAGTTTTCCGTTTGACTTACGAGGAAGCTGCAGGAGCAGCGGAACGCAATCAAATCCGGGGTTTGCGTGAAGGTTAGAATTTGTCCTTCAGAAGTCAACAAACAACGGAGGGACTCCTGCGGAACATTATTTTTGAGTCTTTGTACTCATTTTGGAAAACTCTGTGACTGTGTGGGGTCCTCCTTGGAGTATTGTTTTGAGACTGTTGTTTTCTATTTATACTGTATGAATGTATGCCCACTGTTGTGGGCTGTTCATTTCATTATAATAGGACTTTATATACACCAGTTAAGAGTGTTTGTTTGTGCACAATATTTTGTATTTTTGTATTTTTGGAAGAAGTAGGCAGCAGGTGTTAAGATCATCTTTTCTGCCCAGAACATAGGCTCTGATCTGCTCCTCGGCTGAGAAGCAGCTCAATCTTCCATGACCAAAGAAGAAGAAGAAGATATTGGATTTATATCCCGCCCTCCACTCTGAAGAGTCTCAGAGCAGCTCACAATCTCCTTTACCTTCTTCCCCCACAACAGACACCCTGTGAGGTGGGTGGGGCTGAGAAAGCTCTCACAGCAGCTGCCCTTTCAAGGTCAACTCCCATGAGAGCTATGGCTGACCCAAGGCCATGCTAGCAGGTGCAAGTGGAGGAGTGGGGAATCAAACCTGGTTTTCCCAGATAAGAGTCCGCGCACTTAACCCCTACACCAAACTGGCTCTCCAAAGCCTGGAAGTCCATCTATAAAACATTTTATAGAGGTTTTCTTTGAAAGTCACTGACCTCGTTAATTTAACATTAAGTTTCCACAGTCTTTCCCCTTGCTCTAGTGTAATGTTATAACCAAACTTTTTCGCCCATTGAACCATACAACTTCACAACTTTACAACTTCATCTTGTGTCTTCATTTGGAGTAGATATGAATACAGTTTAGAAATTAACTTTTCTTGTGGTCCCAAAAGAATTTTATCAAATAAATATTGTTCACTAGTGAAGACTATTGCCTTGTCTTTGACATATCTAGATTCAGCTTGCATTCTCATCCACCAATTCATTTTAATATCCATGTTTTCTAGTTTTTCTATAGTTTTCAGTTGATTTTCTTTTTCCAACAAATCCTCATACCTAGTTCTGGTTTGCTTTTAAAAGATTTGGGTGAGTAAATGCTTCTACTGGTGAGACCCATCTTGGAAATTTTGAGTAAATTTTAGGCTTCAACCATGATCAGGTATGATATAGAGATTTCCTAAACCAATGATCCTTAAAGTAAGAGTGGCCTTCAAGTCTGATACCACAAATAAGCATGCCACCCCAAAGTCAAATCATGTCCTTCTAATAACAGTTGTCTCTTATCTCCCAACAACATCCAATCTCTTATCCACACCAATACAAATGCTTTGTAGTACAATTGCCAGTCTGGGGGACCCATACCTGCTCTTAGTTTGGAATCCTGCAAGGTCTTTAATTTAATTCTGGGTTTTTTGCCTTGTCACACATATTTAATGACCATCTTATTTAGCTCTTGAAAAAATCCACTGCTTAGAAATTTTGGAATAGTTTGAAAGAAAAATAATAGTCTCGGTAAGACATTCATTTTTATCAAAGCTATTCTTCCCATTATAGATAGGTTCAGATCATGCCATTTCCCCAGATCTTTTTAAATTTCTTTGAGCAGTTTATCATAATTGTCTGCTTTTAGATTGCTGCATCTATTTGAGATCACCACACCTAAATATTTGATTCTTTTTTCATGAAGAAATCCTGATTTTTGCTGAAATGCCTGAATTTGTTCTGCTGTCATGTTTTTGGTCAGAAATTTTGTTTTATAATAATTAATCTTTAATCCTGCCCAACAACCAAATTGTTTAATCTTGTTTATGAGACAGTCTATAGAGTCCATTGGTTATTCTAATATAAAAACTAAGTTGTCAGCAAAAGCTCTAAATTTGTATTGTTCTTTTCTTATCACAGCTTCCTTTGCAGTTGTATCTTCTCTTATTTGATTGTTCAATACCTCTAATGATAAAATGAAAAGTACAGGTGATAGTGGGCAACCTTGTCTTGTACCTTTTTGTATATTAATTGTTTCTGTTAATTCGCCATTCATTGTCACCCTAGCCTTTTGTAGGGAGTATATTGGTTCTACTGTTCTCAAAAAGTTTTTCCCACATTCCATACTTTTCAATTGCTGTAACATGAACTGCCAACAAAGATTGTCAAATGCCTTCTTAGCATCTAGGCAAATTAAGGCAAAATGTTTCTCTGGATGGCCTTCATAATATTCTAAAATGTCCCAAACTGTTCTGACATTGTCTTTCAAGTATATTTTAGGCAAAAATCCTGCTTGGTCATAATGTATTGTAGATTGCAAAACTTTCTTCAAATGTTGCGCCAATATCTCAGCAAAAAATTTATAATCCACATTTAAAAGGGAAATTTGGCGATAATTTTTAATATCTTTCAAATCATTGTCTTCTTTCGGAATCAGAGATATTGTAGCTTCTTGCCATGAGTTTGGAATTTGACCTTCTTCCTGTATCTTTTCAATGAGGTGTTTAAATGGTAAAAGTAAGGATTCTTCATAGGCTTTACAAAACTCTGCTAGTAGTCCATCTGGTCCTGGTGACTTGCCATTCTTTTGGGCAGTTAATGCCTCTCCATTTTATAGGTTCATTCAAAAAAATTTGTTGTTCTTCTGTAAATTTGTTAAGGTTATTTTGTTTAACATATTCTTCTAAGTTTGTTTTATCAACTTGCTTGTCTTCATATCATTTTTAATAAAATTGTTCTACAATTTGTCATATTTCTTGTTTTTGAAATTTCTCTTTACTGTTCTCATCTCTCAATGTTGTAATTATTCTTTTAGCCTTCTCTTTTCTCATCCTATAGGCCAACTACCTTCCAGGTTCATTAGCATGCTCAAAAAAGTTTTGTTTAGCATATCTTAATTTAATCTCCACCTCTTCTATAAGGATTAAATTCATTTTGTGCTGCATTTCTCTCACCTTTTTTGTTGGATGCTTTTTGTTGGATACTTTGTTGGATGCTTTTTAAGGTTCTTCTCAGCTTCTGCCATTTGTGACATTAAATTTTGATGATTTTCAGCTCTTTCTCTCTTCTTTTTAATGCAGTATCTAATTGCAAGGCCCCTGTAGAAAGCTTTTGCAGTGTTCCACACTGTTTGCATCTTTACTTCTTGTGTTGTATTTAGTTTAAAGAAAGATTTCATTTCTAGTTTAGTTTCTTTAAGGAAGTTTTTGTCTTTCAAAATTGCTGTGTTTAACTTCCATGGTCTTCTTATCCGCGCACCTTTTAGTTTTATCATTACAGGGCTGTGGTCTGATATGACTCTTGTTTGAATTTCTGTGTCCACTAGGTCTTTAATCAAGCTTGTAGAGAGCCAACACATATCAATTCTGGACCAGGTCTGATGACTAGGAGTAAGTAAAATCTCTAGAATTGGGGTATCTTGTTCTCTAAACGTCCACCAACTCCAATTCTTCAGCTAATTTCCAGAAGCTTGTAGGAAGCTGAAGACTTTTGTTTTTAGTCTGTTTATGAAACCAAAACCGGAAGCCCTAAACAGTAAATAACAGTAAATAACTTTTTTTGAGCAGGAATACACAGGAACGCAGTTCCGGCTGGCCTGGTGTCAAGGGGTGTGGCCTAATATGCAAATGAGACCCTGCTAGGCGTTTTTGTAGAAACAATGTAGAAATTATGCAAAACAATGGTGACATCAGGGGTATGGCCTAATATGCAAATGAGTTCCTGCTGGGCTTTTTCTACAAAACAAGCCCTGACTATTATTAAAATTTTATATATATAATACTGTCAGAACTTAAGAACTTCAAACGGATCCCATACTTGGTTACAAAGCTAGGATTTTATTAGAGAGAACTAAGTACTGGAAGAGACGAGATAACAGTGATGGCGAGGGCCAGCACCAGCGCAGTTTTATACACTAAAGCAAACACATCACAAAGCCACAATTCACACCGTTACAAGCACATCTGTCTTCCCACCATCCACTATCAGCGGGGAGGTTGCCTCCTCGCTCTGAAGGCCACACGGCTTGGCTTCAAAGGGCACCAGTGTGAGAATGTACAGAGACACATCATAATTCAGTCTACAGCCCTAAATATTTTGGATACCAGTAGGGCAAGGTTAATTGCTACATAGGCACTTGGGGTTATTAGGAGGTTACAACATGGAGTCAGTTTGGTTCAGTTACAATCCATACATGAGCAATACTGAGATCAGAATACAAGCATTGGTTACAAGGCAATGAAGCATCAGCAATAGTTACAAGTTCTGACATACTGCCCCCCCTAAGCGCCCCCCCCCAGGGAGCCAACTTGGGCTTGTGCGGGTACAGTAGGTGAAACTTTTTCAGCAGTTGCGGTGCGGCTACATTCTGTGACTTGACCCACTCGTCACAGCTCGGAGGGAAGTGTTTCCACCTGATCAAGTAATACAACTGGCCCCTTTTTACTTTGGAATCCAGAATCTCCTGGACCTCATGGTGACTCTGACCCCTCACTGTCGTCGGAGGGGGCGGCGGGGCCCTGGGATGGAATGACGTAGCACCAGGGTCTTTCCGAAGGAGGCTGCAATGAAAAACAGGATGGATCTTACTTAGAGACTTGGGCAGGTCGAGTTCTACGGTTACTTTATTTATGACTCTTTTGATTTTAAAGGGCCCCAGGAACTTCAGTGCAAGCTTGCGGCATGTTTGCGGGAGGGGGAGGTTCTTTGTAGATAAGAAGACTGTATCCCCCACCCTCAATTCCCACTCGGGGGAATGTTTCTTGTCAAACTGCTTTTTGTATGCCTTTTTCGCTTCCTCCAGGTTTTCCTGAATACCCTTCCAGCCTTCACGAAGGCCCTCCCACCATTGCTGGCAAGACGTGGGTTCGGAGGGGCTGGCAGGGAGGGCGAGCGTGGGGAACGGCTTGCCCTCGTAGCCGTTAATGATCTGGAAGGGAGAAGCTTTGGTAGAGCTGTGGAGGCTGTTGTTATAGCCATATTCAGCAAAGGGGAGGAGGTCTACCCAGTTGGATTGTTGGAAATTAATAAAACAGCGGAGATATTGCTCAAGAAGGCCATTAACCCTCTCCGTCTGTCCGTCCGACTGGGGGTGGTAGGCAGAGCTGAGTCCTTGCTCAATGCCTGCAAGTTTGCAGAACTCCCACCAGAAGTTGACAACGAACTGCGTTCCGCGGTCACTAATGACCTTGTCTGGGAATGAGTGTAGCCGTACGATGTGAGTGAAAAAGAGCTGGGCGAGCTTTTTTGCAGTGGGGAGTTGTTTACAAGGGATGAAGTGGGCTTGTTTTGAAAAAGTGTCGACCACAACGAGAATGACCGTCTTGCCCTGTGAGGGGGGAAGTTCGACGATAAAATCCATAGAGACTACCGACCAAGGCCGGTTGGCTGTGGGGAGGGGAACAAGGTGGCCGGGGGGTTTACCCCCCCTTCGTTTTGCCATGAGGCAAGTGGGACAGGCGAGAACAAATTCGGAGACGTCTTTCTTGAGTTTTGGCCACCAAAATTGTCGGGCGGGTAAGTTGAGCGTTTTGACATAGCCGAAATGGCCTGCTAGGCGGCTAGAGTGGCAGCGTTCGAGGACTTCCCTTCGGAGGGGGCTGGGCACATAGATTTTGCCATTGTGCAACCAGAGACCGTTTTCGCCCTTAGTTAAGTTAGGCGGGAGGTCAGTTTCGAGGTTTGATTCCGCGAGGAATCGGGGCAGAAGGTCTGCGTCCGGAGGGCTGGTTTGTTTTCCTGAGCGGGTGGTGACCCCGCCCGATATGGCGGAGGGGGGGGGATGAGTGAATCCACCACTTCCTCTCGGAGGCTGTCGTGTTGAGGCATACGGGAGAGGGCGTCTGCCAAAAAATTTTTTGAGCCTGGGATGTGTTTCAACACAAAGTCAAATTTTGCAAAGAAGCCTGCCCACCGGATTTGTTTTGCAGTCATTTTGCGGCGCCCGGTGAGGGCTTCGAGATTTTTGTGATCGGTCCAAATTTCAAAAGGGACCCTCGCTCCTTCTAGCCAGGAGCGCCAGGTTTTGAGGGCAAACATGACTGCAAAAGCTTCCTTGTCCCAGACTGACCAATTCCTTTGCTCATTAGAAAATTTTCTAGAAATGTAAGCACATGGCCGGAGCACCCCGGTTTCTCCTTTTTGCATTAATATGGCTCCGATTGCGGCGTCGGAGGCGTCGCATTGGACCACAAAGGGTTTCAACTCGTCAGGATGTGCTAACACGGGTTCTGAGGTGAAGAGGCGTTTTAGTTCGGTGAAAGCTTTTTGGCAGTCAGGCGTCCACGTTAGGCGTGCGCCTGGCTTTTTCGCCTCCTCACTTTTGCCCTTGGTTTTTAGGAGTTCAGTTAGGGGAAGCATGACTGTGGCGAACCCTTTGATGAATTCGCGGTAGAAATTTGCGAACCCGATAAAACTTTGGAGCTGTTTGCGGGTCCGGGGGGGTTCCCAATCCAGTACTGCTTGGACCTTTGCGGGGTCCATTGACAGTCCCTCCCCCGACACTCGGAAGCCCAAATAGTCAAGCTCAGTTTTGTGAAATTCACATTTTGCCAACTTGGCGTACAATTTGTGTTTACAGAGGGTGCTTAACACTTTTCGGACCAGTGGCACATGAGATTTGAGATCTTGCGAATAGATAATGATGTCATCAAGGTACACCACCACCCCCTTAAAGAGGAAGTCTCGTAGCACCTCATTGATAAAGTTCATGAATACCCCGGGGGCCCCCTGTAGTCCGAACGGCATGACTAGGTACTCGAATTGTCCTAGAGGGGTGTTGAAAGCCGTTTTCCACTCGGCCCCCTCCTTGATGCGGACGCGGAAGTACGCGTCTCGAAGGTCAAGTTTGGTGAATATCTTCCCTTTCGCTACAGTGTTCAATAAGTCTTTTATCAACGGGATCGGGTAGGCGTTGGACATTGAAATCCCGTTTATCGCACGAAAATCTGTGCAAAGTCTAAGCGTCCCGTCCTTCTTCTTTCGGAAGAGGACGGGGGCGGCGTGGGGGGCTGTGGCTGGTCGTATGAACCCACGCTTAAGGTTTTTGTCCAAAAACTTTCGGAGTTCCGCTTTCTCCGCCCAACCCATGGAGTATAGTTTCGCCTTGGGAAGTTGTTGCCCCGGGATCAATTCAATGGCGCAATCCGTGGGGCGGTGGGGTGGTAACTCATCTGCTTCCTTTTCGCTAAAAGCTAGCTTTAGGTCCCGATACTCCTTGGGAATCGAAGCGACTTCCTCGAGTGTGAGGCAAGCCCGTTCGTTTTGGGGGGGGGAGCGTGCGGTCCCCATTCGGGGCGCCAGTGGTGGTGTTCGCACCTCCAATCAGGGAACCGGACAATCTGTTCCGCCCACCTTATGTCCGGTTGGTGGCGGGCGAGCCAAGCCGAGCCCACCACCACATCGAACGAGCAAGAGGGGGCGATTACGAAAGTCTCAATCCCCCAGTGCTCCTCGGTCCCTACCGGGACCGCCTGGGTCTCAAGAGTGCATGGCTCCCCCCTCATGGGTCCCCCGTCCATTTGTTGAAATTGTATCGGTTGTGGTAGAGGCGAGGTGGTTAATCCTAGGGCCTCTACCAAGCGGGGGGTAATCAGGTCTCTGTTACACCCTGAGTCGATTAGCGCTCGGGCGTGCATGAACCGCTTTAAGTTTGGATTAAGGAGGGTAACGGCCATAAACAATAAACCCCCAGAGGCTCTCACCGTGAGGAGTGCCGGCTGTTCTTGGACCTGCTTTGCGGCACCCATTAAAGCAGGTCGCTGTCGTTTCCCGCCAACTCGGTGTCATCCGACTCTTCGGTTGATTCCTCCACGGCTGTCAGGTCGGTGGTAAAATCCTCGTCAGTCGCCAAGGAAGTGGCGACGGAGCCCCGACTGGGCTCCTTCGAGCGGCTACCCTTTTTCTTCTTCGGCCCCGAGGCGGCAGGTTTCGCCGAGGGTGGTGTTGCTCCTGCTTTAACGGGGCAGTTGGCGGCGAGATGATCCGGGTCTCCACATCTGAAGCATTTGCGTGCGGCGGAGGGGGTTGAGGTCGCTGGGGTCTTCCTCCCTTCCGCTTTAGTCGGAGTGTGTTTGGCCCCCTTCTTCCCCAACTGCTGCCGGCGCATCCCTACATGTTGGAGGTTGGTCTCCACCTCCCCGGCCAGTTGGATCCATCCGACCAGTGTGTCGGGCCTCCCTTGGCTGTAGCAGCGGTCGAGGATGTTCGGATTCAAGCCATTGCGGAACGCGGTGTACTTCATGACTTCGTTCCACCCCCGGGCCGCCGCACAGTATCCTAGGAACTCAGTGGCATACTCACGAGTAGTGCGGTTGCCCTGTTCTATGCGCTGGAGGGCAGCGATGGCTTTCTCTTCTCGAAGAGGGTCGCCGTACTGGCGAAGCATTGCGTGCAGGAACCCCGCGACTGTTGCCAGTTCGGGCTTCCTTCCCGTGTAGAGCCCCACGTACCACTTGCGGGCCGGGCCCCTCAGTCGGGACGCGATGTGGTTCACTCGGCTGGCCTCTGTCGGGTAGTCGGCACCCCAGTGGGTGAAGAACGTGTCGCATTGTATCGTGAAATACTCCACGTCCTCTGCATTCCCGTCGAATGTAATCTTCAGCTCTCTGCCCCTGCCGTCACCCCCCTCCGGAGCAGCGGGGCCAGGGATCGCCGGGGGTCCCCCTGGGAGCGGGGCCTGGGGTACCGCCGGCGGCGGCACCGGGCCCGGCGGGGCTGGCAGCATCGGGGCGGGTGGTGCCGGGGCAGGCGGTGCTGGTGGCGGCAGGGCCGGCGGAGCCGGGGCGGGTGCCACCGGCGGTGCTGGGGCCGGCGGGGCCGGTGGAGCTGCGGGCGGCGGCCCCAGCGGCAGCCCTCCTCCTAAAGCCGGGATCCCCAGGACCGCAGTTTGCAGGGTTCGAAGTTGGTCGTAGATCGCGCCCAGATTCTGCTGCATGTCCTCCGCCATCGACACGCGGGACCTGTGCACGTCGTCGTGAATTTCCCGCACCCCGTCGAACAAGTCGTTGCGGAGGGTCCAGATCGGGTCGTCCCCACGGCGCGCCCCCGAACCTTCTCCTTGGTCCTCGTTGTCGTCTCCGGTTCCTCCTTCGCCCAACATGCTTCGGTACCGTTGCTCCGCGGCGTCGATCGCTGCCGTGGACTTCCGCGGGCTCCAGGGTCGCGGGGCGGGGAACGCGTCGACCGAGAAAGGCGCTGGGACCTTAACTTTGCGCCTAACCCCCGTCACCTTCGGGTCGAGCGGCGGATCGTCTGTAGGGGTGGTGGGCTCTCCGCTGTCTGGAACCTTTGCCGCCATCGGACCAGGTTTCCAGTTCAGATAAGCCACAAGACAATGGGATCACTGTTATAATGTCAGAACTTAAGAACTTCAAACGGATCCCATACTTGGTTACAAAGCTAGGATTTTATTAGAGAGAACTAAGTACTGGAAGAGACGAGATAACAGTGATGGCGAGGGCCAGCACCAGCGCAGTTTTATACACTAAAGCAAACACATCACAAAGCCACAATTCACACCGTTACAAGCACATCTGTCTTCCCACCATCCACTATCAGCGGGGAGGTTGCCTCCTCGCTCTGAAGGCCACACGGCTTGGCTTCAAAGGGCACCAGTGTGAGAATGTACAGAGAAACATCATAATTCAGTCTACAGCCCTAAATATTTTGGATACCAGTAGGGCAAGGTTAATTGCTACATAGGCACTTGGGGTTATTAGGAGGTTACAACATGGAGTCAGTTTGGTTCAGTTACAATCCATACATGAGCAATACTGAGATCAGAATACAAGCATTGGTTACAAGGCAATGAAGCATCAGCAATAGTTACAAGTTCTGACAAATACAGATTATAAACAAATAAAAGTATCATCATACACTATCAAGAACAAAAAAAGTAATAATATTTATACTAAAGTTAAACAAATGTGATCTTAAAGAGATATTAATATACAATTGAAAGAAAATATTTCAGTGAGGGAAATCCCAATGTAAAGAGAATATTTCTATATCCAAGCAAAGTGAATTATTACTCTAAAACTGTGAATAAATTTAATAAAACTCCCAAAAATAGTTAAAAAGGGTTTAATAATAACAATAATTCTTACATTTGGAGGTAAGAAATAAGGACCTTGTGATAGTAGCAGGGTGGGGGGAGAGATATTAAAAATATCAATCAGGAGTGGCATGTATGATTAGACGGAAGGAGGTTATGGTTTGACATAAATTCCAACACTGGGGCCCAAATGGCTACAAACTTATTGTAAGACTTATTAGAGCAAAAATGAGCATAATCTACAACCATTGATCTGCAGCACATTACAAACTGATCCCAAATTTTATCAAACCAGTTTTGCCGTGTAGGAGCAGATGATGATTCCCAAGTTGAAGCAACATCTAAACGTGCTATAGCTAAAAGAATCTGGATTAACTCCCTGTGGAGGACATTTGATGGCAGGTCTTCCCATATGTTTAAAAGAAGAAGGTCAGGAGACATTGGTAAAGTTTGCAAGGTAATTATAAAAATTTGTTGCATTACATCCTGTCAAAAACACTGAATGATAGGGCATTCTCACCAGCAGTGAAGGTAAGTACCTACAAAACCACAGTTCTTCCAGCAAAATGGGCTTCATTGTGGATTAATCAGATGAAGTTTTTTGTGGGGAATAATGCCAATTTGCCATAATTTAAAAAAAAAACCTGAAATTGGATATTGAATACAGGATAAGAATTTACAGTAGAGTTCCAAACATTTTGCTAAGTATTAAGGGAGATATTTTTATTAAGATCTTTTCCCCATGTTTAATTATTTATTTATTTTATCAAATTTATTTCCCACCCTCCTCTGGTGGGCTCAGGGCAGCTAACAACAGCATATTAAACCACATAAAATATTAAAAACAGATTACACAATAAAATCAACCATTACAATTTACAATCATTTTAAAACCAAGATGTGTGTTTCCATTACTCTGAATGTTCTCGCTTCAGTTATGATGATTCAGATGAGTACTATTGGCAGCTAACAAAATGTTGTACATTTTAGCCAATGATCCTTTGATGGAAGAGAAGGTAGATAAAACTGATTCAAAGCTAGTTAGCGGTCTGCAAAAAAACACCATTAATTGCCAGATTATCAATCATATTTTTCAATTGGAAATATCAAAACCAAGGAACATCATGTCCTATGTGTATGTCAAAATAAGACTTTGCTCTCATTCTACCATTAAGTGCCAGATCTGTTAAATGAATGATACCGATTTATTTCCATTCATCAAAGGCACCCGGTTCTTTTCCAAGGTTGATTAGTAAACACTGCAAATTGAGATATTGCTGGAACCAGGATTGACTTCTTACGATCCCAAAGATGTAGCATCACTCTTTAAAACATATATTTTCATGCAGAGCACATGGATGAAGTGATGCAGGGCAAAAAAAAACTCTTTTAGATTTAGAGGGCCACAATATAATTGCTCAATCATCTTGAAGGATACATAGACCATTCACAAAAATAGAGGCATGGTTATAATGTTTTAATGATGGTAGACCAATACGTCCCATATTAGTAGATCTAAGCAGGGTGTAGCAGTTGATTCTTGGTTTCTTATAGGCCCACACAAAGGACGATAGAGTACTCTGCCACTGATTAAAATTAACTTCTGGAATGAAGATTGGAAGTGCACAAGAGAAAAACAAGAACCGAGGAAAAACAAAATTTTAATTAGATGGATACGATTTGGAAGGAACAGTTGAAGCGAATCCCAGTTTTTTAGCTTCTCTACAACATTAGAGTGTAACATGTCAAAGTTATACTTTATAAGATCAGAGATTGTAATGGGAATATGAACCCCAAGGTATCTCCAATTGTCAGTACACCATGAAAACAGAAATATTTGTTTAATAGAGTTCATCATTGCAGGAGATACTGAAATAGAATAAATCTCAGATTTTAAGAGGTTAATACAAAGTCCAGAAATTTCCCCAAAATTATGTAAAATTTTGTTTATCTCAGGGAGAGAAAGAAGAGGATTTGAAACATATAAGGTGATGTCATCTGCATATAAACTAATTTTATGCTCTTTTCTACCTAGCTGAATTCCAGAGAAGATTTCGTTGTTTTGAAGTTCTTGAGCAAGTGGTTCAATGGCCATAGCAAAAAAAAAGTGGAGAAAGAGTACAGCCTTTTCGTGTGCCTCTTATTGGATGAAAGAATGAAGAATTAAAACCATTGATCCTCACTCTTGATTTAGCTTCAGAATGAATTGAATTGAGAGCATGGAGAAAATTGGAGCCAAATCCCATTTTATGCAACAAAGACACCTCCAGAGAGTCAAAAACTTTTTCAAAATCTAACCTCAATATTAATGCCTCTGAAGAGAAAAGCTTGCCATGGTTAATAATATTAATTGTATGAAGAATATTATCAGTTAACTGATGTACAGCCATGAAGCCTGTCTGCTCAGGATGAATACATTCAGTAATGAATTGTTTCAGTCTATTGGCAAGGATAGATGTGAAAATTTTGGCATCATTATTTATCAAAGCAATTGGATGATAAGAAGCCAAATCTGTTGGATCTTTATTCTTCTACAGGATAACAGCTATTGAAGATTCCTTCCAATAAGGAGGAAGAATGTCAGATAGTAGTACATTATTGTATTTTGTTAGAAAAGGTTCTGCTAATACTGCACTAAACACTTCGCAGAATTCAGCCGGAGGACCATCAATACCAGGAGGCTTCTTAGACTTCAGTTTTTAAATAGTTGTTTGCACGTCTTTTAACATTATAGGGGCATCCATAATTTCCATATAATGAGTTGAAATGTGCTGAGCATAATTTCCAAAGGAAATTTGCAATGTCTATACTATTTGGCTTGGTAGAGCGATACAGAATATCTTAATAATTAGCAAAAACAGCACTGATTTCAGCAGAGGAAAATAACAAAACCCAATCAGTCCGTTTAATTGAATGAACAGTTGCTGATCGTTTTTTGTCCTTAATTCTCTATGCCAACAATTTTATGTTCTTGCCAGAATGCTGCCAAAAGTGTTGCTTTAAAAAGAACAATTTTTTTTTAATCTGAGAAGTTTCTAAATTTTCTAATATTTTCCAGTAGTTTGGAATAAACACGCCAGCTTCCAGTATGTTCATAAGTTTTCTCTAGAGCAGTTTGTTGTTGTTCAGTTGCACAGTCAAGTCCAACTCTTTGTGACCCTAGAGCAGTAATACATGCTAAAAATTCTGTCTTTGTTCTTTCTTTTTCCTTTCAGAGATGTGAAGATACAGAAATAATTGCTCCTCTAAGAACTGACTTTATAGTATTCCAAACAATCAGAGCAGGAACATCTTGAGATTTGTTGTCTTTAAAGAAATTCTTAATTTCAGAAGTTAATCTGTTTCTTACTTCTGCCTTCTCGGTGGCAGCACCAGAACTCTGGAACACCCTCCCAGAAGCTATAAGGGCCCTGCGGGATTTGTCGACGTTCCGCAGGGCCTGTAAGACCGAACTGTTTAGACAGGCTTTTCTGGTTGACTGAAAATGGGCTGCCACCGGACATCCTACAGAAGCTGGTGGTCATAGTCAGAACCCAATACCGCCAGACTGGATTGAGATAGCGTAATAGTTTTAAACTGATAAATGTATTATGGTTTTATATGTTTTATGGAATTGATTGTTTTATGATACTGTAAGCCGCCCTGAGTCCGCTTGCGGAGAGGGCGAGATATAAATGCAAAGTAATAAATAAATAAATAAATAAATTCATCTTTCATTAAAATTGTGGAGACCATGATCCATTGCTTATGCCTATTTTGATATGAAAAAAGATCAAGCCTGCAATCCAGCCAAGCATGATCCGTTAAATAACGGGGACCAATGTTAGATGATGATATCTTTTGGAACGTAGAATCTGATACCAATATATAATCAATCTGTGAAAACGAATTGTACCTGCTTGAGAAATAAGTATAGTCCCAATCAAGCATATGTAGTTCTCTGCATATATCATGTAGATGATACTTTGCAAAGAGGTTGGATAATTTAGTCTGCATGCAGAATAAGCATGTTTAGAATTTTGAATTATCTGTTCATTTTACCATTAGCAACAAAATTAAAATCTCCTTCAATTATAAGCTTGCCCCGTTGAAAAGACTGTAACTGCCCCAAAACCTCATCTAAAAAGGATATTTGATTTCGGTTCAGAGCATATATTGATGCAAAAGTAAATTGCTTTCCTTTAATTGTTCCTTTAAGAAATAAAAAATGGCCTTGCTGAACTGCTACAGTGGCTTGAACAACAAAATTAATTTCCTTATCAAACAAAATTGACACACTTCTTGCCTGAGAAGAGCCTGGTGCTTAAAATTATAAGGGGTATAATGAAGACTTTAGAAATGGATGGCTAGAGGAGCAGAGGTGAGATTCCTGTATGAATAGTATTTGTGGGTGGATACGTTTAACGTATTGTAAAACTCTATTTTTCTTTATTAAATTGTTAAGACCTCTAATATTCACAGAGCAAACTAGCATCAAACCAAATATGTTTAAAAATAAAAAAGGCAAGTAATGGATGAAATTGAAACACTAAGAGCCCACTAAAGTTCACTTCCAAGTGCAAGAATAAATAAATAAATATATTTAATAAATTAATAACTATTATGAATAAATTTATAAAAGGAGGCAACAAAATAATAATAATAATAAAAAGGATCAACTATAGAGCAGTTAATAAGTTACAATAAGTGTGTTAAAATTTTAGCGAAATACATATCTATAGTAATAATTCTCTTATTGCCATTGCCAAACCAAGGAAGGCAATTCGCTAATATTTTAAGAACAAATTATTGGCTCATCACATGTCTGTTAGTATCTCTGGCATCCCATTGGAAGACTTCCCTGCCTTCTCAGGCCCAGGAATGTTAAACAAACTGCAAGAAGCAGTCTTATCTCAGAGACAGCCACATCTCTTAGCTCTTCTCTGTCAACCAGCTTCAGAAAGGGCTGCAGAGCTCCTGTGGCCTCACAAAAAGCCTTATCAACAGCCCACACAGACAGCCTTCGAGCATACACAGCCTCAGAAGGCCACTGCAATAGCCAGGGAGCCTGGCTACATCCCAAAGGTCATGGCTGTCCCACCTATACTGTTTTTCACTCCCTCTCTCCCTCCTCCCCTCAGCTTCGCCCCAAGATGGTTGCCTGAGAAGGAGATTGCGAAGCCTTCACAGGGTTGTATGGATCTGGGGAGGGGGGGAAGCAATGAGGAGAATGTCAGCTGCTTTGGTTCCCCCCCCCCCACCACCACCACACACACTCTCTGAAGAAAGACTGTCCTTTTCCTTAGAGGCTGCAGGATTACCAACTCCATGTCAGGACATTCTAGATAGCATAGATCAGCTCCCCTAGCGGTGGGGGGGAGGGAGTGAATGCCTTCACTTGGGAGGGGGGGGGAAGACAGCCAAGCTAGGGAGCCCTCACCCAGAGGCCTTTAGTGGTACCTTTCCAGGCTGGTAGGATATTCCCAAGGGATCACTACAGGCCTCTGAGGGAAAGGCCTTTCCTTCTGGGGAGCCACTGCTGCCAATCTCCAGGTGAGGGCTGGATATCTCTCAGAATTACAACTGCTATTCAAATAGATGGCAGAGATCAGCTCCCCTTGAGGAGGCCTATGAACAAACAAACAATAGTGAAAATAACGCCTTCTTATAACGTTAACAAGGACTGAGAAACTACCCCCCCATACAAATATCATATAACCAAACTATTATCACTGAATGAGAGCATATGGGCACAAACAATAAATTACTGTTAGCATTTAAAACAAGCTATGGACTTAAATGGCAAGAAGCAGCTTTGGTTTCCATTGGAGAGCCAGAAGAACAAACCAAGATTTTTGACATTTTATCTGCAAAACCTGGAGATATAAGCCTGTGTTTCACTAAACAACAAATATGGTCAGGATCATCTGATATACGTAGTGCTTTTAATAAGTCAATTTCTGAGTCCTCATCAAAGGCAAGTAAAGCCTTTGTTGAACCCTGGTGTTGAACCTGGAGCTTGCCAAAAGGTAGCCATTTGTAGCAAACATTCACAGCTTGCAGTGGCGAAGTAACAAATTTTAAAGACTTTCTTATAATTAAAACCTCTTGAGGAAGGACTGGAAACAATAATATAGGGAGATCTTTAAATAGCAGATGTCCTTTTACTCTAGCCTCCTCTAATGTATGCTTCCTAGTTCTCCAATCTGAAAATTGTAATACTAATTTCTGAGGACCTTTTCACTTGGGGTTTATTTTAGGCAATAAAAAAAGGCCAACACCATGCTGGAAATTATTAGGAAGGGAATTGAAAACAAATCAGCCAGTATCATAATGCCCCTGTATACATCACATGGACTGAATGTGGTGTACAGATTTTTGCTCTTATTGTAAATTTTCTGAGATCCCTTTAAAGATTTTTACTGTTGGTAGTTTTTTTTTTAATTTATAGCTGCATCTAACTGATTGTTGCATGTGCTATATCTAGCTTACCATCATTAATGAAGTTAGGAGAAGCTATACCAGCAACAGAACTGTTTGAAGTATTGCTGGCTTTATTTGTGACTGGTGTTTCATAATATTAATTCCAGTTAATGGTAAGCATGATAATTTTTCTTGAATACAGTATATAGTACTGTATTATGTTATGACTACTTTGCTCCTATTTTATTTTATATATATAGTAAGAACATTCTGAAGAAGGTTAGAAACAGTGGCCAGATCTGGGAGCATCATCATGCATCATTATAAAAATTTTGCAAAAATTCACTTTGCAGAAGCCATGCTGATTTTTTTTTCATCAGCTGGTTTTGTTTCTCTGTTTGTGTAATAATTCTTTATTTGATTACAGTTTCTATGAATTTGTTTAGGACAGAGGGTAAGCTAACTGGCCTTCAATTTCTTGGTTACCGTCTTTTAAAAATCAGTATAATTTAAGATTAGTGTAATATTTCTTTTGTCCAGTCTTCCAGTACAGTGGCTGATTTCAGTGACAGGTTGAATATAGTGGTTTGTGGATTAACAATTTCACATATTCTTAGGGAATTCAAATGTGAGATTATTGACCTATGAGCTTGTTGATTTATGTACACCCTTGGGTGTATGCCATCAGGATTTCCATAGTTATTGGTTTTTAATTTCTCCAATAG